>NC_046660.1:39562136-39567403 GCF_010883055.1 Belonocnema kinseyi | reverse complement strand
ACAAGTAGATTCTACAGGCGTAAGAAAAGAGAGTGGGAAAAGAACAAAATACTAGCAATCGAAAATCATAAAAAACAAAATAATACACGCGAAATGTACCGGTAGATCAATTCTATAAGAAAAGGCTTTCAAAGTAGAACCGATGTAATACGGGATGAAAATGGCAACTTAGTAGCCGATGCGACAGAAGGACTAAATGTATGGAAAAACTATTTCGATAAATTACTCAATGTACGCGAAGCCCCCGCCGAAAACAATAACTACGATGATATACACACTGCTGAACTCCAAGTCGATGAACCTTCTGATGAAGAAATAGTAACGGCAATTAGAAAACTAAAAAATAACAAAGCTGCGGGTATTGATGACTTGCCTTCCGAGTTAATAAAATATGGAGGCCCTAGCCTTACAGAACAAATCTGCAAATTGATACGCGTTATTTGGAAGACCGAACGTATTCCAGAGGAGTGGAATACTTCGATTATCGTACCTATCTTTAAAAAGGAAGACAAAACCGACTGTAATAACTACCGAGGAATCTCAATCGTCCCATCATGCTATAAAATCTTATCCAATATAATAGTAAACAGACTCACACCTTATGCCGAGGAAATAATTGGAGATTACCAATGTGGATTTCGTCGGAACCGATCCACGAGCGATCAAATGTTTACAATTCGGCAGCTACTAGAAAAGAAATGGGAACATGTAGAAGCACTACACCAGTTGCTCATTGATTTTAAAAAAGCATATGACTCTATTATCCGTGCGCGAATGTATTGGATTCTTGTTTTCTTAGGTATCCCCAAGAAACTGGTAAGACTTATCGAAGTCTGTCTAAGAGGTAGCAAAGGTAAAGTTCGGGCATATGGAAATTTATCTGAGGAATTTTCAATCCACGATGGCTTACAGCAGGGCGATGCCCTCTCCTGCATACTTTTCAATCTAGTTTTAGAATACGTAGTTAGACAAGTACAAACAGAACCGACGGGCGCGACCCTCAATGGGATATTACAAATTTTGGAATATGCTGATGATCTTGATATACTCGGAGACGATAAAGAAACGGTAACTAAGAATGCAGAAATACTAGTTACAAAAGCCAAAGAAATAGGTCTAGAAATTAGCGAATCAAAAACTAAATACATGATCCTCGATAGAGCAGGCGATAACGATGAAGAGGTCGATTTAGCGGTCGGAAATATGAAATTTGAAAGAGTAGACGAATTTAAATATCTTGGGACAATCATAACAAGCGACAACGACATTAAAACGGAAATCAATAAAAGACTGCAAACTGGTAACGGGTGCTATTTTGCAACGATGCCGCTTCTAAAATCGCGATCCTTATCTAGAAGAATCAAAATAAGAGTTTATAAAACAATAATCATGCCAGTTGTAATGTATGGGTGCGAAACGTGGGGATTAACTCAAACGCAGGAAAATAGATTTAGAGTATTCGAAAATAAGGTGCTTAGGAAAATATATGGCCCAAAAAGAGACGAAGAAACTGGCGAATGGCGAAAACTGCACAATGACGAGCTATATGCTCTTTACGGTTCACCTAATATTTTAGGAGTAATGAAAGCAAGGATGCTTAGATGGGCGGGACATGTAGCTAGAATGGGCAACGATAGGTCGGTAGCGCAAATCATGAAAGGGAAACCGAATAGTAAGAGACCACTGGGAAGGCCGAGAATCAGGTGGAGGGATAATTTAAAAAAAGATTTGGTAGAACTAGGATATGATTATAATGAGTGGATGGATGATGCACAGGATAGAGACGCGTGGCGGTCTCGGGTAGATGAGGCAATGAACTTTCGAGTTCCAAATGCTGATAAATAATAAATAATAATAATAATATATTATATATACTCCTCGGATTTCGCGGACATTGCTCCGGCAGGATGTATATTACATCTTAATCCGATAAATATGAATTGGAAATCATGATGGCCAATGATTCAAAAACTGTTCATATAAAGAATGTGATCTCATATGTTGAAAAAGTTCAGCCAGGTCCTAACGAATTAATTCCTGCCTACTGCGTTCATACACTTATAAACCCCGATTCATGGCACTAATCGAAATGGGATTTGTGATAATTGGTTCACACCAGTGAATTTAGTGCAAGCAATGCTGAAGGAATACTCGCTTACAATCATAGGAACCATACGCAAGAATAAACGCCAAATTCCGGAATATTTCAAGAAAGATGCAGAAGTTGGATCGCCGCGCTTTGGATATGACCCGGACATGACACTGGTTTCCTTCACCCTGAAGAAGAACAAGATAGTTTTTCTCTTATCATCTTGCATTGTGGATTTTGGATGAATTTTTTTTCTTAGTTTTTTCGCCCAAAAATTTGTACTATAAGTCTTGTGGAATATTCAGTGACATTGGTTCTCAATTTTTTAATTTTTTGGAAAAATGGAATTTGTTTAAATCATTTTTCTAAACGAATTAATTTTTTTTAAACAATTTTTTCTCAAAACTTTGTTTCTTTCAAAAAAAGTTATTTCTATTGGTCTAGTGAAATATTTATTACCATTAAACCGTTAATTTTCAATTGTACAAACAAATGGAATTTGTTTCAATATTTTTTTATTAAAAATCATTAATATTTCTTAAGAGGAATATTCATCAATATTGTTTGATTTTTTAAAAATCAAAATCAGTACTTAAATATTAATGATAAATTAATTAGTGTTAAATCAATTGTTAATCAATTATTTATTATTCGTGATAAATATTCCACTAGACCCACATTAATAATTTGGATATAAAATAATTTAAAACGTAATTATTTAAACGACTTCCATTTGTTTAAGTAGGTGAAAATTAATGAACCAATGTTAATAAATATTCCCCTAGTCCAATAGTAATAATTTTTAGGAAAAAAAACAAATTTTGAAGAAAAAAGCTTAGACAAATTCCATCTCGCGTCAAATTTTCTGTAACCCAACAAAATTATTTCAAAAACTAAAAAAAAGTGAGTTTTCCTTATTACTTTTAAATGGGAAACTTCAAGTCACCTGTTAAAATAAAAAAAATTACGGAATTTCTTTTTTCGGATTTGGAGTGAAATGCGGGGATCGTTGTCCTCTAAAAAATCGTTTTTGAATCACCCTAGTGAACAGCATTTATTTGTTTATTTTTTTCTTAGCTTGTTTCGCTTATTCAATTTTTCATTTATTATGTTATTTTCCAAGAATAAGACAAAAACTTCACGTCTCATAGAAAAGTTATTTATAACATGTTTGTGGAACTTTCTAGGTTGCACAGTTTTTTTTTCATTTGTCTTCTTTCGTATCCCGCATATTTTGGCCACAAAATGGAATTTCGATTCTTCTTTCTTGCATGTGCAATCAAATGTTGAATTCTTGTTGCAAAAATAATACAAAAATAATATTTCATATCGTGCGTTGTTTGGCCTAAAATATTTTTTTTTTATTTTTTTTTCAATTCATAAATAATGGCCAATACAAGAAAACATTATTCTACTTTATTTTGAATGATTAAATTAATACATATGTCCTTTAGTTTTACTAACTTTTAAACAATGAAAAAATCCGCTGAAAATTAGTAATTATTATAACTTTACTTTTTTTGTGACTCCCGTTTTGAAAGACCTAAATTACATGTATCCAATAAATAATTTTTTTCGAACAAAATTGTAAACCATATTTATCCAATATATGCTAGCATCTTCCTGCTTTTGCTGAACATATCTACATATATTTGATGTATATTAAGCTTTTTTTCTTTTAATTCAATTCATCATCCGCTACTATCGCAAGTGGGATGCTAAACTTTCTACAGGCAGGAAATTAAATATTGTTTAATTATTTAAAGCAGTAATGCTCATATGATATTGTATATGTAAAATTATAAAAAATAAAAAAAAATATTTCCATTCTTGTAAATTTTCTTGAGAAAATTCATATTTTCCTGAGTCAAGAAAATATTTTTTCCGACCATAAAATAGAGTTGTTTATCTAAATACCTCACATTACATTAATACGCTAGTGACATTTTTTCAGGGGCCTCTAATAGTTTATTATCAATTTCCCCTGAGGAGAAAAAGTAGCATAAAAAGTCTTTTTAAAGTTTCACACTAGACGAGAATTCTAAAATACACTGGGAAATTGTTTTATCCCGTTATAATTTATATTTTTATTATATATCATTTTAGTTTTATTCTGAAATACATAAGATATGACCAGTTTAATTGATAGATTTTAATTAATATGGGCACCGCTTTTTTCTAATTTCTCTTAGTTTGCTGTAAAAGTTCTGCATTTTTTTTTTGAACTTGCTAAATGTATAGTGCGATATTTTTTGTTCAATTTAAAACAAACACCAAATACAAAAATCCACCTCAAAAAATACTATTCAGTTTGCTGTTAGATACGGAAATAAGGATTCGATCATTAAGGAATTAGGGCAGTCTATAGTCGGTATCACTTTCCAATTTTCATTTTTCATTTCCAGATTTCTATTCATTACGACGGAATCTTGGTCTGGTCTTTCTTTCAAGGCAATATTTTTCTAATATCATTTGCACTATATATTATTTTAAGAAATGTTGCGGTCTTAGAAAATAGTACATTTATCAGTTTACATAGGATATTGATTCCCATATTTTCCAAAATTAATCTGTTTCAGTTTTATGGTATTGTAGGACAATGTGGACAATCTGGAAAAATCAGTGCCCAGCACTTTACGTGTTATTATTTTCAATCCTGTTCTATTACTCTGAGGCAGCTAAAAAGTCCGAAGAGGTAAAAGATTATATTCTCGTGGAAAAAAATTTATCTAAAATTTCTTAATCATTATGTAAAATATTTAGATATATTATATGAAACTTGAGGAAGATTTATTTATTTGATAATTTAAATTAAATCCACTTTAATATAGGGTGATTTGCCAACACAGTAAACCCCAGATATATTATTTCTTTGAAGTTGCATAAAACTCTGTCAACAATCAAGAACTACAATAATTCAACGGCATACAATTATTATCATAAGTCAATAAAAAATTATCCGTTGTCGAATAACTAGTTTTACAATTGTTTGCAACGTTTTTATTACACTTCATATACATATAGTCTGTTACTATTGATTTTACAAATGTTACTCCCATTTTCACCGAGTTGGGTTTACGCAAAGTGTAATAATAATAATAGTCATTGGTTTTCAAACAGACGTATCTTTATCAACTTGTTTTTCTGAGTTAGAAAAGTGCGCCTCATATAAAAATTT
>NC_046660.1:39559561-39562036 GCF_010883055.1 Belonocnema kinseyi | reverse complement strand
ACGCAAAGTGTAATAATAATAATAGTCATTGGTTTTCAAACAGACGTATCTTTATCAACTTGTTTTTCTGAGTTAGAAAAGTGCGCCTCATATAAAAATTTGGTTATTAACCGTTTTACTGCAACTTGTGTCATTTTTCAATAAATTTAATTTCTTTATTTTCAATTTCATATTTTACGATGTAAACGAAAAATACTCAACCTATAGTGAAGGGGTTTAATGAACATTTTTAAATGCAATTTAGGCTGAAAATGTTGTTAAATAACATTTTATTGTTGCTTGTGTCGCTTTTTCGAAAAGTTATTTTTCTAATTTTTAATGGATTTTTATAACAAAAGCTTATAAAAAATTATTAGATCTTTTTTTTAACTACTTTTGTCTTTTACTTTTTTTGGCTTTTGTGTCATTTCTCAAAAAATAGATTTTTTATTTTTATTATTTACGATTACAACAGGAAATCTAAGATCTATCAAAAAAATTTGTACCTTTTTTGGTAGAGCAATTTCTGTATTTTTATTTTCTATTGCTTCGGTCTTGTTTTTCACAATATGTAATCTTTGTATTTCTATTGTATTTTTTATAATTAAAACAAAATCTGCCCGTTTTATCATACAATTGTAGAAAAAAATTGTTCCATTAAGGTTGAGAAATTTTTGTTGTTTGTATTTTTTCGTACTTTGTGCCATTTTGTCACAAAATTTTATTTTTTTATTTGATTTTTTATGTCATTTTTCCCGATTCAAACCAAAACTTTGCACCCTATCGGATCATAATTTATAAAAGAGTTTTAGGCCTTCTTGAAAAATGATATTACTTTTAGAAGTCTTATGCAAAATAGCTGGTTAAGAAACTAGATCTTTCTTTCTCTAAACGGTATCGCAATTCGATTAAAAAAACCTTGTAAAAGTTTCTTTTTACAGAAAATAAAGATTTAAAATTTTAGGTGGAAATTCGATTGGTACTTTGGTGCTAAAAAACGTTGCAGATAGCGTTAGCAATTTTTACATTAATTTATTAAAAATGAAGTTTTGAAAAAATCCTTTCAACATATATATACAATTTTTGATGAATATATTATGCAAAAAGTCCATTTTCGAAAAAATGTTGGTTATCTAGTTCTGCACTGCAACCCTTCTTATTAAAATATAAAAAATACGATTATAGTGAGATTTTTTCTCTTTATTTCAGGTTAATTATTTCACCCATATTTTATTTTTTACTTTTAAATGCACCCGGAAAGTTTGTACAATTTGTTACATTTAAGATATTTAAAAATTTAGATATCTTTTATACTTACGTGGAAAAGTCTGATTTAAAAACTATTTTAACTGTACTGACGACTTTTTATTTAATAGAATTATTTGCTCGTAAACGTTTCTCGTGACATTTCACTTCGTTTTTAATGGATTTTTTTTATTAAATAAAATATATAAATATGCGAAGCCTTGAATTGGATTGAAATTAGAAAAAAAAACTAAAGAAATAATCAACAAATGAAAAATTTCTATATAAAAAAAAACGGTTCAAGAATTCTATTAGGAAGAGCGATTTCTCATACAACTAAATTCTCACGCACATTATTGTATAAAATCTTTGTAACTCTTGCTGGTTACTCAGTCACAGAAGTGCAAGACAGATCGCCCATCTGATAGAGTTACGAATTTTTAAAAATATATCTTGAATTACTTGCTAAAAATTTGTAAAATATTTTAAAGATATCTTAATATTTTAAGCAAGTGCAGCAGGAGCCATCCGAGTATGACATGATTATTGTAGGAGCTGGATCCGCCGGATGTGTAGTTGCAAATAGATTGACAGAGATCAGCGAATGGAATGTAATTTTTTTTTTAAATATTAAAATTAGAGCATCTTCTTCCATTATCACGTAAATGTCACGTAAAACAATTTTTGAGCTTGTTATCGGATGAAAATTACACTAAAATGGTTAAAATTGCATGAAATTTTGAAAGGTACTTTTGTTGGAAGCTGGCGGAGAAGAGCCAGAATTTGCCGATATACCAGGATTGGCCGCTTTAATTGAAGGAAGTTACATAGATTGGAAATATCGAACCCAACCAGTTGAAAATGCATGTTTATTTTTGAAAAGATGCTTGTATCCCCGTGGCAAAGTAATTATCTTATTTTTAACAATTAAAGCTGGTATTGAAATGGTCATATTTATTATAATATACTTTTTCGAAGTCATGTTCTTTTCGTGAGTTTAAGAATTTTTTTGTAGGTATTAGGTGGAAGTAGTACCTTGAACCTCATGATATACGTTAGAGGAAATCTAGAGGATTACAATTATTGGGAAGAATTAGGAAATTTCGGTTGGAGTTACAAAGATGTGCTGCCTTACTTCAAAAAATCGGAAGACAACAAAGATGAGGATGTAAGAAAACCCATATTTAGTCATTTGTAAATTAGATTTTGTAAGCTCTATAATAAATTTATCGAACTTGTAGATTCTCAAAC
>NC_046660.1:39558353-39559461 GCF_010883055.1 Belonocnema kinseyi | reverse complement strand
GACAACAAAGATGAGGATGTAAGAAAACCCATATTTAGTCATTTGTAAATTAGATTTTGTAAGCTCTATAATAAATTTATCGAACTTGTAGATTCTCAAACATAATCCAAAATATCATCAAGCTGGAGGATATTTACCTGTGGCACGGTTTCCTTATATAACACAAAATTCAAAAATCCTTTCACAAGGACTTGACGAACTCGGACTGAAAATTATAGACGTCAATGCGGAATCACAGCTAGGGTCAATGATTATGCAGACAACATCATATAATGGATCTCGCGAAAGTACAAACAAAGCTTTCCTTCGGCCTATTAGATTTAAAAGGTCTAATTTGTTTATAAAGACCTGGTCTTTTGCTACAAAGATTTTGATTGATCCACGTACACAGAAAGCCATAGGTGTTGAGTATACTAATACTTTAACAGGTAAAAGCCACAAAGCAATAGCAAAGAAAGAAGTGATCGTGTCTGCAGGTGCTATAGATTCACCAAAGTTACTAATGCTTTCTGGAATAGGTCCAACGGACGAGCTTCAGAAGCATGGTATTAATGTGATCAGAAATTTGTCCGTTGGGCATAATTTTCAAGATCACGTAACTTTCACAGGACTATTTGTTCATGTAGGAGACAAATTGATAAACGTTTCTGATTTTTCAAATGAAATAGTGCAATGGGGCAATTACCTTCTAACTCGTGGCGGCAAATTATCAACTACAGGTGTTACTTCGATTGGCGCATTTTTTCAATCCGAGTTTGAAAAAAGTCAGAGCGCTCCAGACGTGCAATTGCATTTTGTATCTGAGACCATTTATCTTGATTACCTCAACCTAATTGTGATTTGGCCAACCCTAATACAGCCTAAAAGTATCGGATTTATTAAACTTAATGACCATGATCGAACCTGGGGTGCACCTCTAATTCAACCAAGATATTTTACAGAGGATTCAGACATGAAAGTTATGCTACAAGGCATAAGAAAAGCCCTTGGATTATTTGATACAAACGTATTTAAAGAAAATAATTTCAAACTCTTTGATATACCCTTGCCTCCTTGTGCTACATTTGAATTCAATAGTGATGAATATTGGATATGTCTGATAAGACAA
>NC_046660.1:39554063-39558253 GCF_010883055.1 Belonocnema kinseyi | reverse complement strand
GACAACAAAGATGAGGATGTAAGAAAACCCATATTTAGTCATTTGTAAATTAGATTTTGTAAGCTCTATAATAAATTTATCGAACTTGTAGATTCTCAAACAGAATCCAAAATATCATCAAGCTGGAGGATATTTACCTATTGAACGGTTTCCTTATATAACACCAAATTCAAAAATCCTTTCACAAGGACTTGTCGAACTCGGACTGAAAATTATAGACGTCAATGCGGAATCACAGCTAGGGTCAATGATTTTGCAGACAACATCATATAATGGATCTCGCGCAAGTACAAACAAAGCTTTTCTTCGGCCTATTAGAGGAAAAAGGTCTAATTTGTTTATAAAGACCTGGTCTTTCGTTACAAAAATTTTGATTGATCCGCGTACAAAGAAAGCCATTGGTGTTGAGTACACTAATACTTTAACAGGTAAAAGGTACAAAGCAATAGCAAAGAAAGAAGTGATTGTGTCTGCAGGTGCTATAGATTCACCAAAGTTACTAATGCTTTCTGGAATAGGTCCAACGGACGAGCTTCAGAAGCATGGTATTGATGTGATCAGAAATTTGTCCGTTGGACATAATTTTCAAGATCACGTAACTTTCACAGGACTATTTGTTCATGTAGGAGACAATTTGATAAACTTTTCTGCTTTTTCAAATAAAATAGTACAATGGGGCAATTTCCTTCTAACTCGTGACAGCAAATTATCAACTACAGGTGTTAATTCGATTGGTGCATTTTTTCAAACCGAGTTTGAAAAAAGTCAGACCGCTCCAGACGTACAATTGCATTTTCTATCTGAGGCCATTCTTCTTGATTACGTCAACCTAATTCTGATTTGGCCAACCCTTATACAGCCTAAAAGTATTGGATTTATTAAACTTAATGACAAGGATCGAACCTGGGGTGCACCTCTAATTCAACCAAGATATTTTACAGAGGATTCAGACATGAAAGTTATGCTACAAGGCGTAAGAAAAGCCCTTGGATTATTTGATACAAATGTATTTAAAGAAAATAATTTCAAACTCTTTGATATACCCTTGCCTCCTTGTGCTACATTTGAATTCAATAGTGATGAATATTGGATATGTCTGATAAGACAATATACTCAAACATTATTTCATCCTGTTGGAACATGCAAAATGGGTCCTAAAGAAGATTCGGAAGCAGTCGTTGATCCTCAATTACGTGTTCATGGCATTAAAAACTTACTTGTAATTGATGCTTCCATCATGCCAAAGGCCATTAGGGGAAACACTAATGCTGCGACTATTATGATTGCCGAAAAAGGTAGTGATATGATTAAAACTAAATATAATGTTTCTACTTCATTTTTTTAATACGAATTTAATGTACGAGGGTATATGTTTCGTGAAAAATTAAAATAAACTACTTGAAATCAAAATCAGTTCTTTTTTACATAGAAGAATCCATTTCCACTTACTACATTCTTTATTTTCAAGGATATGTGAAACCAGATAATTAAATACACTCTATTTTCACAAATCGAATACCATGTAGAATACATGAATTTTTTTCCGAACGCAGTCAATCTTGTCAATAACCCAGGTAGAAATACACCACCGGCCCAGTACTGACCCAGTATAGCCTAACGGGGTTACAGTACTGGCTGTCTTTACTGGGCCAGTACCGTGCCAATACTGGCTTGTAATGCTTGGCGGTACTGGCTTGCCAGCACGGGTGCAGTACTGGCAAACCGCTGCCGTACGAAAATACCGGAGTTAATTTTAAAAATGATAAACAATTATTGAATTGTTTTGAAGACCATCCATTCATCATTATACGAATGCATATCGTCCGAATATTATTTGTAATTACAAAAGTTTAGTTTTTAAACTATTTGTTTAACTTTAACACCCAATATTTCTGTAATATAAAGATAGAACCAAAAAGGTGTTTAAAAAATTAATAATAATTGACTGCGAGTATTTTGTCAATACATGTCCATGGCACTGCAGTATTGGGCTAGTACTGCGCCGATGGTAAACTTCGGCACACTACCGACATTTCGACCTGGAAAATTTATTCAGATTATTATGGATATAAAAATGTATCCACTTTCTCTTCTTTCATGCCTAGTTACACCATTAAGCCATTTCGCTTTCGGGGTAGGCGTGACTCACTCCGTAGGGGAAAGGAGTAGCGTGTGGAAGGGATCGAGATTTTTCAGATTGATCCAGAATTCTTGTGCTATTTAAGTAAATAACACGTTCGTTCCGCAACACTGCTCCGACCCAGTTTGCTGATCCATCTCCCCAGCAATCACCCCAAGCGAAGAACCTCACAAAGTCGTTATGTAAGGTTTTCCACTTGGGTCCATTAGTAGCCAAGGTCTTTTGTTTCAGGCGTCATTCACTCTACTGACTCTTTCTTTCCGCGGTCTACCTCTAGGCACGCTGCCATTTACTTTACGTTGATACACTTGTTTCGTTAGTCGTTCATTTGGCATTCATTCAACATGTCCGAACCATCTTAACTGATTTCTTTCCCATGTATCTACTAGCGTCTCTTCTGCACCACATTCTTTTAGAATTATCTCGTTGTTCACTTTGTCCATCAGGGTTTTCCCGCATATTATGCACATGAATCTCATGTCAATTGCGTTAAATTTACTCTTATATTTTTCTTGATAAGTCCATGTCTCGCTACCGTATAGTACAGTCAGTACAAATATAGAATTGTGTATTGCCATTTTAGCTTTATTTGATATATTTTTACTTCTGATAAGGGGACCTGCTCTACCAATAACCTTCTTACCTTCATTTATTCGTCTATCTAATTCCTCATCTCTCTTCCCGTCCCTAGTAAATAAGCTACCAAGGTTTACGAACTTATCAACTTGTTCAATTCTCTCATCATTTAATAAAATTTTGCATAGTGTTTTCTCGCTCTTTCCTTCGAACACCATAGTTTTTGTTTTTTTTTTGCTTTAATTTTCAGGCCCATGCTCTGCATGCTTGCATCTAGTTTATTCAACATTATCTGTAAGTCTTCGATAGACTCTGCCATGACAACCTTATCATCTGCGAACGCTAATCCACGTACCCTTACTGTTTCGAGATCCACACCCTCTTTGTCGCATCCTTGTCTAACTCCTTGAATAATATCGAAACAGCCGCTCACTTTACAATTCACTCTTACACTCGCTTTGCTACCTGTATATATTGTGTTAATAGCTTGTAGGATCCATCCATTGACTCCATATTCTTTCAGGACTTCCCAAAGTTTACTTCTATCTACCTTGTCAAAAGCTTTTTCTGGGTCAACAAATGCATAGACAACTTTTTTTTCTACTCTCAAACTTTTTTCTGTTATTTGTCTTAAGCCAAATATTTGATCCGTGCATGACCTTCCTGGCTTAATAAGCTTAATAAGCTAATCCCTCTGTAATTTTTGCACTCGCTTTTATCTCCCTTTCTCTTGTATATTGGTACGATAATAGCTTCTTTCCAATCGTCTGGGACGTCTCTCATCTCGAAACATAAATTTATCAATGTTCGAAAATGTTTATTGTGTCATTTAAAGTGTCCCAGAAGGCGTCTTTTACTTATCTAGGATCACTATCAACCGGCGCGTAGCATGCTATGACAAATAGTCTTCTGATTCCTACTTTCATTCTAGCCCACAGCACTCTGGGATACACGAAACCATGGTCTCCGAGATGCTGCTTTGCTCTTTCATTTAAAATCAGACCTACTCCTTGTTTACCATGTGATTCACAGTCTACTCCTGACCATATTTCAAATCCGCCATTTAACACGCCGTTTTTTACGTTTTTGGCTTCGCATCCCTTTTTCTTTGGTTCAGATACACATAAAATGTCTAGGCTTTTCACGACCATAGTTTCACGCAATTCTTTTACCTTGAGATCATTTACTCCCCCTAGCATTCCTAACACCCAGTCTCCATTCGTCGTCTGAAACATGACCTCTAGATTTTCCGTGCGCATGCCTTTTGCCATTAAAAGGTTCAGTTCTTTCCCAGGCTATTTTGTAGTTTGTATTATTCATTGTTTAGATTATACGCCCAATTAACACCTTTATGCAGCAAGTTTATTTTCTAAGTCGAAATCATATCAAAGTTAAGTATCAAATCGTCATATGGTGGAGATTGTAGTTCTAACGTCAGTCCCACCAAAAACTTCAGTTAATAAGGGAGGGTTGG
>NC_046660.1:39541147-39553963 GCF_010883055.1 Belonocnema kinseyi | reverse complement strand
ATTTTAAACTTCTGTTTTTTGATAATGATTATAGTGCTCACACCAATTTCGATATATTTATTAAAAAATCTATACATCGTGAGATCTTATGGTGATAGTTTTATCTCTATGTGATTGAGAAAAAGGTGCCAATTTTAGGCAATGAGATTGTTGATGAAAACAAATTCCTAAAACACCTTGAATATATTTATAACTGAATGGTAAACCAAAAGAGTATGGTAGTATTCAACTAAAATATAAAGGAGTGTATTTGTAATAAATGTTGCACCACTTGACGTGCAACTATAATAAATCAAAAAATTTCAAGAATATTTTGAAAATACATGCAGAACGAGTTTTGAGTTTTAAACCAAGATATAAGTGCAGCGTTACCAGAATAAAAATTGGTGGCGTAGATTGAACTGATTTTTAAAATCGACTACTCTAAAATAATAATTTTAATCTTTGGTTTTATCTTTCCAAACTCGATATAACAAATAAGCTGCAAAAGATAAAGTTTACATCGATTTGAGTCAAAAGTTGTCGTGTTTTGAAACTGTCTCAGAATGAAGCGGAATTCTTCTAAAGCGCTGATTTTGGGGCTGAGGGTGTGTGTGATGTAACTCATTTTAGCCCGCTCCGCTTTTGTTTGTTCACGCTTAAGTGATCGCTTGAGTGACACCCACAGACGTCATGCCATCCGCGCAGCTCCTGTAACACCTACATGTGGCACGGTGTCAATTGTCAGAAGGGCTTTAGAAGGCAGGACTATTGAAGTGTTTACTGAACAATTGATCCCGACGCAATTGGAAGTAATAGGTCACTCCACTTGTCATTTACCACAATATAAGAAGACGGTAGACTCAGAGAAATCACTTTTAAAAAACCGAAAGCAAAAAATAACAGACTTTAAATTAAAGCACTAACAATATCTGAACAGTCTCAAAAAACCAGGAAATACTCCAACGAAAAAGGTAGCACCCAAAACTTAATACAGAGGGAAAATTTTAAGAAGAATAAGTATTGTGTGGAGACCATTCTGTTTCCAATAGAAACTGAAGGTCAGTCAAAAGAAAAACAATAACATTAAATAAATTATTTAAAATTGCACCTATAATATCTTCATATTAAACATAATTGTGAATATAGAGGATGAATGACAATACATTTTTGAGACTGAGAATAAAGCAGTTGAGACTAGTATAAAAGTCGCCATATTCACTTTTCCTGTCTTGACATTTAAATTACGAAATAGTTTTTGTAATGCAAATTTGGAATATATACTCACAAATTGAGATTGGTTTTCAATTATTAATATATAAACTGAATTTTTGCACTGAAATACATTAAACATTTTTATTTATTATATTAGAAATCTTTTTAATGCTGCAATCTTAAAATAAATTCGATTCCTATTTTTCCATTTGTTCAAAAACAAACGATGATGGGTCGCAAATTCCTTATTTTTATTGAACAAAAATATGGTTCGAATCGTGCAGAATGTTTTAATAATTTTGAAATAATAATTAAGTAAGTGGAAAGTTGTATTAAATATGGTTTCTGATGTGATTTAGAGATTTTTAATCTGGAGCTCAGGACATGCGTGTGACGACATATTTTGCCTACATTTTATTAATGATTTCTAAACGGTCTTTTATTTTCGGAGTGGGGGGCGGGGGTATTTTTGACTGAAGTACGTAAGATTTTTCATTTCCTGAAGGAAGCGATGTATGTTACTCAATACCTTTAAAGTATCGAATACATTGTTTTTGAAAACCTGATTGGTTGCGAATCTTCGGGAATATTGCTTTTAGTGACAATTTTAACAGTTAATTTATTAATGAAGATTTATGAAATTTCTGGGCAAGCAATTTTATATATTGAATTTTTCAAATAAATAAATTTACTTTATCATAAAATTGATCTTTAGTTGTTTTCAAACATTATTTATAAATGAGTGAAGTTGTTTACCACTGTTTATTATTGGGAAATAAATAGATTCTTAACATTTTACTACCACATTATGACTTCTACTCCCTTTTACGTTTTCGAAGAGATAAGAAAAATTGAAATTTTTTAAGATTTAAAGTGAATAAACAAATTTTCTTGAAGCTACTAGGAAAATTTTAAGGCAATTTTTTACATTTTTAATCATTTTTCACAATTTTATGAAATATCTGAGTTGACAAAAAAATTCTTAGGAGCTCAAGAGGCTTTTCATAGATTTATAATAATTGAACAATTGAAAGCATTTCCGAAAATTTATTTATAATTTATTATTTATTTTTTTTTCTTATTTTATCATTATTATTTATTCTTTATAATTTATCATTTATAAAAATTTAATTATATTTATATTAAATTTATTTATAAAAAATATTTTTATTCCTTCCAAACCTCTAGAAGTCCTAAATATTTTATAAAAAGGCTCGAATTATTCTTAATATTTTATAAAATCCTGCAAAATAATGAATTAAATTTTATAGCTTCTAGATTCTTTTTTGTCTGACCTGAAAAGATAAAAATTATCAATAGTTATTTTTTGGAACAAATGGGTATCAGAAATTCAAAATGAAGATTTTACAAAATATATTCATGTGTTGTTTACATTTTCAATCCATATGTTTTTTCATATCTCGCGAAACTATTTGTGCAAATTTGCCTTCATGAATTTCAAATCAGAATATCCTCATAAAATGGAAGGTCAGCGCTCTAAAAAGAGAGCCATTCAGGTAGGAATTATTAAAAAGTGGTACACACATGAATTACGGTTCAGTGATTGCATATTGTTTAATAATAATATTTACGTTCAAACTGAGGGCATATTTTTTATTGCTAATGACAAAAAGTATCAAAGGAAGTTAAAAATTATGAACTTCCGGGATGTTCCTTATTCATGGAAGTATTCTTTAAATTTGCAGTTAGATTTTTTGAAAATTGACAGATTTTGTCATCTAATGAGAAAGTAAATAATATTGCCAACGACGGCCACACCACGAGTATGGAACTATTCTTGGCGGCAACGCATGATTTTTGATAAAATATCTAATTCCGTAAATTACAAATAAATTCATCAAAAAGTTTCCAGAAATTTCTCTTGAATAGCGAGGAACTGCCTTACTCGAGGGTTCTTCAACTATATACTTCTCTCGATATTTATTTTGTCAAGGCTGAAGCAACATTTGTGATAATCGGCCATATTTTGTAACTAATATTATTAAGCAATATGTTTATTTGAGTTGTTTAACATTATTTTTTAGGCATTATTCAAGTATACTTACTTTACACGCCAAGTTTTAAAAAATTTCAACAACAATTGGTTTGTCGATTATACAGGCCGACGAATTTCAAATCAAAAGACCAGACCTAACTTTTCCAAAGGATTTTGATGCGCTGAATCCGAATTCGAGCTCAAAATTGCTCCTGTATGTCAGGTTTTCAAGGTATCCTACCCTAAAAGTGGAAACAACGCGTTTTTCAGCTGTTTTTGAGGTTGTGTAACCGAACAAGAAAAATGTGTACCACAAAAGCTAATATGGAATTTCAAAGTACTAATCTTCCCCTTTCAAACCTACTTGGATTTATTAGGATATCTTTATTTTTCACTAAAATATTGTAATTTGAACATTTGTATTTTGGCGTTTTAACCCATTAACGCTGATGTGTTCAGATTTATACAACGCATTCTCTATTAGTGACGGTACGATATTTTTTCTTCAAAATATTATCTCAGGGGTTTTCAAGGGTTTCTTTTCTATTGCCGGTGTCATTTTTTTGTTACAACCCCTTGAAGATCCAATATAACGGCCACAATTTAGGGCTTTAAAAAAGAACAAAGGATCCCTCACAAAATACCAAGAAAAAAGCGTGCAGTCGTTTGGAACCAAACTTCGCAAATTGATAAAACAAAAGAAGACGGACTGCGCGGAATGCCACTGCACACTCTGTGTGCATTCTAATCTTCACATTCGCTGTATGTGCACGCCGTTCTATGGCGCAGGCAGTCCTCGATCCCTAGCTGGCTCACTGAGCTGGTGACGCTTTTATGACGTGTTATACGTAGGTGATGAAATTCGTTTTTCGCTACAAATCTTTCCGTGTTAGAGATCACGTTAAAGTGGCTGGCTAACGGTTGGATGCGTGGATAATAAAATTCTTTTTGTATTTGAAATCTGTCTAGCGGTTACATTTTACTTCGATCGTGGTTTTTGTATATAGTGAGTTTTAGAACTTCCACGTTACTATTCATTATAAAAAAATGAGTTCAAAAACACCTTGCGCTAAGAAAGTTAATACATTTTGTCACGTTTGTGGCAAGTATGAAAGTATGAGTACGCTGCAATTCCAGTATGTCACTCAACTACACTGAAAGACTCCTATGATACTTTCCAATTACTCCTGATAAAAATAAAGTACAATATCCATAATTGGCTTATTTGTGGTGACTTCAAAATGATCAATCCTATAATAGGTTTATAATCAGGAAACATTAAATACCCTTGTTTTCTTTGCCTTTGGGACAGTCGTGCAAGGGATGAACATTGGGTAACGGAAAAATGGCCAGACAGATTAGAGTGGACAGTTGGTCAGTATATTGTTGTTTATGAAAATCTGGTTGTCAGAAAGAAATTATTATTGCCACCACTCCATATAAAACTAGGGTTTATGAAGCAGTTTGTGAAAGCCCTAAACACCGAAGGACAATGTTTCAATTATATCAGATGTACATTTCCGCATTTAAGTGATGCCAAAGTTAAGGAAGGTATTTTTGTTGGGCCTGATATAAGAAAACTTATCAAAGATGATAACTTTATCATGACCGTGACATCTGTTGAAAAGGATGCATGGTTGAATTTCAAAGATGTTATACAGAAATTTTTAGGGAACAATCGAGATCCAAAGTTTAGAACTATTGTATCTAGTATGTTAAAGAATTTTAAAAGATTAGCTTGTTTGATGAGTATCAAATTACCTTTTCTCAAATCTCATTTGGATTATTTTTTAGAAAATGTTGAAGCATTAAGTGAAGAAATGGGCGAACGCTTTCATCAAGACTTTCACCAAAAAAAGCAACATTATCAAGGTCGATGCAATGTAAGAATGATGGCCGACTATTGCTGGTCTTTGGAAAGAAATGATAATGACCCTACTAGTCGTAGGGTTTCCATAAGACGTTTCCATAAAAAGCAAGGAATTAGTTTCACCTACATTGGACATACAATCGTAAATCTTGCTTCAACTGGCTCGGCAATTGTAAGTCTTGCCTTGAATGGCTGGACGATTCAAAATCTTGCCTTGACTGACTGGGCGATTCAAAGTTTCACCTTGACTGGCTGGGCGATACAAAGTCTTGCCTTTATTGGCTGGATAATTTAAAGTCTTTCCTTAATTGCCTAGGCAAACTAAAGTCTTTCCTTAATTAGCTGGTAAATCTAAAGTCTTGCCTTAATTAGCTGCAAACTATTAAGTACTTCCTTGCGTAGCTGGACAATCCCAAGTCTTGCCTTTACTGAATGGGCAATCGTAAGTCTTTCCTTGATTGGTTGGGCATCTAAAGTCTTCCCTCAAATGACTTGAAAATATTAAGTACTTCCTTGCTGAGCTGGACAATCCCAAGTCTTGCCTTAACTGGCTGGGCAATCGTTAGTCTTGCCTTGCCTGGCTGGACGAATCAAAGTCTTGTCTTGACTGGCTGGACGATAAAAAATCTTGCCTTTATGGGTTGGGAAATCCAAAGGCTTACCATAGTTGGCTGGGCAATCTAAAGTCTTGCCTTAATTGGCTGGAAAATATTAAGTACTTTCTTGCTTAGCTGGACCATCCCAAGTCCAGTCTTAAGTGGCTGAAAAATTTTGAGTCTTGCCTTAGTAAGCTGTAAAATCCTAAGTAAATTTACAATATTAAATGAATCATAATAGTAAATTTTTTTTAAAGCCCTAACTGTTTTCCATATTCGCTCTTCTAGGAGTTATAACAAAAAACTGAGCCAATCGAAAACGATCCCCCGAAAACCCCTCAGATAACATTTTTAAGGGACAATGGCATACCATCTCGGCGTTAATGGGTGAATACGATAAATTGAAAAATTGCATTTTAAGGTTAGCCCACTTGTAGTGTGGAATTCAATTATTTCATGAAATCTTATCGACCAATTTCGCTGCTCCCAAGGTTAGGTGGGTTAGCCTGTTTATGATTTGGGAGGGGTCATTTCTGGGTTTAGGTGGATTAGCAGGTAGGTGAGTTAACCCACTTGTGGCAAGGAACTTCATTATTCCAAGAAAAATATGCGACTAAACTTATTGTTCCCAGAGTCAGGTGGGTTAGCATGCTTGTGGCTTGTTAGGAGTGGTTTCTACCCCTAGGAAACGGCTTCCGTAGAAATGAAAAGACACGGGTTCCATATTTTGTGTTGTTTTATAAATGTGCAACGTTTGGTTCCAAACGAATGTACGCTTTTTTGTTGGTATTTTGTGCGGCATCCTTTGTTCTTTTTTAAAGCCCGAAATTGTGGCCGCCGTATTGGATCTTCTAGGGATTATAAAAAAAAACTGACACCGGCAATAGAAAGGGCACCCTCGAAAACTCTTAAGATAATATTTTGAAGAAAAAATATCGTACCATCAGCAATAGAGAATGCGTTGTATAAATGTGCACACCTCAGCGTTAATGGGTTAAAACGCTAAAATAAAAAATTTCCAATCACAATATATTCGTGAAAAATTAAGATATCCCAAGAAATCCAAGAAGGTTTAAAAGGGAAAGGTTAGTACTTTCAAATTCCATATTTGCTCTGTGGTAGATATTTTTCTTGTACAGTTGCATAACCTCAAAAACTGTTAAAAACGCGTTTTTTGCACTTTTAGGTTAGGATATCTTGAAAATCTGACGTACAGAAGCAATTTTGCGTTCGGATTCGGATTCAGCGCATTAAAATTATTTGGAAATGTTTGGTCTGCTTTCTGGCTTTTGACTTTTGTCAAATTTTGTCGGCCAAATGTTTTGTCTGGTAATTCTCTACAAAAATAAATTTAGAAAAGTAATAAATTTGCAAGCAAATTAAAATAAGTCGGCTGGGTACCGATAATACACATATGTCTTGATTAGGTAGAACACCGTTAACTGCGTTAACTGCATATAAAAATTGTAAACGTTAAATATTAAGTCGAAAGATCTACACATTCATATCCACACAGTAAAGTCCACACAGTGGTTTAAATCCTACCTATAGTTGTGGGTCCCCTTCATGCACTTGGCTTCAACTTATTCTGTGCATGATGAAGTAAAAGAAAACCAGGTTTACGTACTTAATGTGTCATATGTTATAGGCATACCACCCCAGTGCACAAAGTAATAAAAAAAATCATACTGTGAGTGAAGGTAAATTTTTCCAATGCATTTTGGTCTGCTAAACTTAAAAATCGCATTAAAAGAATTGTATAAAGTGGTCACTTCATAGCACCTTTTATTTTTGAAGGAATCCACCTTTTCTGACTGCTTGATAAAGGTTTCACATTTTGAGTAGTTTGCTGAGTGTGCTTCTAAACAATTGGCAAATTGCACTTGTTGATATTTTGTTTTTGCGGATATGCTAGTGAGATGTTCACTAATAGATGTAACTCACTTTGATGGATTTTTACAGTTTGATGCCCCATGCCCGAACTGTTGGCATCTTATGCATTGCGCGGCACAATTTGTGTTTCTAAATGTTTTCCAATATATCTTGAATGAGCATAAGTACCTCAGGTTCCTCGCTTTATGCGCCTCTTTGACAACGCAACCTTTGTGAATCCTACATGTTGTGGCATCAACTCGTTGAAGATGTCCTGTATAAGTAGGTCAGGCAGGCCCTTGGGAATCAGATTTTTGTTTTTATGTTCTATAAATCCATAAGTACGAGTATAATATGGAACTCCTTCTTTGTTAAGTTCTAGCTTTAGAGCATTGTAATATTCGATAGTGTCCAATCTGACCGATAAAACCTCTCTAGTGACTGTCACTGTCACATTTTTGGTGACTGTATTATCCTTAATTTTTAAAATGGTATCCATATAGTCTGCAAACGCCCGTGCGATTATAATAGGTGGTATGTTGACATTTTTTCCTGTCGCTATATCCTGCGCGTCAGCAATTCCATTAGTTATTTCCTCGTCCATGTCCGAAGTACTGTCCTCTTCGTTTTTGTGTTTCAGATTATCCGTCTCCTCTTCCGAAAGAGCTTCATACCAATTTGAGGTAGAAACCTGTTCACCGGATGTCTTTGTATGTTTATTTCTTCGTATTTTGCTAATCTACACTACACTTGCACTTTTAAACTATTCTCGCTGGCGTTCGACTTTGCACCACAAAGCCTCATCCGGAACGCCACACCCGGGCGACGAGCCACAGACCTTTCGCCAAGTTGTTCTTGCAGGTATTGTTAAACAAACGATGTAATCACGATCTCTCCTTACGAAAATTCATCAATTAAGTACCGCGTCCTCTCTTCGAGATCGCCTTCTCCTGTGAGAACCAATGCACGGGATCGGGTTTCTGGCTAGGCGAAGCCGCGCCAGTCGCGCGCTCATGATTAGTGGTCTCTCTGAAGAAGAAAAAACGACTGGAATTTAAAGCGGCGTAATTATGTGTGAAAAAAGTCGGCAAGCGTAAAAAAACACAAAAATTGCTAATTTAATTTATAGAGGAAAAGATGAGGAAAGCAGAAGAGAAGAAAGTAGAGGTATAAGGTCGAAAAAATGAAAGTTTCTAGTAGGTCGGGGGTGGCAGGGTTACTTCGAGGTGGGTGACTTATTTCATGAGAAAGTCTTTTGGCATAGCGTGTTTGCGAAATGGATCAAAATTATATTTTCCTAGAGAGGAAATATGTTCAAAAGTTGAAAAGTTGAAATTCTCTTTGAAGAACAGAGTTCTTAGTACATCTAAGGGCTTTTATGATACGTCTGAGAATTTTTTTCTTATGAATTGAATGTGACTGACATTATTTTTGACGCACCTCTCCACATTTTGCATGCATAAGTTATGTTTGGTCGAATAGAAGTGTTATAGATTAGGAGTCCATATTCGGGTTTTAGAATCGACTTTCTATTAATAATGGGCTTTAAGACCAAGAGATCCCTGAGAGCTTTTCCTATAGTTTCATGAATATGTTGCTGCCAATTAAGATGTTTATGAAGTTTACCCTTCTGGGTATTTCACGAATTTTTTCCATTCTATTAGTTCGTTAAAAATTTTGGGGGAATCAATTTTAACTGGTCTTTTGACTGAGGAAAGAACGGATTCTGACTTTGCTACGTTTATTTTTATTCTCCATAGTTTAGCCCAAGCTTCGATAACTTCAAGAGCTTTGTTAAGTAGCTTAAAATTTTTTGAACGGACCAGGAGGAAGTAAATAACGCGGTGTCATATGCATGTAGCACAATTGAAACTACGGGGACCTCTGGGATGTCGTTCACGTAGATAATAAAAAAAACCGGTTCCAGAATGCTGCCTTGTGGCAGACCGGTTCGGCTGAGTTACTCTTTTGAGATTGTCTGGCCTATTTTGACTGAGAAGTTTCTGTTGGAATGATGAGAGTTTATAAAGAGGAGGAGCCCTCTTGGGAAATTGTAAGTTATTAAGTTTTAGCAGTCCTACATACCAGACACGGACGAAAACTATTTCTACATCGATGAAAACAGCTCCAGTATGTTTTCTTCTATTGAAATTTAAACTAATAGCTTCGGTTAGCTTGAGCATCATGTGTTGCGTAAAATGATCTTTTCTGAAACCGTATTGTTGCGGAATAAGGATGCTGTTTTCTTCAAGGTGAAAATTTGCACGAGTGGCTATAATTTTTTAAAAGTTTTTGTTCATTTTATTGAGAAAACTTATGGGCCTGTAGCTGGTTCGATGATATGGTTCCTTGTATTTTTTGTGTAAAACTAAAATGTGAGCTATTTTCCATGATTCAGGGAAGTAGCTCAGTTGAATACAGGCAATGTGGTTAATGACGTTTTTAAGGATACAGCTTCTAGTTTTTTGATGCGTTCGGCACAGTTTAATGCGAGTGTGGATATGGTCTTCAATCTCGGGCCTGAGAGGTGGATCGTATATCTTAAGTAGGTGAGCTTACATTGGTAGCGATTATTAGTGTTTTAGTAGTTTAGTAGTTGTTTTAGTAGCTCGATTATTAGTGTGTTTTGATATTTTGGATGCCTATTTAGCGTGAGTTTTGATTGTGTTAGTTTTTAAAGTACAGGTGACGGCTGTGATGTAAAGCGTTAATTTTTACGATATTGGAGCATTGACTACTAGGGTATTTACATGTGTCGGATTTTCTTTTTGTTTAATATGTGCAACTGGTTTAAAGGAAGTAGTTTCTTTTTGTAAATTTAGAGATTCTGGCTTATTGTTAGATTTTAAGAGGCTTTTTTAAAGGCAGTCTTTTATGCGTTGAGCTCTCCACCTCTTGGCTGGGTGAGGGCTCGCGCTCTATTAGTTCCTGACTTGTGGGGAGGGAGATTCGAGTGTCGCGGTTTTTCCGTAGCTCTCCCGCTCTACGGAATAGAGGCCCGCGCTAGCGAATGTAGGAATTTCACACTGAGATGTTTTGCTCGATGCTTGTGATTGCCAGTCTCTCCGTCTTCCAGTATTACATTAATTAAAACTAGGTTCTTTACTAGAAACTAAAGGCACACAAAAAATAGGTACTAAACTATGAAACTTTTAAAAAATAGAAACTTCACGGAATCAATCTTTCTGAATTCTTTATTTGTACAAACTTTAGCTTATAAAATAAGACATGTCAATTTAGGACTACCTACTAGCCGATAATATAAAATATTTACTAATTACTTTCTTAGTGATGCGGAGGAATGTTGTATTCAAAATTATTATTTTGAAAGAAAAGTAAACCTAACTTACTAGTTGAGAACATCGAAAGATGTGTGCATGACTTATAACAAGTTTTCATGGACGTACTTGGGCTATCGGCACGTTCGCCCGCTATGACTCACGCATACAGGTATTTGTCACACAAAGAGATGGAGAAAGCTAGGCTCGTGGAGGGAAGACTTGGAAACTGGAATTGGAGAAACTGCGGCTTTGAAGAAAATGTAAGCAGAGATTCTCAACTCCGTTATTTTTAAGCATACTCTTTTTATGTGATAAAATATCAAAGAAGTTTACCGAACTTAGGTACGGATAGAGATTTATTTCATGGTATATTCTAAGGCGACGTAAATCTTCCTAATGTGGTCATGTGAACAAGTGACGTTAGGTTTAGTGTATGCATTACGAATGCAATTTTAAATCGAGAAAAAGTTGGTTTAATTTATATTATTGTTTAATTTTTTAATTAAACACTTTGGTTTAGATGTATCTCATTTACTATGACAGTTGCGAAAAAATCTTTAAATTTTGCAGCATTTTGCTCAAAAAATAATAAAGCTTACTTAGCAGTCGTCTGATGACGTGGCACGATGGTCATTAAAATTGTAAAACATCAAAATGTGGAATCGTGTATGTTTATAGCTCTGGATGTTAAGAATCCTTAAAATAAGACAAATTTTTTAAACTGCAAATAAATATAGATCTATCATTTTACTTGCAAATGATAGAAACTTATTTTTCATTTTCAAACAGATAAAATTAGTAGTCTGCGTGGCAATACCAACTGGTGGGGTAAGTTGGCGTACATGACATTTTTTGGAGGATTAAATAATTAACTATTTTAGTAGATTTAGATCAAATTTTCTTCTTAAATAAATAAAGGCTATGATACTTAATATAAAAAATGTTAGGTTAAATTTTCAATGCATTTTTTAAAGTTTCAAATAAACAATTTGTATGTTTTAATGAAAGTTGTTATCAGGCAGATATGTTAATCTTTGCGCGTCAGAATGATTTTTTATAAGAATAATCATTCTATATTGATAATTTAGAGATATATGGGGCATTATTCCTCAACTGCCCCAACTCAAAAAGTCATATTTTTCGATTGTCTCTAAATTCTGGGAATATGTTGAATTTTCAACCCCAATGCCTGCAGGGGTAGTTTCAAACGCCTGTAACTTCCTTTCTAATTACGCGATTTAAAATTTTTATGAGGGTTTTGGAAAGTGCTTTTTACACGCTTTTATCCTATTTTATTATTTATAAGAAAAAAAATTGTTTAAACCATTTTTTCAATAAATCAATTGTTTATTTAAATTTTTTCGCAATTTAGGCATCTACGATTTTTCTTTAAATAGTCTCAAAAGAAATCTTGACTTTTTTACTATGAAAAATGTCTAATAAGAAAATGGACAAATTGAAATTCATTGAGTTACAGAGCTGGTTGTAGAGGGAGTCCTCGCGCTCGCACTCGGGCGTTATGCGGCAACAAACAGCGGAACAGTTTTCAAGTATGCCATTTTTTTGTATTACTCACATTGATCCAAAATTGCATGAAGTCATCGGAAAAAAATATTCACTTAAACGAAAATATTGATTAATTGAGCGGTTGGGTGTAAGAACAGCTTACTTGTATTTTCAGAAGTCACTTGCTCTTCATTTGTTCTCCACGAAATTATGTGCAAAACAAAAGAAACACAAGTGACTTCTAAAAATACAAGCAAGCTGTTCTTGCATCCAACTACTCAATTCTTAATACAAATTTATGAATTACATTATTCTAAAAACACGGGTAATTTACTTATTCTGTGATACAAACTACATCTTTTATACTGCTGCGAATTGAACCTGCATTCATATAATATCTATCGAGCTTCAGAATTTGACCGCTACATGGCTGCCTAGAAACTTCTTTCTCACAAGAAAGAAAATCGTTTTAGTTTATATGAGCTGAATACATTCTGTTGA
>NC_046660.1:39520566-39541047 GCF_010883055.1 Belonocnema kinseyi | reverse complement strand
CCCCAGAAAGTGAGAGGCGAGGGGACTCACTAAAATTAAGCACCCCGAATCATCTTGCAGATAAAAGGAGTCTAAAATCACACTGTCACCTCCACGTGGTAGCTTCTGGAAACTATAACTTGATAGGATGTAGCCTGACGACAGGCGTTAATTACTAATCCGTTAGTACTTTATTTACTTAAACACTTTATACTGAGAAGTTGGTTGAATCATGTATTTGTTTTAAAAAATTGCAAGAGCAATAACCAATTATTGTCGGATAATAAATTATAATAGTGAGGAATCATTTATCTTCAGAAAAATACTGTTCATTTTTAAGAAAGTGCTTTTTACTTAATATTTTTTCATAATAACTTTAAAAATTTTTAACCTCTTCAAACTTACTGGTTAACCTTACTGAATAGTTTTTTCCGATGACTTCATGCAATTTTGAATCAATGTGAGTAATACAAAAAAATGGCATACTTGAAAACTGTTCCGCGGTATGCTGCCGCATAACGCCCGAGTGCGAGCGCGAGGACTCCTTCTACAACCGGCTCTGTAACTCAATGAATTTCAATTTGTCCATTTTCTTATTAGACATTTTTCATAGTAAAAAAGTCAAGCTTTCTTTTGAGACTATTTAAAAAAAAATCGTAGATGCCTAAATTGCGAAAAAAGTTAAATAAACAATTGATTTATTTAAAAATTTGTTTAAATAATTTTTTGTTATAAATACTAAAATAGGATGAAAGCGTGTAAAAAGCACTTTCCAAAACCCTCATAAAAATTTTAAATCGCGTAATTAGAAAGGAAGTTACAGGCGTTTGAAACTACCCCTGCAGGCATTGGGGTTGAAAATTCAACCCCCCCTCACTTGGGGAGGATTGGTAATCCTGGTCTATAAGTTTGTGGTTTAACTACTGTTGGGTAGGCGAACATATTCCCAGAATTTAGAGACAATCGAAAAACATGACTTTTTGAGTTGGGGCAGTTGAGGAATAATGCCCCATATATCTTACAGATTTATCAGATCAGTTGCAAGTTTCTGCAAAAAGGGACATGAATATGAACGTAAGCTTATATATCTGCCGTAAAAAAATTTATTTTTTGTAACACATGTACAGAATTTTCGAACCATTTTCAGCAAGCGAGATGTAAACAGTTCCGAAAATATGTCCAAAAAACTATCCGCTGCACGAGCCCTTTCTCATCGCGCATTGCATGCGTGATTCGCTTCGCACGCAAGTTTCATTGCGCTTGGGGTGCGCACTTATTGGAAACCGCGCTTCGCGTTCGGATATTGCACGACCTCCACATATTTGCATAGGAATTTTGAAATGAAATGTCTTACTATCGGTGATCAAAGTTTATTCATTGTGGATTATCTTTTGTTAATGCTACTTCGGTTTCAACAAAAACATTCCCATTACGTGTTTCGTTAGAAAAGAAAGTTCCAAGCAAATCTTGACACCACATTTAAAAACATTTTGTTTTTGAAAATTGTATTGGTAAAATTTTTTGCATTCTAAACGTCAAGGACCACCCGCCCCTTATTTTACTTCAAATCAGAGAAAAGAAATTCCGTAATTCTTATTTATATTTTAGCAGGCGTCAGTTTTTACTGGAAGTTTCCCATGTAAAATGCATGCTCAAAAATCTCTGTTTTGAGTTTTCAGAATAATTTTTGGGAGAAACTATAAGGGAAAATATAGGAGCAAGATAGTTCTTCTCTTATCATCTTGCATTGTGGATGGATCCATCAACCGAGAAACAGGAAAAACTGAAATAATAATGTTGTACAATTCAACTAAAGGCGGTCCTGATTCATTCAATCAGCTCTGCCACCAGTATTCCTTGGTGAGGAAAACTAAGCAATGGCCCATTATGATTTTCTTCGAAATGATGTATCAAACTGGAATTAATGCTATAATCTCATACTTGTGCTACGTAAATGAACCGAAATCAAGTGGCCGCGCTTTTCAAAAAAATAATTCTTTTGTATGTTTAAAAAACATAAAATTAAAATAAGGTTTTTGTACTTTTGAATTTTCTGATTTTTCATCGTTCCTAATAATTCAACTTTTTGAAAGGAATTGAAGTGGCATATTTTTTTCTGCTTTTCCAACACTTCATCCTTAAAACACTAGAAGAAATTTAAATAAAACAGATGCTAAAATATAATTAAAAATTAAACCCTATTTCGGTAATTTTACGCCTTTTTCTTCGGACTCTTTTTACAAAACATTGTTTATAAATGATACATATTTTTTCAGAGTATTTTTTTCCTAAGATACTCGAAACATCTTCAAGAAAATATCATGACCATTTCCGGGGCGTAGGGCATATCTTAAACTTAATGGGGGCCACGGGACCCCAGTGTGGACTCGACGAGTGCTCAAATATGTTTGGACTTCTAGGTTTAACAATTATCCATCGAAGAATTTCATGTGTCAGGAATATGAGTTTGACAACCATAACAAACACCTACGAGAACCTAAAGACTAACCATAGAACCGAAATTGTCAATTCTTCATGAAATCGACCTTTTAAATACTGCATTCTCGTCTTTTTCCCTTAAATTTATCGATATTGGTCTAGTGGAATATTTATTATCATTGGTTAATTAATTTTTCATTATTCAAATAATTGGAATTTATTTAAAGAATTTTTTTTCAATTAGTTTTTTGTCTAAAAATTGGTACTATATGTCTTGTGGAATATTTTGTAACATTGATTCTTAATTTTTTAATTTTTTGAACAAATGGAATTTGTTTAAATCCTTTTTCTGAATAAATTAAATTTATTTAAACAACTTTTTAAAAAAATCTGTTTCTTTCCTAAAAAGTTATTTCCATTTGTCTGATGAAATGTTTATTACCATTAGACCGTTAATTTTCAATTGTACAAACAAATGGAATTTGCTTCAATAATTTTTTATTAAAAATCATTACTATTTCTTAAGTGGAATATGCATCAACATTGTTTGATTTTTTTAAAATCAAAATCAGTACTTAAATATTACTGATAAATTAATTATTATTGAATCAATTGTTAATCAGCTCTTCATTATTCATGATAAATATTCCACTAGACCAACATTATTATTTTTGATTTAAAAAAATTTTAAACGAAATTATTTAAACAAATTCCATTTGTTTAAGTAAGTGAAAATTAATGAAATAATGTTAATAAATATTACCCTAGACCAATAGTAATAGTTTCTAGGAAAAAACAAATTTTGAAAAAAAAAAATTTAGACAAATTCCATTTTCGTGTCAAATTTTCTGACACCCTACAAAATTATTTGAAAAACTGAAAAAAGTGATTTTTCTTCATTACTTTTACATGGGAAACTTCAAGTCACTTGTTAAAATAAAAATAATAAAAAATGACGGAATATCTTTTTTCGGATTTGGATTGAAATGCGGCGATCATTGTCCTTTAAAAAAGCGTTTTTGGGCCACCCTAGTGAAAAACATTTTTTTTTCTTAGCTTGTGTCACGTGTTCAATTTTTCATTTATTATGTTGTTTTCCAAGAATAAAACAAAAACTTCGCGTCTCATAAAAAAGTTATTTTTAACAAATTTGTTGATTTTTGTAGGATGCATAGTTTTTTTTCATTTCTCTTCTTAAGTATCCCGCATATTGGACCACAAAATGGAATTTTGATTCTTCTTTTTTGCATGTGCAATCAAATGTTGAAATCTTGTTAGATAGAAAAAATACTACAAGTTTTTTTTTATAATCTTGTATAGATTTTAAAAATCAACGTTTTTTCATATCGTGCGTTGTTTAGCCTGAAACATTTGCTTCTTTGAATTTTTTGCGAATTCATAAATAATGGCCAATATAAGAAAACATTATGCTACTTTATTTTGAATGATCAAATTAATACATATCTCCTTTAGTTTTACTAACTCTTTAACAATGAAAAATCCGCTGAAAAATGAGTAATTATTATAAAGAGATTTTTTTGTGATTCCCGTTTTGAAAAACTTAAATTACATGTATCCAACAATTAATTTTTTTCGAACAAAATTGTAAAAAATATTTAGCCAATATATGCTAGCATCTTCCTGCGTTTGCTGAACATAATCACATGTATCTGATACATATTAAGCCTTTTTTCTTTTAATTCAATTGATCATCCGCTACCATGGCAAGTGGGATGCTAAACTTTCTACAGGCAAAAAACTAAATATTGTTCAATTATTTAGAGCATTAATGCTCATATGATATTGTATATATAAAATTATAAAGAAGAAAAAAAATGTTTTTCATTCTAGTGAATTTCCTTGAGACAATTCATATTTTCCTGAGTCAATAAAATATTTCATCCGACCATAAAGTAGAGTTGTTTATTTAAAGACCTTACATTTCATTAATATGCTAGTGACATTTTTTCTGGGGCCTCTAATAGTTAATCATCAATTTCCCCTTAGGAGAAGCCAAATGTCAAGGTAACGTGAAAGGAAAACAACACATGAAGACTTTCTAAAGTTTCACACTAGACGGGAATTCTAAAATACACTGGGAAATTCTTTTATCCCGTTGTAATTTATATTTTTATTATTCATTATTCTAGTTTTATTCAGAAATACATAAGTTATGACCAGTTGAGTTTATAGATTTTAATTAATATGCGCACCGTTTTTTTTTACTTTTTCTTAGTTTGCTATAGAAGTTCTACATTTATTTTTGTTTAAAGCTTGCTGAATGAATAGTGCGATATTTTTTGTTCAATTTAAAACAAACATCGAATACAAAAATCTAAATATTAAAAAAATACTATCGATATTGCTGTTAGATACTGAAAGAAGGATACGAGCAATAAGGAATTAGTACAGTAAATAGTTTTTATCACTTCTCGATTTTTATTTTTCATTTCCAGATATTTATTCATTATGACGGAATCTTGGTATAGTCTTTCTTTAAAGGAAAAATTTTATTTACACTATATAATATTTTAAGAAATGTTAAGGTCTTAGGAAATAGTACATTAGTTTATACAGGATATTTATTTCCATATTTTCAAAAATTATTCTGTTATAGTTTTATGGTAGCGTAGGACAAAGTGGTCAATCTGAAAAAATCAGTGCCGAGCACTTTACGTGTTATTATTTTCAAACCTGCTCTATTACTCTGAGGCAGCTAAATATTCCATACAGGTAAAGCATTATATTTATATGGAAAAAATGTATCTAAACTTTATTAAACATTATGTAAAATATTTAGATAATTATATGGAACTTAAGGAAAATTGATTGATTCAACAATTTACCTTAAATTCACTTCAATATAGGGCGGTTTGCCATCACAGTAAACCCCAGATATATTATTTCTTCGAATTTGGATGGAAGCTCTGTAAACAGTTGAGAATTACAACTATTCAACGGCATACAATTATTATCATGAGTCAATTAAAAATTTCCGTTGTTGAATAACTAGGCTTACAATTGTTTTCAACGTTTTTATCGAACTTCAGATAAATATTAGCCGTTACTATTGACTTTACACATATTACACCCATTCTCTCCGAGTTAGGCGTACGCTGCAAGGGACATAGATTTCTTTTTATCATTACACGATTAAGCCATTTCCCTTTCAGGATAGGCGCTGCTCACTCGGTGGGGAAAGGAGTAATGTGAGGAAGGGACAGAGAATCTTCAGACTGATCCAGAATTCTTGAGTTATTTATGTAAATAAAATGTTTGTTCCGCAACACTGCTCCGACCCAGGTTGTTGATCAATCACTCTAGGAATCACACTAAGAGAACATCCAAAGTCGTTATGTAAGGTTCCCCACTTGGGTCCATTAGTGTCCAAGGTCTTTTGTTTCAGGCGTCATTTACTCTACTGACACCGATTTCTTTCCCATGTGTCTATTAGCGTCTATTCTGCGCCACATTCCTTTAGAAGTATCTCGTTACTCACTTTGTCCGTCAGAGTTTTCCCGCCTATTATACGTCAAATACATTAATTTTACTCTTACCTTTTTCTTGATAAGTCCATTTCTCGCTACCGTATAGTACAGCCGGTACAAATATATAATTATTTATTTGCCATTTTAGCTTAATTTGATATATTTTTATTCCTGATAAGGGGCCCTGCTCTACTAATAACCTTCTTACCTTCGTTTATGCGTCTAATTCCTCATCTATCTTCCCGTCCCTAGTAAACAAGCTACCAAGTTATACGAACTTATCAACTTGTTCAATTCTCTCATCATTTAATAAAATATTGCATAGTGTTTTCTCACTCTTTCCTTCGAAGATCATAGTTTTTGTTTTATTTACGTTAATGTTGAGGCCCATGCTCTTCATGCATGCATTCAGTTTATTGAACATTCTTTGCAAGTCTTCGATTGACCCACGTACCTTTACTGTTTCGAGATCCACACCTTCTTCGTTGCAAAGAGCCATTATTAAACACTTGTCCATTAATAATATAAATAACCATGAAGATATAATGCACCATTGTCTAACTCCTTGAATAATATCCGAACAGTCACTCAATTTCCCATTTACCCTTACACCCGCTTTGCTAACCATATATATTGTTTTTAAATCTTGCAGGAGCCATCCACTGACTCTATTCTCTTTCAGAACTTCCCAAAGTTTACTTCTATCTACCTTATCAAAATCTTTTTCTAGGCCAACCAAGGCACAGAAGACTTTCTTTTCTACTCTGAAAGCTTTTTCTGTGATTTTCCTTAAGCTGAATATTTGATCCATATATGACCTTCCTTGCATAAACCCACTTTGCACTTCCCAAATCTCTTTTTTTATTGCCCTACGAATATGTATTTTTAGGTATATTTTACTAACAGTACTTTATAAGCTAATTCCTCTGTAATTATTGCAGTCGCTTTTATCTCCCTTTCTTTTGTATATTGAAACTCATGAATTTGCACAGTCTATGTGGTATGTACCGGCCACGGTGTTTAAGCATTTCAGCGTTAATACTGTCTACCCCTGCAGCCTTACAGTTTTTCCAAGTTCTTAAATATATCCCTAACCTCAATGATACCGACTTTCTCAAATGAGTTTTCCGACGAATCGTGTTCTACATCGTATTTGTGGCGTCCTATATCGTTATCTCCGAACTGTTCCCTAAAATAATCTATGAAAGCGTCTAGTATTTCGTCTGCATCATATAGCATTTCTCCATTACTATTCCTCATGTGCACGAATTCTGTACATTTGTTTCCCTTCATTTCTTTATAAAGCAGTTTCTTGCTTCCTTCAAAGTCGTTTTGTATTTTCTTCTTTTCTTCTACTCTAATTTTATCTTTACTTTCCTCAGTTAGTCGTTTGCGTATTCTCTTTTTGTATCTGTAATCATTTATACGTCTATTTCTTTCCTTATCGGTAAGACCTGTGATGCTTAAAGTTTTCCTGTACGCTTCCTTCATTGCGTTTTGGTCAGCTTGAATTTCATCATTTCACCACGCATCAACAGACATTTATCCTACAACCGCGGTACCACACACTTCGATCACACACCTGACAGTGATGTTCCGGAATATTTTCCATGCGCCCTCTATCTCTTTGTTTTTTAGAAGCTCCTCCCATGTCGCCCCATATATGCTTTCGATTACTTTTTTCTTTGTTCTATTTTTATTCCATCCCTGACCTAAGTTAATTTTGGAAAGCAGAAGGTAATGATCCGTATTGCATTCAGAACCCCTCATTACCCTTGTATCTTTGACTAACTCTTTTAGTCTTTCATCCGCAACAGCCAAGTCAATTATACTGTGGCTATTTCCTTTAGACCACATGTAATGTGGATCATTTTATGCCTAAACCAAGTATTTGTAAAAAGCAGACCCCATTCTAAGCATAGACCAACTAATTTATCTCCGTTATAGTTTGTTCTTGGATCCCCAAAATTACGTAGTACTCTTTCTGTATCCTTATTTCTGATGCCCACCCATCCGTTCATGTCTCCTAGTAGAATTATTCTTCCCCACGTTCGCAAATATTTATTGTTTCATATAAAGTGTCCCAGAATCTACCCCTGACCATGTTTCAAATGTGCGCAACATACCAGAGCGAGAATGTATAGGAAATTTCACGCTCTACAAAAAATTTCTGCAGGTTAAAGTTCCTCAGATCAACTGTTTCAAATATATCGGCGATCAAAGAAGAAAGTAGTGACAGAACATAGGAAACGATATCCTAATTGCAATAAAAATAATTTCATCAAACTGTAATATTTTCAAGTTATAAAAATATTATATGGTAACTAGTTGGTAAATATTGTTTTTCGTTATAAGGAATGAATTGTTTAATACAATTTATTAGTATTTAGTAGAAAATAAAATAAATTTGTTATAAAAATGACCCACAAATCATTTATTTGATACTTTTAACCTTTATATTGATATATTTGTGCTTTATGTGAGGTACGTATTAAAAACATTTACAAAAAAGAAGTTTACGATCTCAGGTTAACGGAATTTAAGTGATTTTACAACAATAAAAATATATCAATAAAGAGTATGATATTTCTTTTCAGTTTTATTGGAAACCCTTAAAAAATTTTTATTAGTGTAATTTTTGATCGCCGATATCTTTGAAACGGTTGATCTGAGGAACTTTCACCTTTCGACGTTTTTTGAAGAGCGTGAATTTCCGATAAATCCTTTCTCTAGGATGTTGCGCAAACAAGCCATTCCGAAGTAATTAAAATTCAAAAATAAAAATAAAAATTTTTCGTGTCAACTACCATTTTTATGCAATAAGTTTATTTTCTGAATCGAAATCATCTCAAAGTTAAGTAGCAAATCGTCATACGGTGGAGATTGTAGTCATTCATCTGCATAACGAAACAAAATTTTAAGGAAGTACAAATATTCATCCTTTAGAATTTTCTATTTGGCTTTTTCCCCAAACTCGAGATACATGACCAGACTCTTTTACATTTACCACGAAACTGATGCAAAGGACGCAGAGAGCTCAATATGTTGAGAGTTTGTTTGTAATTACGTCACATCCCCAAGCCTTAATGAAGCCACGAAGCAAAATTTAAGAAAATCATCTTCTTTAAAGTCCTTTCAAATACATTGCAATTTTGTGAATACACCGTCGAAGGGGTTTAATTTGATAAAATTTTCCGCATTTTTCAATACACAGCCAAACTTTTCACCAATTAAACAGTTCAATTTCTGAATTTTCAACGAAATGCATATATATATACATATATATACATATTTATTTCTTGTTTTTTTGTATGCTTACTTTAGGCCTGAATCTATGAATTTATAATAAAAGAAGAGTTACCCCCCCCCCTCAAAATTTCAGAGTTATTAGTTGTTTTTAGGCTTAAAATGTCTTTTTTATCGTAAAATTATAATAGATTGATATGAATTACTTATCTTTAAGTACGTTTCCGGATTTCCTAGTTTCTGCTTAACGAAAAAAAATTTCAAGAAAGTACAAATATTCAAACTTAAAAATTTTCTATTTGGCTTTTTAAATTCAGGCTATGCATTTCGTTAAATAACATTTTGTTGTTGTTTGTGTGGTTTTTCCAAAAAGTTATTTTTCTAATTTTTAATGTATTTTTATAACAAAAGTTTGTAACAAATTATTAGAACATTTTTTTGGACAACTTTTGTCTTTTAATTTTGTTGTGTCTTGTTGTCCTTTCTCAAAAAATGGATTCTTTAATTTTTATTACTTATGATTACTGCAGGAAATACAAGTTTTATCAAAAATTTTTGAATGGAAATTTGTACCGTTTTTAGTAAAGCAATTTTCGTATTTTTATTTTCTATTACTTCGGTGTCGTTTTTCACAAAATGTAATTTTTGTATTTTCATTGTATTTTTTACGATTAAAACAAAATGTGGTCGTTTTATCAAACGATTGTAGAAAAAAATTGTCCTATTAAGGTTGAGAAACTTTTTTTGTTTGTATTTTTTCGTACTTTGTGCCATTTCGATACAAAATTTTGTTTTTTTATTTTATTTTTGATGTCATTTCTCACTATTAAAACCAAAATGACGCATTCTATCAGAACATAATTAATAAAAAAGTTTCAGGTCTTTTTTGGGTAAACAGCTTTTGTTGATTTATTTATTTTTTTGCTTATGTGAATAGTCAAGAGATAACATTTTTGTATTTTAAATGATATTCTTGTGTACTAAACAAAAACTACATCCCCTATAAAAAAGTGATTAATAAAAAATGCGTAGACCTTTGTTAGATGCACAGATTTTGTTAAATTTCAATTTTTGAAGAAAATTCCAAAAGTTGTTATGATAATCCTGTTTACCTCTCGAAAATGAATTTTTTTCTCTATTGTCTTTTGTTTCATATCTTTTGTTGTTAGGATTAAAATATTTCTTTTCGCTTCTTATTTTATTTGTTTAATTCTATAACTCTGATAATTTTCTTCGTATCCGAGAAAGGGGATTTGGAAGTTTACAAGTTCAAAGTGACAAAAACTAAAACTGGCACACGTATAGATGCAAATCTCGATAAAAAGTACAATTTTCACATGACACAAAAAATGAAAACTTGCTCGCGAGATATTTAGTTGCTAAATTGGGAGAAAAAGAGGTTCATTACAAAAATTCAAACAATTCCGAGTAAATCATTTAAGAATTTGGAGTATCAAATTACTGTAAGGTTCCTGATGATAGTTTAAATATAGCGCATAAATTACTATCCTTCAATTTTTACAAAGAATAAAAAATTTCTCTCGAGATATTGAAAGACTAATTAAAAATAAATGAATTTACATAATTCCGAGAAAATAAAGATTAAGTTTGACAGTATTGCACTATACCAGAAGATCTGTCATTTAAAATTATATAAAAATAAAAAGGTTAGGTTCTGATCAAAAGAAAAAATTCGATTATAAAAACCTTGTAGAAGTTGTTTTTTATAGAAACTAAAGATTGAAAATTTTAGGTGCAAATTCGATTGGTACTTGGGTGCTGAAAAACGTTGCACATAGTTTTGCCAATATTTTCATTGATTTATTAAAAATTAGGTTTTGAACAAATTCTTTTAGCATAATATCTATTTGATTTTTGAAGAATCTTTTGAGCAAAAAGTCCATTTTCGAAAAATTGTTGGTTATTTAGTTCTTCAGTGCAACATTTCATATTAAAAGATGAAAAATAAAATGTTCGTGAGATTTTTTCTCTTTATTTCAGGATATTTGAAAATTAATATAACTTTTAGACTTGCGTGGAAAAGTTTGATTTAAAAAGTATTTCAACTGCACTGACGACTTTTCATTTGATGGAATTATTTGCTTTGTAGATGTTTCTCGTGAGATTTCACTTGGTTTTTAATCGAATTTTTTTTATAAAAAATATAATATACAAATATTCGAAGCTTTTAATTAGATTAAAATTAGAAAAAAAACAACTAGAAATAACCAATAAATGAAAATGTTCTATATAAATAAACTGATGAAGAATTGTACCCAGCAGATCTGTATTAGTGGTTTGAAGATCTTTATTGCGAATAAAGATTTTTTATTTCTTGGTGTATTTTAAGAGAAGATAAGTGAAAAGTATTGAACCTAGACTTTGGGCAGTGTTAAACATGTAAATAAAGATGATAAATAATTAATTATCAAATGCACCTGTATCAAATGAAACAAAAGTATGTAAAAACATTAGGAAGTGCGATATATCATGCAACTAAATTATCACGCACATTATCGTATAGAATTTTTGTAACTCTTGCTGGTTACTTAGTCACAGCACTGAAAGACAAGTGCCCATCGGATAGAGTTACGAGTTTTTAAAAACATACCTTGAATTACTTGCTAAAGAATTTGTAAAATATTTTTTAAAAATCTTAATATTTTAAGCAAGTGTAGCAAGAACCATCAGAGTACGACGTGATTATTGTAGGAACTGGATCCGCCGGAAGTGTAGTTGCAAATCGATTGACAGAGATGAACGAATGGAATGTAAATATTTTTTCAAAGTATTAAAATAAGAGAATCTTGTTCCATTATCACGTATATGTTATGCATAACAATTTTTGAGCTTGGTATCAGATAAAAATTACACTAAAATGGTTCAAATTGCATGAAATTTTGACTGGTACTTTTGTTGGAAGCAGGCGGAGAAGAACCAGAATTTGCCGATATAACAGCAGCGGCCTTGCAAATGGAAAAAAGTTATATAGATTGGAAATATTGAACCCAACCAGATGAAAATGCATGCTTATTTTTAAAAAGATGCGTGTATCCCCGTGGCAAAGTAAATATCTCATTTTTAACATTTAAAGAGTGTATGGGAATGGCTATGTTTATTATCATATGTTTTTTCGAAGTCTGCTATGTTTTAGTGAGTTCAAGAATCATTTTTTTGTAGATATAAGGTGAAAGTAGTACATTGAACTTCATGATATACGTTAGGGGAAATCCAGACGATTATAATAATTGGGACGGATTGGGAAATCTTGGTTGGAGTTACAAAGATGTGCTTCCTTACTTTAAACAATCGGAAAACAACAAAGATGAGGATGTAAGAAACCCCATATTTAGTCATTAGTTAATAAAAATTCCGTAAACTCTATAATAAATTTATCTAACTTTTAGATTCTCAAACAGAATCGGCCTATTAGAGAAAAAAGGTCTAATTTGTTTATAAAGACCTGGTCTTTCGTTACAAAGATTTTGATTGATCCACGTACAAAGACAGCCATAGGGTTTGAGTATACCAATACTTCAACAGGTAAAAGTCACAAGGCAATGGCAGAAAAAGAAGTGATTGTGTCTACAGGTGCTATAGATTCACCAAAGTTACTAATGCCTTCTAGAATAGGTCCAACGGACGAGCTTCAGAAACATGGTATTAATGTGATCAGAAATTTGTCCGTTGGACATAATTTTCAGGATCACGTGAGTTTCACAGGAATATTCGTTCATATAAGAGACGGAATGATACATGTTTCTGATTTTTCAAATGATATAGTGCATTTCGGAAATTACCTTTCAACACAGACATGTTATTAATCAACAACACGTGTTACTTCGATTAGCGGATTGTTTCAAACCGAGTTTGAAAAAAGTCAGAGTGCTCCAGACGTACAATTGCATTTTGTATCTGAGACCATTTATCTTGATTACCTCAACCTAATTGTGATTTGGCCAACCCTAATACAGCCTAAAAGTATCGGATTTATTAAACTTAATGACAATGATCAAACCAGGGGTGCACCTCTAATTCAACCAAGATATTTCACAGAGGATTCAAACATGAAGGTTATGCTACAAGGTGTAAGAAAATCTCTTGTATTATTTGATACAATCATATTTAAAGAAAATAATTTCAAACTCTTTGATATACCTATGCCTCCTTGTGCTACATTTGAATTCAATAGTAATGAATATTGGGCTTGCTTAGTAAGGCAATATACTCACACAACATTCTATCCTGTTGGGATCTGTAAAATGGGCCCCAAAGAAGATAGAAAAAGCCATTTCCACTTACTACTCCCTTTATTCTTCAGGATGCCTGAAATAAGATAATTAAATACACACTGTTTTCACCAATCGAATAACGTATAGAATACATGAATTTTTTTCCGAATGCAGTGAATCTTGTGAATGAATTCATTCAGATTATTATGGATTTAAAAATGTATCCACTTTCTCTTCCTTTATGTCCATTTCTTTTTAAAATTCTCAATCTAAACTTCTGTTTTGTGATAATGTTTATAGTGCTCACACAAATTTCGATATATTTATTAAAAAATCTAGACATTGTGAGATCTTATGATGATAGTTTTAACTCAATGTCATTGAGAAAAAGGAAATAAATAAAAAATTCCAAAAATATTTTTTTAACATACATGCAGAACGAGTTTTGAGTTTTAAGTTAAGATATTAATAAAGCGCTGCCAAAAAAAAATTGCTAGCGGTCCTTGAACTGATTTTTTAAATTGTTTATTCGAAAATATCAATTCTAATTTTTTGTTTTATCTTTCCATACTCGATATAACAAATAAAAACCAGAAAATAAAGTTTACATCGATTTAAGTTAAAAGATATATGTAGTTGACGCCAGAGCAAAGAACAAGAAAGTATGAATGAAATCGGTTTCAAAATCAGCACCAAATGTTTTTAAAAAGATTGCTGTTGCTGAATTCATGACTGTCTGGCATGGTGCAGCAAAGGAATCACTTCTTGTCAGGTCAAAGACGATTAAACAGAGCAGCAGATTTTTTGATTGGAATAAAATACTAAGGCTTCTAAATACTTCTCCAATGTCATTCAAAATTATGATTCTCCGAGTCTATGCAGCAAAGCACTTTGTAACAAAAAAAATGTTTTCGTTGTTTTGAAAAAATTAGCAAATATGTGACCGCCGGAAGCTATCACGACGATCGTTTACTGAACGATTGATCTTGATGCAACCGGAAGTAATAGACCATATCAAAGTTTCCAGAAATTTCTCTTGAATAGCGAGGAACTGGCTTACTCGAGGGTTCTTCAACTGTGCACTTCTCTCGACACTTTTTTTGTTAAGTTTAACGAAATATTTGTAACAATCGCCCACATTTTGTAACTGAATATTATTGAACAATATGTTTACTCGAGTTTTTTGAAATTATTTTTTAGGCATTACTCAAGTATACTAAATGTACACACCAAGTTAAACAAAATTTTAACAACAATTGCTCTGATGATCATTTATGTTTTTTAAGTTTATTTAAGTTAACATTTTTTAGAGTAAATAATTATTAGAATGCTTTCTTTGTGGAAACTAACCCCGCTTTTTAAATTTGCTGGATAGGCGAGCCTCTTGATGGATGCCTCTTCTTCATTCACGGATTCCCCTTTCTCCTTCGGGGTGACTTTGTCGAGATCTTTGTAAAATTCCTTTTTTGGACAAGTGCCTGCAGTTTGTGGTCTGTGAATCCTTAGCAGACAAATCCGGATGACAAACCTGTACTGGTCCCGCAACTTCTTTCTTGCCACTTCTAGGGATCGGTCCTGCTTCGGCAACCGGTCGAAGGTCAGTTTGGCCGGACGCCGGCAGAGAGGCTGGGTACCGGCAGAAAGGCTGGATGCCGGGAGATTTGCTGCAGTGCCGGCAGAGTTGCCGACACTCGGTTAAGTGGGTGAGACTCGAGTCTCGCGATTCTCACACTCTACAGAATTGAGGCCCGCGCAAGCTAGTGAAGCTATTTCACCCTGAGATCTTCTGCTCGACGTTTGTGAAGGCTAGTCTCTCCGCCTTCTAGCCTCAAATTAATTAAAACTAGGTTCTTGACTAAAAAATAAAAGCGCACCAAAAAGTGGGAACTGAACTATAAAACTTGAAAAATATAAACTTCACAGAATAAGACTAGTAAACGAAAATAAACAACAAAAATAAATTAATATGAACTGCAAAGAGCAAGACCATAATCTAGGTCCATGCACATGTTTGTTATTTACCTAGGAATTAAATTCTCCGGGTGATATAAGTGATGCGAATTTTTTTGTTTGATTAACGAATGTTACCTGTGCATAGGTACATATAAAATGTTTATTTGTACACGTTGTTGTTGCGAAAAGGATTTTTTGAAGTCTTTATTTGTACTAACTCACGCTTATAAAATAAGACATGTCGATTTGAGATTAAGAACGGGCCAATAATATAAAATATTCACGAATTACTTTCTTAGTGATACGGAGGAATGATGAATTTAAAATCATCATATAAAAAGAAAAGAAAACCTAAATTACTAGTTGAGAACATCGAAAGATGCGCGCATGCGTCATAACAAGATTTCATGAACGTCCTTGGTATATCGGCACGTTCGCCCAGTATGACTCACGCATACAGGTATTTTTTAGACAAAGGGATGGAGAAAGCTAGATTCGTCGAGAGGAGACTTGGAAACTGAAATTGGAGAAACTACTGCTTTTAAGAAATGTAAGAAGATATTCTTAACTCCGTTGTTTTCCAGCATACCCTTTTTATACATTAAGGTTTATATCAACTCGCCCCCCTCTCGGATAGAGCCTTACTTTCGTTATCTTTTTGTATTTAACTATTTTATATTATTTACATTGCGAGCGTAAGTCCTTGCGTCTCTATAGAGCGTGGGTAATCTCCGACGCAACTTGTAACACCCCCTTGTGTCATTCGGATACGCGAGATTCTCTTTCGAGAAATCCGTGTCGAAAGCTTCCTTCTGCTGTCTGGTCGAGTGCGCCTGCGCGGCGACACTGGTTGTCGGGTATACGGTGCTTGACGGACGTAATATGCCCGACGGGCGTGATGCATGACAGTCCCCAATAGGTGAGGGAGAAACTCGTGCGTGTGTGGTTGCGTGCGACTGTCCATCGACACGTGGAGCTACGGGCGCAGCGGATGCTGGCCGTACCGGCGTGGTTCAATAAGACTGATCCAGTGGATCGGGCGCCTGATTGCTATCAACAAGTACGGAGAGGGCTCGTTCGAGCGTTGGTGCGTACGGCTGTTCGCCGATACGTATAGTGGGTATATGGGTATAATTGTCGTGCTGGTACATGTTTCATTGAAGGGAGGTGAATGAGCACTGTATGTCTATAATTCTTCCGGGACCTCGCGGTGGCATTGAGTTTTTCGTAGAAAATGCAGTGTTTGTCGCCCAGAGGGATGGTGTCAGTTGGGTGCTTGCCAGAGATCCTTTCCCTGAACCTTTTGGACATGTCCGTTCTTCTGGATGTAATATACATATCTGGATACATGCTGCGTAATTTCATATGGGCCGATCTGACGATGATCTAACGATGCGTTGTAACCAGCGGCCTTTTCAAAAAGTTGGTGGTTGGTTGTGACTGCTCAATCTCCTCCTTCATAGCGAGGTACAAATGCTTCGGTGGTACATCTTTCTTGATAATCACGCTGGTGCTTATGTGCGTGATGCTGCCCCTGCTGCCGATCTTCTGCGGAGTTAGTCTCCTATGTTAATGGTCCTGTGTTATGTAAGCGCCATTCTCCAGGTAGTAGAATGATTTTACCCATGAAGTTGTGTCCCAGGCGGTACGTGCGGATTGTGGTCGTTGTGTGTTTGGATACTTGGTGAGTGTTTGCTTACAGCATACACACAGATAGCACCCTGACAACTGAACCATTGTAGTATCCTCGAAGGCTGACAAAGCGTACGTAGCGTGCGTGACTGAAATGGGATCCTCGGGTACCTCTTGAGTGTCGATAAAAGTGGGTGGTACCATGGATTCCAGACTGGGTTCTTCGGGTGAAAGCGTCTCACGGTCCGGATAGAGAGACAGAGCGTCATTTAGTTCTTTATCTTTGCCAGGGCAGTGCTCAATATCGAAGGTATATCGGCTGAGGAAAACTTGCAAAGAAAAACTTTGCAATTGGTGATTGCCCAGATGATAGCAAGAAATTCTTGCTCCTTGCAGAGGTAGGCTGATTTGGTCTGAGAAAACTTTGCGCTGGCATATGCAATGATCTAGCGATTTTCTTCTGGATATATCCGGTCGACTGAGAGTGTGGCCCTAGCGCAAAGCTTCCTTCAATGCATTCAAGCCCTGTTGTCCTTTGGCATTCCAATGGTAGGAACGTTTAGGTGGTAGCAGGTCTGTCATAGCTGCTTTTGTTTCAAAGTAGTGCGGAATGTACTCACAAAGCCATTTCATTGTACATACTAAGGACGTGTCCCAGATAGGGGAGGCTGCTTTGTCTAAGCTTGCATTTCTGTAGAGAACAAGTGAGTTTATAAATGCAGAGTCAGTCGAACTATACTGGAACTATACTGGGAATTAGCTGGTTCTATCATTTTGTCAGGAAGCATGGCACCCTCCTGTTTAGCGAGCCATCGACTTTTTTCTTCTAAGCAGCGACGGGGTGTCTCCCGGAAAGTGGTTGAATCAGACCGTTGGATTTCGTGCTGCATTGACGTGGTCTGGCGTAGAGGTCTTCCTTGTTGGAAAACTGACGCATTTATTTCTGCCGTTCTAAGAAAACGATCTTGTAATTCCGGAAGAGAATCAGGGTCCGAATCTGACAGACAGGGGTTGGTGACTGGTCGTTTGGCTTCCAAGATGAGGTACAAGCAATTGTATTCGTTTGCTCTGATGTATATGCATCCTAGAAAATGCTAGTAGATGACTTGCTTCTGCTTGAACCAAGTATCCCGAATACCAATTCATTGGAGAGGTCTGGACTGACGAGGAAATTTTCAGGGTATTTTTGTCCGACAACTTCAGACGTTATCTGGATTGACCCTATTAAATTAAGCACAGATTCTCGGGCCGCAAGACTAGCGTATGGTGGCCTGGACCCCAATGATTTTCACTGGGCGTCTTTTAGCTGAGATGTGTGGAAGAAATGATCCGAAGAACAAGAGTCTATGTAGGCATTGGTTTCCTTCTCACCAAAGCGCACGCGAACATTTATTGCCGTGGTGCCTGGTTTGTTGATTGCTCGATGGCCTCCATAGCTGTCGAGCTTCGTCAGTTTTCCTGAGTGATGTCTTGACATTGCAATTAAAAAACAATACAGTCCCGATGGTAATGGTTCTCAGGACAATATTGATATGGTGGGGCGTTTCTGCGACGCTCAGCTCTGTTGTTGCGGGCTCTAGTGCGGACAGATACCTTCTTCGCTTCTTTCTCCTTCGGCTCCTTCCGCGAGTGTTCTTGAGCCCTGTCCATTTCGGCCTCGGCTGCTCGATTCATCAGTTCCCCGAAATTCTGCGGAAAATATACACGAATGACTCTGATTATCCACTCTACTTATGTGAATATAGCTGTGCGTTTAAACGCGTGAGCATGATGTGGCTTGAATACATTTGCCGTAGAATTTTCTTAAATTTGAGCATAGTGAGCGAAAGTAATTTATTACCTTCCCACCATTTGGCTGCTGAATCCTTAAAGGCCTTTTTAGTTAGGCGGGTGCGTTGGGAGGAATCGATAGACATCTGTACGAAGTAATGTGCACATTCGCGTAAAAAAGAGTCTGAATTTTTTTTCATGTTCCTGTCCAAAGAAGGTGAAAATATCGAGTGTTCATGCTTACACAGCCCGAATAAGGGCTGCCCAGTCATTTGTAGACGGTGACCTCACGGAAGCGGCAGGTTGTGCGATGTACCGTAGCACTAGTTGCACGGTGCGTGGCAGGGTAGTTACTGGTATGTGGTCTGGTAGAGAAAGGTAGACTTTTTTTGAGCTGGGGCCACGCTCCTCGATGAATCAGGCCTTGGGCTTGAGTGTCGACGATACGTGGGTCAGGAGCTACGTTCTCGTGGAAGATTTTGCGGGATGGCTCGTGGCACTGAAGAGTTTGTAATGAGTCGTTTGGCCTAATTGCTTAAGGAGTTTGGCCTAAATGCTTCGCTGTCTTCTGGCTATGGGGTGGCGTCAAGTAGGTTCGTTTTCCTACTTCGTGGATCAACCTTTTTCAAGGGTCCTTCAGTTCTACATGTTCAGTGAATCAGTGTTTTACTAGACATTGTTCTAAAAGGCTCTGCTTCCGCACTCAAGGGTGACTAAGTCAAAATATTTGTAAAATTCTTCATTTGGGCAAATGCCTGCAGTTTGTGGACGGTGAATCCCCAGCCGATAAGTCCGGATGACAAACTTGTAGCGGTCCCGCAACCAGTGATCGGTCCTGCTTCGGGTCCAGGGGTATTAGTTCGAGAAGCGGAGAATTTTGCTCTTACGCCCTGGCGTACAGCTCGGGTCCAACGTGAACTCGCTCATCCGAGGGAGGAAAAGACGAATTGACTGACCGGCGTGGTGGTCCCGATCATCTCCTGGTGGCTGTTGAGATCTCTAGTTGCAACAGTCCGAGGGCAGCTTCCGTTACCTCCTGGCAACAGGTCGAAGATCAGTTAGGCTGGACGCCGGCAGAGAGGTTGCACGTCGGCATTGATACTCGAATTCGGCAGAGAGTTTAAATTCCGGAAGAGAGGCTGGGGTGCTAGCAGAGAAGCTCGATGTCGGCAGCGATGCTGGATGCCGGCAGAGTTACCACTTCCAGGTGGTGACGATACGCCTGTTACCTCCTGGCAATGCACCAGGAACTTGAGTGCCGGCAGAGAGGCCGGATGCTGTCAGAGTTGCTGAAGTGCTGGCAGAGAGGCTAAATGCCGGCAGAGCTGCTGGATGCTGGCAAAGTGACTAGTTGCGGCCAGATAGAGAAAATGATAGTAGAAGTATCGCCTCCGGGTGGTAACAGCGGTGCGGTCGTCCGTTACCTCTTGTACACGGACCGACAATAAGACTCTTCCGGGTTTTTTATATTTTTAGTCTTTGGAGTTTACTAAACAGGATGATATATTTCCTTCTACGCTTAAAATATTCTCTAGTCCCAAAAAGGACTGAAAGTTAGAAGGTCGATGAGGTCGAGTTAAACACGCAGAGATTTGTATAATACAGTCTTCCTTTAATTACATTTCTCCCCAGGCTGGAGAAGCAGAGAGACTGGTGAGGCGAGATGACGGAAGTTGGATGATTCCTGATGGCGTTCAAAAACTGAGTGACGAGTCTTTTTTTTAACAATATTTATTAAATAC
>NC_046660.1:39518324-39520466 GCF_010883055.1 Belonocnema kinseyi | reverse complement strand
TACCCGGAATATTCTGTTAAACTGATCGTCCTTATCATCGGCGCTCTTGGAGGTGCCAAGCTTTCACTTGCTAATAACCTAAAAAGCATCCCTGCGTGTAAACAATATGCTAGAACACTTGCGGGAAAAATGCAAAAGGCGTTTGTCCTTGGGTCGCTCCGTGTTATTAGGGTCCACGAGGCTTTTGCTGGATCGTCGTATTGATTCCTTTACAGACTGTGACCACCTATCTCACGGTTGTGAGACGTGGTTATGGCTGAAGTTTTACCGCGATTTCGCTGGAAGCGGGTGCAATTTTTCAGATTAGCACCCGCTCCCGGTGAATTCCTGCGGTTGTCCTTATGACAAATTTTTAATTATATATATATATATCATATTTGTGAGGCACCTATTTCTTATTAGGGATTCTTATCCTATTAAGAATCTGTGTAATTTGTTAATAATACTTTTTTTGTAATTTATCACTAAGAAAATCTATTCATCGGCAGATTAAAAATTTGGAAAGAAAAATCCATAGATTCTGTAATTTAGACTTCACATTGATACTTAAGTTATGTATTTTTGCGTTAAATAGTAAATAATGATTTTTAAGGCCTATACTGTTTTTTGGTGGTAACAAATTTGTATTACACAACATTTGCAGACATATTTCAAACTGCATTTCAGGTCCTTTTTAAGGCTTATTCTAGAATTAAAATACATATGTTCCAGAATAAAATGGAAATGATTTGTATGTGCTTATTAGTCGCTGATGTTTACTTACTATGGAGATCAATGCAAAATCGCTGTAGACTACGTTGAAATTCCAATTAATTTTTTATTATTGTCGTTGTTGGGATATAATTTTTTAATATACAAAAAGAAGTTAAATTACTAGAATACGCATTGTAAAATTTAAAATTAGTTTGAAAATTAAAAAACGTATCGTTTAAGATATAACCTACAAAATTTTAACTGAAACCGAAATTATTTATGTAAGAGTTAGGTTATTAATTTTGGGATTTTGTATTTAGTATTTAGGTAAAAGTCATTATGAACGTACAGCAGGCTCACCAGAAGACAGACAGTAGCTACATTGGCTGCCAGTGGCAGCCAAGAGACTAGGTCAAACGGCCCTGATAAATCTTGTCGTTCGACTGGTCATTATAGAGTAGAGTTTTTTTTTTATTCTTCATGAATTTTAAATTAAAACTCTTCAAATTTTTCCACCTTTTTCAAGCTTTACTCGATTCCTGGAAAACAAAGAAAAAAATGACAGAAAAACTTGGTGACTGTCATTCACTTGTCGTGGCAGCCAGCACCTGCTGGAAGTGGCGAGCCCTGACTTACAGGAAAACATCCTTGAGATTATGCTCTTTTTTAATATATTTTGTTTTGAACTGATGACGAATTTTTCATCAGGTTGATTGACCAAGACAGTTAAAGCGATACTAATAAACTAATAGCTAACTTCGGAGTTAGGTTATGCATGGTTATATTTACGTAACCAAAGAAAAACCGCGAAAAATTCAAATCAACTTAAACCTTGAATGTCTGTTCAAAAATTAATTCTGTTCTTGTCAGGCTGGATATGCATCTTTTCTAGAAGAAGGGGTTTATCTGAATTTGGTTCACATTGAAGAATTATTAATTTATTAATATCAAAATCAAAATTATGTATGTTCTTAAGCATGTTTAGCTAAAGATGTATTTTGTAAATTACTATCAATAGACCTTTCATGTTCTCTATTTCTGAGATATAATGGTCTACTAGTTTGCCGAATGTAGTTTCCTTTGCCAATTTTTCAAGTATGGATGTATACACTGTTGCATTTTTTTCATTTTACTAATTTATTCTTTGTGCTCTGAAATAATATTTTACTGAAATTCTGTTTAACTAAGAAAACGTATTGGCCGTTACATTTTTCATTCTCATCCTGATGAGAAGGTATTGGTTTTATGTAAAATTTCACTTTGTCGGTTTTTATCAAATCTCCACGTGTCGAAACCGACTGAGTCAGAAAAAACGATTTCAGAATTCTATGTACGCTTTTTTTATAGTACTCAGAAACGTAAACAATTTATCTCAACGATTTTTTTCTATGAAAAGAAAATGATCAGAGTTAGAGCATTTTCAAAATAAAAAAAATAAAATAAACATTT
>NC_046660.1:39516664-39518224 GCF_010883055.1 Belonocnema kinseyi | reverse complement strand
TGTGTTGAAGAAAACTTCTTCCACCAGAAGGTTTTGATACAATCTGGTCCCGGTGAGGAATAGTTCTTCATCCCTCTTAATACTTTTTTCACCTCCTCGGTAATGATCGGTGGGAATTCTTTATCAGGTGTTATGTGGGTATCGCATAGCTCCTTGGAGCTATTTATATTTTTTGAATCCTCGTCCAATCTATGCTGCACTTCGTAGACTTCTCTTTAAAATACTTCGACCTGCTCTGGTTTGGGCGGGTGTTCGACAGTAAATGGAGGGTCTTGGAAGAGTCGAGATTGGTTAGAGAGAAACTGTTAATTTTCTCTGACCCACCTTTCCCTCCCCTCTAGACTTCTCTCAGCGTCAGATAGTATCCGTATTCTTTCAAAAATATACTGCTTAATGGTCAGCAGCTTTGACATGTTAAGTTTGTGATAACGGGTCCGGAGTTCGCGCGCGAACTTTCGAACCTTAGCGGTAAAGTTCCTGCCAGATGTAATGTAGTTAATCACACACTGAATGCGGGACGCGTACTGGCTTGCCTAGTCTATCTTTATGGCAAGTTCATGAGTTCATCTGTTAGTCTTATGATCAACCGTTGGTTTTGTTTTGCAGTTCGCATCGGTCAAAGCTCTCCCTGCATTATACACACAATAATTGATAGCCCAGAGGTCGGATTCTCAGGAAAACAGTCCACAAAGCTCGTCATACATTTCAGCTAGATCTTTAGGCTTGAGAGAAACCTTGGTGTTGATGTTTTTACGGGTCATAAAGCATCGCCTTTCCTCTGTTGGATGTCTGCCCGCGGTTGGTCTTAGTGTCGCCTGTCTTTCTCTGTTGCCGGCTTGTTCTAGCTGTGGTAGAGTAGGCCTTCCGCTTACGTAGCCCCTTTTTCGGAGTAGTTCAGCATGGCTTCGCAGACGTTGCTGCGAAAAGTGCGATAGCTCCGGGTGTTTCTCACACCACAAAGCATGCAGCCGTGCCATGCAACCCTGTTCAGGGGCCACACTTGCATTGTAGCACTCTAGCAAGTCGTGATTCAGTCGCTACGTCCACCTAAAGGTCGTGAGGTCTCGCCGATCCATCGCATTGAACCCATTTTCCTTGGCTCTCCCAGCTCTAGAGTGGTCGGCATTGTTGGCCGACCCTTTGTCGGGAGCCCTACACGTTCTGTTGTTTTAAACCGCATTTACTACAACCATATCTGGTGCTGTCATTGTTGTTACCACGAGAAGCTAGGGAAAGGGGTTCGTCCATCCTTGTAGAGCCCCGCATGCAAGGATAAGGCTGTGTACACTGAGAGGCCGCCCTATATCCCATATTTACCATTCTAGATGCCTCACACAGGTGTTATTCAGCTTTCTGCACGGTTTTCTCACCTCCGCTTGGGAGCTAATTCCTTCGGGACCACCCCTGGACAATTGTCCGCGACTGCCTATCTATTTTTGTAACTATATTCAGCAGAAACCCTTGGTATAGGGACCCTCTATCCGCAACCTGAGGACGCGTTTGATAACTTTGTCATAGGCCCTTCGGTTTGATTCTAGAGGAATCAAAACCGAACCGAAT
>NC_046660.1:39513760-39516564 GCF_010883055.1 Belonocnema kinseyi | reverse complement strand
ATATCTCCGTCTATGAAATAAATATATGTATCTAAAATCTTACATTTAATTCATTTTTCATACAAGTTTTTCGGTAGATTATAATAATTTGTTATCGATCACGCCTCAAGAGAACCTAAAATTCAAGGTCACGTCAATGGATGTTGCGTCAATTCAAAGCAGCACAAAAAGCCTTCTTTAAATTTTGCACTAGACGAAATTGCGAAATCCATTGGAAAATTGTTTTATCTCGCTAGAATTAACATTTCTAGAATTCACGATTTACATAGTTTTATCCTAAAATATGAAAGTATTCAGTAATTACGGCAATGGATTTTAATAAAAACATCTATGTCTGGTCCTCCTTTCAAGAAATACTTTTTTTATTTACGCTATGGACTATTTCGAGATTAATTCGGGTCTTAGATAAAAAAAGCTCATTTACAAGTTTACACATGATCTGGGTTCTGCTTTTTTAAATTAATCTGTTCCAGTTGTATGGTATTGTGCGACAATGACGCTTACCTCAAAAAGTCGATGCGCAACGCTTTACGTAACAATATTTTCACTTATGTTATATTGCTCTCAGGATTCCACGTACGAAATGGTAAGATTATATTTTAAGAAAAAAGAATATAATAAATTTTATTTAAAAGTTCTGATAAAATAACTGTTGAAGGCAATAAGATTTTGGAACACAAACAAATTCCAAAACTGCCTAAGATATATATTATTCAACCCAGGGTAACTGTAATGTGTATGGCAATATAAAACTATTAGATTAAGGAATATATTTTTGATGGACGCATGTTATAATGTTTTGGAATGAAGCTTAATGATTCGCTTTTTAACTACACTAAAATCAAGAAAAGAAGATCAGAACCTTTTTATTGTGATTCGCTGGAGTTTTATTTAGATATAGAATATATCAAGTGAGCAAAATCAAAATGTTTTAATTCTTCTTTCTTAAGAATGGTATAATTCTTGCTCAGCATATATACGAAGCAGAGCGGAAAGCTCTGGATTTGTCATATCTCAAAGATTGAAATGATGAGAACTTTCGAGTTTTATCCTAAAATAGCCATGTAGCGGGCAGTCAAAAAACTTATGGAACAGACTTTCAAGTTATTTTTTAAAACGTGAACTCCAAAATATTGAACTCTACTTTTAATATTACTTTTTCTAAGAAACAGCAATAATTACATGAGTAGAAGCTTATGAAGTGCTGCAATTAGAATATATTCAGAAACACTTATTTACACGGTCCTAAAAATAAGAGAGGAATAGATATAGGAAATGCATGGATTTATATCAGGAAGATCATTCACGGATCAAATATTTAGCTTAAGGTATGGAGTTTTTAAGGTAAATTAAAAAAAAATGTGTACCAAATGTCGAATTTTTGATGTAACTTCATATTATGTTACTGTAACTTTGCCCCGTCACCTTAACACACTCGGCTATCTCAGATTTAAAAAACAATTCATTTCTATCGCATTTGAATTTAAATTCATTACATTTTCATATTTATTTCCAAAGAACATAAATGATATCTGAAAATTGAAAGTGCTTCATATATGAATAAAAATCATTGCAAATAATAAAGTTTAAATAATTATACTTGCGATTATGCTACGAAAAATTGACGTTTATTGTTCTAAATATTTACTACGTCAGGCTTAATTATCCTATAGGCAATCAATAAATAATTAAAATAAACTTGATAAAACCTTTATGCTGAAACCTGCGACCTTTAAAGATCTCGTATACGTTTCTCTCTTTTCTTTTTAGGCTGCCTGAATATCATCATTCCACCATGCATCACCGGAAGTTCTATCTTTAATGCTCATCAGAGGCTCCGAAGTTGCCCTATATTTGCATTCGTTTATCGTAATTTTTATATCTATTTGATTTTGCGGTTTCTGTAAGTTTTCAATTTTGATTCTTGTTTGTTCCATTTTCTGGGCTCTGTTTTTTCTCTATCCTTGACCTACGTTTATTTGAACGACCAGCAGATTATCTGTACTGCATTCAGAACCTTTCATGACCAAGTATTTGTAATCTATTCGCATCTCTTAGCAGAATTATCCTCTCACCATAATTTCAAATAATTATTGTATCAATTAAAGGGACCCAGAAGGCGTATTTTAATAAACTCGAGTTATTATCTACTGGGGCGTAGCATGCTATGATTTAGAGTCATAATCTCTGTGATGCTGCTTCGCTCTTTCATTCATCATCAAATTAATTCCTTGACTACCACGTGATTCACTATCGACTCCTGAACCACCAGAGTATGATGTGATTATTGTAGGAACTGGAACCGCCGGATGTGTACTTGCAAATAGATTGACAGAGATCAACGAATGGAATGTAAGTATTCTTGAAAAGTATTAAAATGAGAAAATTTTGGTTCTATTTTTAACCATTTTACATTTATTTTTTAACTGAAAAATTTTTGGGTTTACCAAAAACGTGATACCGAAAGCGTGATACCGTAAATCTATACATGATTACCAGAATCTGATAGAAAACGTTAATTTTGTTTTAATTCTTCCACCGTTTATGGAATGCATAACAAGCTTTAAATCTTGGATCTTATACAAATTTCACTAAAAAGGTGATAATCTTATTAACTTTTGCTAGGTTCTTTTATTGGAAGCTGGGAAAGAGGAACCAGAAGCTGCCGAAGTACCTGGATTTATTTTTGCACTTGAAGGAAGTGACATCGATTGGAATTATCGAACCCAACCAGACGAAAATTCATGTTTATTTGATAAAACATGTTCCTGGCCTCGTGGAAAAGTAATTAATGAATTTATAAT
>NC_046660.1:39507575-39513660 GCF_010883055.1 Belonocnema kinseyi | reverse complement strand
GAAAATAACTTTCAGTTCGACGAAACACCTTTGCCTCCTTGTGCTGAAATTAAATTCAACAGTGATGAATATTGGATCTGTGTTATGAAACAATACACTCACGCACTATTTCATCCTTTTGGGACATGCAAAATAGGTCCTAAAGAAGATTCGGAAGCGGTCGTTGATCATACATTACGTGTGTATGGTATTAGAAAATTATCTGTTATTGATGCTTCTATCATACCAAATTCTATAAGAGGAAACTCTAATGCTGCGATTGTAATGATTGCCCAAAAAGCTAGTGATATGCTTAAAACTAAATATGCTGTGTAAGCTTGAGTTTTGTAATACAATTTTTTTCCGGGGTTATGGTTAATTCTTCACAGACAGGGCACTTTGTTGTCCATGGATTATATTTAAAAAATAACTGATTCTATTATTTTAAAATTTGGTGAAGGTTTTCATTTTAGTACCTTATTACAATTTCCATATTAAAAGTTCGGTTCTTTAATCTTAAGTCAGAGGAAAAAATATTACGTCGCCGAAAAATGCTTTAACAGTTATTTATTCATGAGTATTTTTTTGTATTAATTGACGTATCCAGAAATAACTTTCATATTTCACAACAGCAGCAATTACATGAAAGATAGAAATTTAGCTCAGAGCAACAGAAAATTATTTGCCACAAGATTTTTAATCGATTTTACTCGCAGAATTTAGGAACAATTCTTATTTTGCTTTTGATCGACGTAACATCCATGGACGTAAACATCGTTTAATATTGTGACGTCAGTCTACAAGATTTCTGCATGTCAAGCACCCAAAAATAATACCAATTGCATGGGACAAAACATAATTTTTTTATAGCATGGGCAACAGTAATATTGCACCATAAGTGTATTTAAATACAATTTTTTTCTTTTTATATAAGGGTATTCAATTATATCATAAAAAAACAAGGTGAAAAGTCGTTTTTTCTTGAAGTAATCAAAAATACAATTTTTTCCGACGCAATTATATGACATACTTTGGAGTTAAATTCATATCTCGTTAATTATTTCTATGTATCTAATTTAGCTGGGACTATACAAGATTATTATTAATTTTTCATAAATTCTATATGAAACATCTTAATTATTTTGTTAATTAAATTAGGAATATAAGCTTTATTAATTTTTCTTCGAAATTATGTTTATGCAATAATTTTAACTTTATCCGATGGTTCTGTTTTTAGTAGAAAAATAAATAGCGAAATGGGCAAAAGTAATAGTCAAAAATCGAATCCTACGTTAAAATTTTGAAAAGAAAAGGAAAGTTTAAAGAAAGGAAAAATAGTTAAGGAGGCAAGAGTATGGCGTATTAAAACTAATGAAAATCCTATTGAAAAGACTAAAGCTAAAAATAGTGATATCTAACGTAAAAATTTTGAGTACCTGCTTAAAAAAGACATACACTCTAAGTAACATACATAATTTTTTTTGGTTAGTAAGTTAAAAAATTTTTTTCAATTTATTTCGCTCATGAACGTTATACGAATCATCAGATTTAGTAGATTTTAAGTAATTTGTTTAAAAGAAGAGATGTATTTCGTAGGGTTTCTAAAATAGGAACAGATTTTAAATGATTTTTTTAATTCACTTGAATTCTTATTACTATATCATGCATTCTTTTAAAGCTGTAGAATTTTCGTGAATTTTTAAAGTTCACTTACATTATTCTAAGTTTACTCACTTCTACTTTATTCAGTAGATTTTTTAAACATTTAAAAGTTTCTATTTAATTGATCCTTTTACGTAAGTGCTTTACTGATACGCATATGTCGCTTGAAGAATTTACTTTGCATTCTAACTGGAAAAAGGTTTTCCAGTTTTCCGGTCCCTGGTTAATCCAGGGACAAGGGTTTTTAGAAAACCCTCTCCTTAAAAGATTTTCAAGGGCATCTATTAAAGAAAATCACAAAAAGGAAGGTTACACAAAATCTGGAACACAGACTCAATGCTAAAGAAATTAAGAGAATTGTTCCCTTCAGTCAATCTGAGCTTAACTCAACTTATATAGCATCTGGTAATGTACGAGGTGTGTTTAAAAAGTAAGGTCACTTTTCAATTTTCGCGGGCTACGTACATTCAAGTTTTAAATTTTTTGTTTTCTTGTGTTAGTACACTCGTCACGATCATATGTTCAGAGTTTTGACTATATAGCTCGTGTTGTTTTTCTGGCAGAGGCATAAAAGTTTCGAAGGGTTTGGTGTGCTCAGCGATTTTCTTCTTTCGAAAAAAATGGAGCAAAGAGTTTGCATTAAATTTTGTGTGAAAAATGGAATCCAGTGCTCTAAAACTATTGAAATGTTGACAGTTGCATATGTTAAGTCTACTCTGAGTAAGAAAAATGTGTATAAGTGGTACAAGCTGTTCCAAGAAAGCCGAGAGGATATCGAAGACGAACCTCGCCCTGGACGTCCTAGCACGTCAGCGACAGATGAAAACGTTCAAGCAGTGGAAGAAATGGTGTTGAAAAATCACCGAATTACCATAAGAGAAGTTGTCGAAGATGTTAGCATATCGGCTGGCTCATGCCATGCTATCTTTTCGCAAAAAACGTCTGGAACTTTGGTACAACAATTCGTGGCTTTTGCATCACAATAATGCTCCTGCTCATTCATCGTTGCTTGTGAAAGATTTTCTGACCAAAAACAGCACCACAGTCGTGACTCAGTCTCCATATTCACCGGATTTGGCCCCCAGTGACTTTTTTCTTTTCCCAAAACTGAAGAGACCCATGAAAGCACATCGACTTTCAATGATTGAGGCCATAAAAACTGCATCGCTGAAAGAACTCAAGGCTATACCACAAAATGATTATCAGAAGTGCTTCGATGATTGGAAGAAGCGTTGGCACAAGTGTATTATATCTGAAGGGGATTACTTTGAAGGGAACAACATAAATATTGAGGAATAAATGAATATTTTTTTGAGAAAACCATAAAGTCACCTTATTTTTTGAACACACCTCGTAGACGTATCTAGCAAACGCATAGAGAGCGCAAATACTAGCCCTTATAAATTTGGATTATATAGACAAGTCTACCGGCGGTTTTACGATAAAGATTCGTGATTTGATTAAGACATAAAAACCAGGAAGAAAGGAGCCATTTCTCGCATTGCCTCTCTTCCGAAAATTACCTGAGTGGTGCGTAGACCTCTCACTTCAAAAGATTTCCTGGAGACAAAGAGTATGAGGGGAAAAATGACTAATCTTTTATTCAGAGCTAAAAAACCGTATAACGCAGTGTCTACCTAAACTGTAAGCAAATTGCTCAAGGTTTTATCACACAAGAGCGGACTAGGTGAATTTTTAGGACATCGTGCCAGACGTGCATGCAGCGTCAGTAGCATTTAGAAGAGAATTGAACATTAATCTTTTCAAAAAGCGCAGCGGAGTTATCAGACAGGTCTCGAACCTTCGAAATATTTTATAGCAGGTCAATATCCAGATCTGTTAAGACTGTACTATCGAAGCTGCTAGGAAGTTTAAAAAAAACGTAATCTTCTGCTCTGCTGATAAACGTTGTTTTTGAAATATAGGTTTTATTTTCGGTTCATAATGTTTTTCAAATAAATATTACAGGCGTATATTTGTATTCTTTTTAATAATGTGATAATCACATGTGTGACTAAAGAAATAAACAAAGAATAAGTCAAAAATAAAAGGAGGAACACATTTATTCCAACTGTAAATATTCATGCACGCAATCATTGAAAACGAGGCTTCTGGATAATTTAACGGTCAAATTAAGTCAACTAAGCGAGGTTCGATCGCAATTATACGATCGCCTCTTTCGAAATAATTATTTTCCACCCAACTAAAGTAAATTAACCCAACCCACTATAAAATTTTTTTCCCGGAAGTTAACTTTAAACTGTAAGAGGAGGAAACATAAGCGATTGAACTTTACTGATTTAAGTTCGTTTGATTGTCCATTAAATAGAAATTGTTTCAGCAATTTTAGTAACATGCAGAAAACATTGCTTTTTTCTGAATGCAGTATATCTTGTCAATAAATGAGTTCGGATTATTATTGATACAAAAGTGTTCAATTATTTTTAGTTCACTTAAATTCTTATTTCGAATGTTTCAAACAAAAAATCGAATAATTACATTTGTAGCTGAAACAATTAATTAAAAAAAAACTAACAGTGAGAATTTTGTAGTTTTTAACCAAAGAGATAAAATTTCAGCTTATAAAATAAATTTGATTTTTAAGAAAGTAGATTAGCTTTTAACAATTCAGTTGAGTTTTCAGCCAACTAGATTAATTTTATACCATAGAAAATAATTTGTAAAAAAATAGATAGAACGTGTATTTTTCTCATAATAATAAAAAATAACATTAAAAATAAAATTAGAACAATCTGGAAGATCAAAACACGATACAAAAAAATATTTTAAAACAGAATAAGATGCAGATGCTTAACAGGTCTCAATATTATTAAACAAAAATATAAGGGTCATTACATGGGAAATTTACATTCAAAATTTTTTTCCTACAAAGCCTTTTTTCGCATTTAGATTTCATAAATAATCGACACGTGTTTTTGTATTTTTTAGTGATACTCGAAAATCTGGAGACATGATTTTGAAAAATTTGGGTTTTCGGAAAAATCATTCGTTTTTAATCGCTCACTGTAAAAGAAGTTTTGAAAAGAAAACATTGTTCTTGTACTGAAAATACGTATTCACCCACAAGCTTTGCAAAATAGTATAACGTGCCACCTGTTTTTTTCATAACAATATAGTACACTTTTATAAACGATTTCACTTATTTTGAATTTGGAACATTTATCCGTTTTTTTTTCTAACTTTTGTTCAGGATTCTAAAATATGCAGGAATATGCTCGCTAGCTGCAGCAGGCGCGAAAAATGATGAAAATTGGTAACACTTGGTGTTCTTATTTTTCTATTTTTAAATTGTAACTGCATATTTGATAATCTTAAACAAAAAATTTAAGGTACAAAAACGGGGGGAAAATATTGCCAGTACAAATAGAATATATTTTTTTATAAAAATGAACTAAATTGTTATGAAAAGAAAGGAACAGGAGGTATGTTATACTATTTTGATAGCTTGTAGGGGAACGCGTATTTTCACTACAAAAATAATTTTTTCAATTGCGAGCATGTTTAGCTACTATTAAAATTGTTTGTCCTTGTACAGCGTTCAAGTTCCTGCACATTTTAATAAATATTGAGAAGTAACCATCATTTCTGATTTGCTTTCTTTTAACTATGCGGTTCTTGTATTAACATTGTGAATTTTATTTTAATACTGAACGATGAAGGTGCGTGTATCAACTCGAGTTTTACTTAAAAAAATCTTCTGCCATTAGATATTTTATTAATAAATCAAGAACAAGGTTTTACAAAAATCATTTACTAATAGTAAATATATTTAAAAAAATGTATTTTATTTAACATAATTTTCGTAATTTTTCATCAGATATCGCATAATGTTATAAAAGCTCACCGTTATCTTGACATTTACGTGATCAACCTTATTTAAATGTGACATGCATAGGATGTAATGTTAAACGATTTCGTTATTTCAAAAAATATGGCTGAGATGGGAATGCTAAAATATCTTAAAACTCAATTTCTAGCAGGATTTACTAACCACTTATTAGATATTGCTTCCCTGGTATACAATCTAATAAAAATGTTGGCTTACGTTTTACAGGAGTTCCTAGCGGTTAGTACGTAGTCAAAAAATTGTTGACGACTTATGAATTATGCTTCTTGAATGATCAATGACGCTGAAAAAAATAGTTGTAGGTTAAACTACTATAGTTGGTGAAATATTTTAATGTTACTTTATTCGTTAAAATATTTTTCTTGTTGGTGCTACTACCTGGTTTATTTAAGTAAAAATTCAGGTACCAATATTATCAAGAAAAATGATCGTGCCTGTCAGTAAAGTAGCATCGGCATATTTCACTAACCATAGTAGTTGACCTAATAAACCTATTTTTTTCGGCGATCACTAAAACCTTGATTCAACTTTTTTAAGGCTGAAACTGTACGAATAAGGAGAAAGGTAGGCGGGGGG
>NC_046660.1:39493930-39507565 GCF_010883055.1 Belonocnema kinseyi | reverse complement strand
CGGGTCTAACATAACGTTTTCCTTCCAATCTGTCTCTTCTATACGCCGAATTAAGGCGGCGGCTGTGCCCCCAGATTTTCCGTGAGCTGAGGGATTGACATTCCCTCTAAATGGCTATGGAAATGTGAGCGGCCAATCATTCCGCCAATAAGAAGAAATGCATCAACGGTTTCCTCAAAAGGAGACTAAATGGACAAGCACAGGGTTGAGCAGCTGCCGTACCTGGATCATCGGCGACCATAATGCCGATTACCAGCACTGAGACTCAGAGGTGAGGAAGAGTATCAGAGGACACCTCAACGTGGGGGGGGGGGGGGGGGGGGGGGGCGATGCCTTTGAAGAGGCACAAAGTGGACCAGCAGCCGGCAATCAGAGAGTTGTTGGGGACTGCACTATCATCCACTCGAAAATAAGCTACCCTGACTCGCTGAGGACTTTAAAGCAGTTTGAGTTCTTCGTAGAGGCTACCTGGAGGTCGCTCGAAATTTATATTCCCCGATTAATGGCCGAAAATTAATAGTGGCTTCAGCTTGGCTAGACAAGGCTGTAGTCGAGAAAAGGCCTTGGAGGTGCGTGGGGTTGAGTTAATTCAAAAGCTGGTTAGGGCTACGGCGTGGTTTCCAGGTAAACTGGAAGACCCGTCTGTGGTCCTCTGACGGTTGGAGGGATTCAACTTTTCACTTAAGGCCGCCTCCTGGCGAATCGTCAGGCACAATGGACCATAGAAAGAGGACACAGCGGGAGAAAACAAACATCTCTTTGCTGTGAAAATTTCTGAGTCGCAGATGAGGGCTCTTGCAATCCTCGAAAACTGGCCTTTGTACTACTTTCGAAAGGTCAACTGTAAGATTGCCAGTCAGGGGCAGAAGGAGTATGTCGCTGTACAAGAAGATCGGAAGCAAACCTAAATGACTGTTCCCGGTCTAATTATTACCCAAATGAACTTGCATCACAGCGGAGGCGCCTCCATAGTTTGGAATAGGGACGCGACTGCGAGGCAAAGAGGTACCTCAATAGTCCAGGGCTTTCATACTGGCCAAGAGAGTCAACGTCGTCACGCCATGGGATCGGTTTACTTTTAATATGAAAGAGATACCAATCTACCAGTGGAGGTACGTAAACTGGTAGAATATTGCAAAGTAAGGGGTGTTCTGCTGGGTTACGATGCTTACTCCTACCATACTTTGTGGGGCAACACGCACATTATCTCAAGAGGTAATGACCTACTGTAACACCTATTCACCACTGATTTAGATATTCCCAATACAGGGAGCACCCCGAAGTTTCGTCACTCGGTCAAGGAGGAATTCATCAACATGACACTCTGTGCCGGTATTTTTAGAGGTAATATCAAGAAGTAGAGAATCTCAGGTGGAACCAATTTTTCAGATTACTTATAGATAGACCTCGAGTTGGAATCCACTGTAGCCGCTGGCCCTGAATGGGTCAGAAATCCAAGAGGATCGGCCTGAGGCAAAACAAAGGAGCTATGGACCTTATTTACGACGATGAGAGATGAAGATAGGAGTGCAATAAGTAAGGAAAAGTATAAGAGCTTGGAACAACTTTTGCACAGACATCAAGAAAGGAGCAGAGGCGTTTAAACTGGATAAGCTTCTTTTACAAAATCCAGATGCTGCTGCCGACACTCTGAAATTGCCTGTCGAAGGATATGCAGAATCTCACGGGGATACCGTGGCTCACATAATCGACGCATATTTTCTGAACATTACAAAGGTGAAAGAAGAGGGGAAGACATCCCCGAGGTAATCAAAGCCGCCCGTGCCGGCTACTTTCTCAGGAACCACCCATTCAATAAACTTTAAAATCATACATGGACTAACTAACACTTGTGTACTAGGCATGGATTTTGCCGAAAAGTTCGGTTTTTTTCTTAATTTGCTTGATAAGCAGTTATAGTTGGTCAATTTATGACGCAAATAATAAAACCAAAGCATGATAAGTTACCTTGCCACAGTAGCCTCCACTGGTTTTACAACGTTAAAAATCCGACAGGTAGATTGGCGCACTGGGTTCTAGATCTCCTAGAATATAATTTTAAAATTTTACATTGCAAGTGATCGATGCACCAAATGCCGGATGCACTATCCTGTATGTTTGAAGTTGAAGAAATTGACCATACTGCGGCCATGATGCCTGTCGAGGACAAATGGTACGTTAAGCGGAGTGAGGCTGTATTAGGGTGACCCGGAAAGTACCATGGGTGGAAAATGATAAAACTCAAAGTAATTATTCAGGTACTTTTGGTATCATACTTTAACTAATGTTAATTTTTTTGTGTTGGCTTTTTTGTTATTGACACACCCTAAATGATGGTGCGTGGAACCCGAGGTTGGGAATTAACCAGTTTCAACGTTTGATTATGTTTTTTTACCAATTGCAAGACACAGAATTAAAGGTGCCTGTCTGGCCCTCGACCCGGTGGTTCGAGTCTTATAAGGAGGGAGTTGTCACGAGGCATTATAGACCCCGGACAAAAATAATTAATGGCAACCTCGGAAAAATTCCATATTTGAATTTATTATATTTTTTATTAATTGGTAACTAAACCTTGTTACATATCCTGCGAGCTTGTATAAACTAGGTGAAGTACCACCCGCAACAAACGAGCTTTCAAATCCGCTATTGTAAGGGTGACGTAGTCATGGACCAAGCAGAGGAGGTTTTCCAGCACATGCACAGTATATGAGATTTCCGCTCGCACAAGTGTGCTGGAAGACACAGGATCATGCGGCTGCGGAGAATCTGCGCGTTGACAGGAGTCAGCGCACCCGGAAACAGTAGTGAATAGAATACGACCAGGGTCCAACCGTGGAATTGGTGTTTCGACGGCGCGCCACCACGTTGCGGAGAGACTAACTGGTGACTGCCCCGATCTTTCACCCCTCTCTCTCACCACTGACCTTTAGTGTCAATTTCGTGATACAAGTGGCGCTCCGGTTTTCACTTAAGGCGACGAAGCGAGACGAAGCTATCGAAAAATTAAAGTAAGAGAAGATATATTAAAATGATTAAAGATAAGAGGAACGACACGAGGTCGCCGGACTTTGCCAGGTAGGCCCCCTTAATTAAATTTGTGTCCGCGGTAGCTTGTAAATTGTAGTTCGACGACGTGTGTTGAAATGGCAGGCACACACCGTTGAAATTAGTTTGTTGCTGACCTCGGACTAGGTCATGAGTAAAATATTCTTTGCATAAATTCCACTCTCGTTTGTCGGTACTTAATTGGAACTTATAATTTCCAATCAAACTGATGCGGTCTTCCACCCATTTAGGAGTTTAAATCTTGCTGAGTTCACGCCGAAGAGTGGTCACTCGGACCAAACCATGCCATAATGGAAAGTTAAATAAAATGGCCTCGAGCGAGCCAGAAAAATAGTACTGTGTTAGAACACCGGTTCCCCCTGAAAATTATCGAATTCGGAATGATCGAAATATTAAAAAAATGAATTATATCCTAATAAAGTGTTTGCATTTGTGTTGACCTAACCCCACTTTCATGCATCACTCCTTACTCACACCACTCTATCAGAGCGGTCCGAGCATTTAATTAATGTGTCAATTCATTTAAAATTTTAATAGTTTTGATGAAAATTATCTGGCCCTCTTCAGACCTGAGTTCTCCGGAACTCATCGTTTGGCAGGACTGGCACTCGCTAATCCTGAATGTTCAAAATTTACATCCTGCAAATAACTTCGCGCCGTTTGCCCGCGCGGATTTACTTACTTGCAGGTATTTTCAAAACAATGTTTATAATCAGCTCACGAAAATACATGGACGTAAAAGGTTTAAAAAATATATCCAATTTATGACTTTGTTTTGAAAGAATTCCTAATCTCTGCCGAAGTCGTGAGTTTGATTATTGTCTGAATGCTGCGGAAATATTCTATGCTTTTGCACAATGTGGTTTAGGGTAAGTAGACTGCATTGTTGAATATTTGCTTAATTTTTTTCTTACAAAGAAAGTTTAAAAAAAAATCATAAAGGTAAGTTTTCTTAGATGTATTTAAATTAATAATAAATTTCACTTTTTACAACTTTTGCCTTTTTGCGTTGTAAATTTTTTTAAAATAAAGGTCGGGAATACGAACGCAATCAGTACTTATATATCTGAAACGTGTATATCATTTCAATTAATTTATATTATTATCATTCATAATGTACATTAGCATTGCAACAAAAGTATTTCTACTGTCTTATATTTATCCATAAAAAATGCGCATTCAATTAAAATAAAAATTATTATTAAAAATTTAACTGCAGCTTGCGTCGTTTTTCCATAATTTAATTTGTTTATATACAATGTAGATGAAATTTAGGCAAACAGATTTATGAATTAAAATGTTATTGTGCCTGGTGTGCCTTTTCCAAAAATGTAATTTTTTATAGTTTTAATATATTTTTATAACTAGGGATTGTATCAAGCCAGTAGATATCTTTTTGTTAGAAAACTTTTGTCTTTCAATTTTTTTCATCTCTTGTATCGTTTTTTTAAAAATGTATAGATTTTGTTGGGGTGAACAATTGAAGGGGTGGCTGTGATAACCATCTTAGCGCTCGAACACGCGAAGAATACGTTCGATACTTGTAGATAATTTTATTGCGCATTTTTGTTGTATTGCATTTCATTTTATGCATTGTTTAGTTTCTATGTTATTTAAGGAAACCTAAATTTTTCACGAAATAAAATTCAATACTATTTTGCGTTCAACTAGCCAGACCTTCGTTGGAAAGTGATATTTTTACTTGAAAATTGTATGTAATATTTTTTAGCATACTCTACGACTGTTATCGTGATCACGAACTCTAATATGCACTTTAGGGTCGTGTCACGAATTTTTAAAAGTATTTTCTTCGGAATCTTGGATGCACACATATTAACGAAAGTGTTCATTTTTTGAGGAAGTTTCGAGTTCTGAAAATTTCCAGCGAGACAAATGTTCCTTGGGGATCAAAGAAGTTTTTTCAAAAAGTTTTAGATCTTTAGTCATTTGGGGAAAAAAGTGAGGGCGATGTGAACATTATGTACGGTGTGCTGCGTTTGACTCGAATCGAGAAAACATAGCGCAGCGGTATAAATTCACTACGCAGACATGTTGATTGTTGATATATATTGCTTATTTAATTTATTATTAAGAAATTTGAACTTAACCATCTAAACATGAACTGTCCTTATTTCTACAAGCTTTTGCAACATATCGCTCCCATATTTCTCCATTTTTTGCTTTTTCCACCCTTTTGTTGATTGATTAGTTGGCATATCACGTATTTTGAAAGATTTTGAGCAAATATGTTTGTTGATAAGCAAAATTTTCCAAATTCTTTATTCTTACGAGAGAAACCAGCCATTTGTTTAGTCTTATGCCGCCGCCCTATGTTTTCTCGATCCGAATCAAACGCAGCACGCCGTAAATAATTTTCACATCGACCTCACTTATTTCCTCGAATGACTAAAGATCTAAAACTGTTTGAAAAAACTTATTTGATCGCTAAGAAACATTTCTCTTACTGGAAGTCTTTAAAATTCTAAACTTCCTCACACAACATTTTCGTTTGTATGCATGCACTCAAAATTCCGAAAAAATATATATTTTTAAATTCACTATCCGGCCCTAAAATGTTTTTTAAAGTTCGTGATCACTCTAATATTCGTAGAGTATGTTTAAGAATACATAGAAACTAAAAAACGCAGAAATTTAATTGCCATACAAAAAAGATAGGCAATAAAATTCTCTACAAGTATCAACTGTCAAAAATCAAATTTGCACAATCTTCTAAATTTGCTCCGCGGACAATACTTCTCCGCGCGTTAGAGCGCTAAGGTGTTTATTGTAGCCGGCCCTTAAATTTTGGTCTGTTAATTTTAGTTCATACCATGTATTGTTTTCTGAAAAATAAAATTTTAAATTTTGGAATGTTATTTCCTACGATTCAAACAAAAACTACGTGTCGCATCGAAAAGTGATTTTTGAAAAATGTTTGAATCTTTTCAGGGCGCACAATTTTAGTTCATTCATTTTTTCACGTTTCTTCCATGGTTTGGACGCAAAATGGAATTTTTGATGTTTCATTATATTTTGTAAGATCAAAATTTGAATTTTTAACTTTTCCACAAAACTAAAAAAGTTGTGATAATAATCCTGTCAAGATTTAAAAAATCAACGTTTTTCTTCTCTTGACTTCTTTCCATTTCATGCGTTGTTTGGCTTAAAACGTTGTTTTTTTTTTATTTGAAAATGTTACAACTCTTATGATTCTTTTTTATCAAAAAAATCATTAGGATAAATTGTTCGAGTTTACGATTACAATAAATACCCATGCATAAAATTTTTAAAACTTAAAAAAAAATAGTGTCAAATATTTTGAAAAGGCTCTCACTTGTTGCATTTTTATACAAAATAGCTGGTTTTAAAACTCGCTTCTTTCTGTAGTCCTTAGAACAGTGTGCCAAGGTGAATCTAATCTGAACAACCTTTCCAAAGTTATCTTACCTACAAAATACAGATTATAGGCTACAGACTGCAGACTGCAGACTATAGACAGATAAATTCGTAAAAATCGTTTATTCACCGGTTCTCAAAACGTAATGATCTGATGAAAACCGACAAAGGAAAATTTTACATAAAACCAATACCTTCTCATTAGAATAAGAATATAAAAAAGATTCTGTATGAGTGCTAAACGTAGGTGATTATTTTTTTCAAATGTTCTTTATCGTAACTTGATTATAATAAAAATAAAAAAGACCAAAGAAATAAATAAGAAAAAAAGGAGATTTGGTTCCTTGCCCCTTTGGACAAAAATTGTCCAAAGGGGCAACGTTTTTAGGGGAATAAAAGAGGAAAAGTTTTTTTTTCATATTGCAATGCGAATATTTTTTTCGAGTTTTCTTAGTTTCCGATAAAAGTCCTGAATTGTTTGCTTTGAACTTACTGAATAAGTAGTACGGTATTTTGTGTTTAATTCAACATAAACACCTTTTGCCAGTAGTCGAACAAAGCCGTTTATGTATTGACGAAATTAACTATTTAAAAACCGCCCACTTTTTCGTGATTTCTGACCATTTTACGAAGAGGGTCTCTTCCATTTGCGACTCTATGTGCTGTACCCGGAATAATCCCGTTTTGAAGACATTCAAGACTCAATATTCCGCGACCACCTTGATGACGTGAGATGTACAGTCGCGGAACGTAAGACTTAAGAGGTATACTTTAGTTCATGTGCATAACCTTTCTTGTCCCGACATCAAGGAATCTGAGCTCGTCTTCATCCATGAAACTACTCCAAATGAATAGAGTACTACCGAGACGGCAAGCATGTCCGTTACAGATACTTTGTTCCTCGTGGACAGTTCGGAAGACCAAATCTGTCGGATGAGACGTTTGTATCTGCTGCGGAGAGTATCCTTTATAGATGTCACATCCTGAATGCGGCTCTGTGGCACGCCCAGGTATGTATAAGTCTCTCAGCGCAAAGGTGTCGTATGGCGCTTCTATCAACGAGCTCAGGATCTTCAGGGATGCCATTAAGTTTTCCTCGCTTCAAATAAGCCTTGGCGCATTTGTCTTACCCAAATTCCATTTCAATTTCCTTAGTATATCGTTCGACAATCCCTAGAGCTAGGTGCAGTTGCTCTTTGTCTCTAGCATAGATGTTAAGATCGTCCCTGTAAAATACATGAGTGACCTTGTACCTTCGATCTACAGGTGTCGCCGTGAAAGAAACCTCTCTGAAAGGTGACCTTGTTAGTTGCCACACGATTTTTCCAAGATGAGATAGTAAATATGGTTTTCCAAAGCGGCATCAACCCCTCTATGCACCTAACTATTTGCGGATGAACCGTTAAGATTTCCAAAAGACAGATGATAAGTCTAAGGGAGGTCGAATCAAAAGCTTTCCGACAATCAATCTAAGCCATCGATAGGTCATGCTGGTAGAATGCTGCATTTTTGCAGAGACATCTATGGATGAGCAGGTACCCTGAACATTCTGCTACACCTTTCTTTGAGCCTCGTTGTTAATACATTTTTTTGCCGCACATGTTCATTTTCCCGAACAATCCTATCATTTAGGATAGCTGTGAATATCTTATACAGTGTGTTCAGACAAGTGATTGGCCTGTGATTCTTCGGGTCAGGTAAGTTGCCTATTTTCGGCAGCAGTAGTGTGCGCCCTTCCACCAACCACTCCGGAATCGGCTATTCCGACTATAAATATGAGGTGAAAATACGGGCCAAATGCTGATGAGTTGAAGGAAGCTTCTTCCACCAGAATGTTTTGATACAATCTGGTCGCGGTGCGGAATAGTTCTTCATCCCCCTTAATACTTTTTTCACCTCCTCGCTAATGATGGGTGGGCATTCTTTATCAGGTGTTATGAGGGCATCAAATAGCTCCTTGGAGCTATTTATATTTTTTGAGTCTTCGTCGTATCTATGCTGCACTCCGTAGACTTCTCTTCAAAATACTTCGACCTGCTCTGGTTTGGGCGGGTGTTCGACAGTAACTGGAGAGTCTTGGAAGAGTCGAGATGGATCAGAGAGAAACTGTTGATTTTCTCTGACCCACCTCTCCCTCCCATCTAGAATTCTCTTAGCGTCAGATAGTATCCGTATTCTCTCAACAATATGCTGCCTGATGGTTAGCAGCTTTGACTTGTTAAGGGCATGTGATACTTACAGTTTCCCCGGCTTTTTCTCAACAAAACTAACAATGTTTTAAAACTGAATTCGGAGATGCTATAAAATATCATAACCGACGTCCCCAGACTCCTTTTTGAGGAATACTAACAAAGAAATGTAGTGTGCTGAATAAAAATTTTATACATACGCATTATTTTGAAATACGTCGTTTTTTATCTCTGCTTTTCCGATAATCTGGAAATTATTTATGAAACAAACTTTTTTGATTGCCTGCAAACAAGGTTAGTTCCGGGAGATTAGTTACTATGTTTATTTGTAAGTTCAAAGTTTCCGTCCAAAACTATTATTTATTTTTGATGTAAACGCACGCGTGAATTGTAACACACATAACCTCGAAATATACACGCATGTCGTAAGCAATATCAAAAGTTTTTTATTAAAATAACACAAAAAAATTGTGCGGGGACGTTCGTTAGCATGTTCGCTATCATTCCCCAGATTTTGCAGGCAAAATATTTCTTATCCTAGGAATAAAGCCGGGGAATGTAACACTGAGAAAATCGATACTATTTCCTAAGCGCTATGCAAATTAATTGAATTTTGCTAAATTAAAACTTTTTGGAATTAACCTAGAAAAAAAGAGTGTGGGGACGTCCGTTAGCCTGTTTGCTATCATTTCCCAAATTTTTTAGAAAAAAATATTTATTATTCTAGAAAAAAAGCCGGGGAAACTTAAAACTGGTAAAATCGACAATTTTCTAAGTATCACATGCCCTTAAGTGTGTGATAACGGGTCCGGAATTCGCGCACGAACTTTCGAACCTTGGCGGTAAAGTTCCTGCCAGATGTAATGTAGTCGATCACGCACTGAATGCGGGACGCGTACTGTGTTGCCTAGCCTATCTTTATGGCAAGTTGATGCATTCACCTTTTAGTCTTATGATCAACCGTTGGTTTTGTTTTACAGTTTGCGTCGGCCAAAGCACCCGCTGCATTATACACACAATAACTGATAGCCCAAAGGTCGAATTCTCCGGAAAAATGTCCACGAAGCTCGTCATCTATTTCAGCCAGATCTTTAGGCTTGAGAGAAACTTTGGTGTTGATGTTTCTCCGGGTCATAAAGCATCGCTTTTCCTCCATTGGATGCCTGCCCGCGGTTGGACTTAGAGTCGCCTCTCTTTCTCTGTTTGCCGGCTTGTTCTAGCTGTGGTAGAGTAGGCGTTTCGCTTACATGGCCCCTTTTTCGGAGTAGTTCACCATGGTTTCGCAGACGTTGCTGCGAAAAGTGCGATAGCTCCGGGTGTTTCTCACACCACAAAGCATGTAGCCGTGCCATGCAACCCTGTTCAGGGGCCACACTCGCATCGTAGCACTATAATAAGCCGTGATTCAGTCGGTCCGTCCACCTAAAGATCGTGAGGTCCCGCCGATCCATCACATTGAATCCATATTCCTTGGCTCCCCCAGCTCTAGAGTGGTCGGCATTGTTGGCCTACCCTTTGTCGGGAGCCCTGCGCGTTCTGTTCTTTTAAACCGCACTTACTACAACTATATGAAATTTTGTCATTATTGTTACAACGAGAAGCTAGGGAAAGGGGTTCGTCCATCCTTGCAGAGCCCCGCATGCAAGGATAAGGCTGCGTACACTGAGAGGTCGCCCTGTATCTCAGAAAACAGCATAAAACGCCTTCTTTAAATTTTGCACTACACGAAAGTTCGAAATGCATTGGAAAATTGTTTTATCTTGCTAGTATTTACATTTCTAGAATTTACGATTTACATAGTTTTATTCTAAAATATGAAAGTCTTCAGTAATTACGGCAATGGATTTTAATAAAAACATCTATATCTGGTCCTCCTTTCAAGAACTACTTTTTTTATTTTTGCTATTAAATATTTTAAGATTAATTCGGGTTTTAGATAAAAAAAGCCCATTTATAGGTTACACATGATCTGGGTTCTGATTTTTTTAAATTAATCTGTTCCAGTTGTATGGTATTGTACGACAATGACGCTTGCCTCAAAAAATCGATGCGCAACGCTTTACGTAACAATATTTTCACTCATGTTATATTGCTCTCAGGATTCCAAGTACGAAATGGTAAGATTATATTTTAATAAAAAAAAATATAACAAATTTAATTTAAAAGTTCTGATAAAATGACTGTTGAAAACAATGAGATTTGGAAATACAAACAAATTCCAAAACTGCCTAAGATATATATTTTTCAACCCAGGGTAACTGTAATGTGTATGGCAATATAAAACTATGAGATTAAGGAACATATTTTTGATGGACGCATATAATAATGTTCTGGAATGAAGCTTAATGATTCGCTTTTTAACTACACTAAAATCAAGAAAGGAAGATCAGAACCTTTTCATTGTGGCTCGCTGGAGTTTTATTTAGATATGGAATATAACAAGTGAGCATAATCAAAATGTTTTAATTCTCCTTTCTTAAGAATGGTATACTTCTTACTCAGTATATACGAAATAGAGCGGAAAGCTCTGGATTTGTCATATCTCAAAGATTGAAATGATGATAACTTTCGAGTTTTATCCTAAAATGGCCATGTAGCGGGAAGTCAAAAAACATTTGGAATAGACTTTCAAGTGATTTTTCAAAAAATGAACTCCAAAATATTGAACTCTACTTTTAGTATTAATTTTTCTAAGAAACAGCAATAATTACAGAAGTATAAGCTTATGAAGTGCTGCAATTAGAATATATTCAGAAACACTTATTCACACGGTCCTAAAAATAAGAGAGGATCAGTTGTAGGAAATAAAATATGGATTTATATCCGGGAGATTATTCACGAATCAAATATTTAGCTTAAGGTATAGAGTTTTTAATGTAAATTGAAAAAATGTGTACCAAATGTCGAACTTTTGATGTAACTTCACATTATGTTACTGTAACTTTTCCCCGTCACCTTAATACACTCGACTATCTCAGATTTAAAAAACAACTCATTGCTATCGCATTTGAATTTAAATTCATTACATTTTCATATTTATTTCCAGAGAACATAAATATTTTATGAACATTGAAAGCGCTTCATGCATGACTAAAAATCATTGAAAATAATAAAATTTGAAGAATTATACTTGCGATTATGCTACGAATAATTATTGTTTATTGTTCTAAATAATTAATACGTCAGGGCTAATTATCCTATAGGCAATCAATAAATAATTAAAATAAACTTGATGAAACATTTATGCTGAAATTTGGTTTTCTGGAATATTATCGATATATCGCATAGCATTATACATATTAAAATTGTAATCAAATTATTATAAATTGCTTGTAACTTTACTGCTTAATTCAATTAAATAAAATGTGTCTGAGCATTCTCTAAAAAATCGTTATTGAGAATATAGTTAGTATATCAAGATTTCAAACAGTTTCTTGCTTCCCTTAAAGTCATTTTGTATTATTTTCTCTTCTTCTGTTTTTATTTTACGTAAACTTACTTTTACTATTTTTTCAACTTTCCTCTTCTCGTCTCGGTAATCATTGTTATGCTTAGTTCACTCCTCGTCGCTGAAACCTGCGATCTTCAAAGTTCTCGTGTACTGCGTTTATTTGAACGAACAGCAGATTATCTGTACTGCATTCAGAACCTTTTATGACCAAGTATTTGTAATCCATTAACATCTCTTAGCAGAATTATCCTTTCACCATAATTTCAAATAATTATTGTATCAATTAAAGGTACCCAGAAGGCGTCTTTTAATTAACTCGAATTATTATCTACTGGGACGTAGCATGCTATGATTTAAAGTCATGATCTCTGTGATGCTTCGCTCTTTAATTCATGATCAAATTAATTCCTTGACTACCATATGATTTACTATGGACTCCTGAGCATATTTCAAATTCTCCTCTCAAAACCCTTTTTTATGTTTTTACTTTTGCATCCATTTTCTTTGTTTCAGGTATACATGAAATATCTATATTCCTTATGTGCATAGTTTTTCGTAACTCTCTTACTTTAAGATCATTCACACTTTTAGGATTTCTAACATATTCGCGGCGATTATAACATAAAGTGGTAAACTTTTCGGCAATTGTACTGTAAAATTTCTGAGTTTCTACAATTCAATCTAGATTTTGGGCAGTATTGCATATGTTCATAAATGTGGTAAATAATTAATCATTAATTATATTTGCATCACGTAAAACATTAATATCTAAAGAAAACATTAAGAAGAGAGATTTATGATACAACTAATTATGACGCACAATATAGTATAAAATCTCTTCAACTCTTACTGATTACTTATTCACAGCACAGAAAGACACATTGCCCATTGGATAGAGTTCAAATTTTCTTAGAATATATTTTGAATTACTTGCTAAAAAATGTCTATAATATATTTTTTAAATTTTAATATTTTAAGCCCGTACAGCTGGAACCACCAGAGTATGATGTGATTATTGTAGGAGCTGGAACCGCCGGATGTGTACTTGCAAATAGATTAACAGAGATCAACGAATGGAATGTAAGTATTCTTGAAAAGTATTGAAATGAGAAAATTCTGATTCCATTTTGAACTATTTTAAATTTATTTTTTAACTAAAAAATTTTTGGGTTTACCAAAAACGTGATACCGAAAGCGTGATACCGTAAATCGATACATGATTACCAGAATCTGATAGAAAACGTTAATTTTGTTTTAATTTTTCCACGGTTTTATGGAAAGCATAACAAGCTTTAAATCTTGAATCTTATACAAATTTCACTAAAAAGGTGACATTCTTATTAAATTTTGCTAGGTTCTTTTATTGGAAGCTGGGAGAGAGGAACCAGAAGCTGCCAAAGTACCTGGATTTATTAAGGCACTTGCAGGAACTGACATCGATTGGAATTATCGAACCCAACCAGACGAAAATTCATGTTTATTTGATAAAACATGTTCCTGGCCTCGTGGAAAAGTAATTAATGAATTTATAAT
>NC_046660.1:39492451-39493830 GCF_010883055.1 Belonocnema kinseyi | reverse complement strand
GACATCGATTGGAATTATCGAACCCAACCAGACGAAAATTCATGTTTATTTGATAAAACATGTTCCTGGCCTCGTGGAAAAGTAATTAATGAATTTATAATAATCAAAGCTTATATGATAATGGACATATTTATTATGATATATTTTTTAGAATTTAAGAAAGAAAACATGAATTAAGGGAATTTTTTGTGTAGGTAATGGGTGGATCAAGTACATTGAACTACATGTTGTACGTTAGAGGAAATTCAGAAGATTTTAATGCTTTGGAAGAATCAGGAAATCCTGGTTGGAGTTACAAGGATGTGCTGCCTTACTTTAAAAAACCGGAAGACAACAAAGATGAGGATGTAATAAAACCCATATTTAGCCATTTCTAAATTAGGTTTCCCAGAATTCTATATTAAGTTTATCTAACTCGCAGATTATTAGAGAAAATCCGGAATTTCATCAAACTGGAGGATATCAATCTGTCGACTTAAAAATATGGACATCAATGCAAAATCACAGCTAGGGTCAACGATTTTGCAGACAACGTCATATAATGGATCTCGCGCAAGTACAAACAAAGCTTTGCTTCGTCCCATTAGAGGAAAAAGATCTAATTTGTTTATAAAGAACAGAACCTTTGTAACAAGGATTTTGATTGATCCATGCACAAAGACAGCCATAGGGGTTGAGTATACAAATACTCTTACAGGTAAATTTAGAAAGATAATGGCAAAGAAGGAAGTGATTGTGTCTTCAGGTGCTATAAATTCACCAAAATTACTGATGCTTTCTGGAATAGGCCCAGCTGACGAGCTTCAGAAACGTGGTATTGTCGTTATACAAAACTTATCTGTAGGTCGTAATCTTCATGATCACATAAGTTTCACGGTAATACCTTGTCAGTTAATTGACAGAAAGATTCCTAATTGTTCAAAACAACTACACGATTTTTATTTTTATCTTTCAACAAATAGGGGTCCTTTTTGTAACACTGGTCTGCTAACTTTGACTGCATTTCTTAGAACGGAGTATGAGAAAATTGCAAGCGCTCGAGACATATAATTTTTGTTTGCCGGTAGCGGTGATAATCCTATTTACTACGATAAAATTACTATCTTTCCGATTCTACTGACACCGAAAAGTAGAGGATCCATCACACTGAACGACACGTACCCCACCTACGGTGCACCTATAATCCAAGCAAAATATTTTTCCGAGGATATAGACATGAAATGCTTGCTTCTGGGTGTCCGGAGTGCCCTTAAACTATTCAACACCACGACATTCAAAGAAAATAACTTTCAGTTCGACGAAACACCTTTGCCTCCTTGTGCTGAAATTAAATTCAACAGTGATGAATATTGGATCTGTGTTATGAAACAATACACTCA
>NC_046660.1:39463738-39492351 GCF_010883055.1 Belonocnema kinseyi | reverse complement strand
GAAAATAACTTTCAGTTCGACGAAACACCTTTGCCTCCTTGTGCTGAAATTAAATTCAACAGTGATGAATATTGGATCTGTGTTATGAAACAATACACTCACACACTATTTCATCCTTTTGGGACATGCAAAATGGGTCCTAAAGAAGATTCGGAAGCGGTCGTTGATCATACATTACGTGTGTATGGTATTAAAAATTTATCTGTGATTGATGCTTCTATCATACCAAATTCTATAAGAGGAAACTCTAATGCTGCGATTGTAATGATTGCCGAAAAAGCTAGTGATATGATTAAAACTAAATATGCTGTGTAAGCTTAAGTTTTGTAATACAATTTTTTTACGGTGTCCTGGTAATTCGTCACAGACAGGGCACTTTGTTGTCCATGGATTATATTTAAAAAAATAACTGATTCTATTACTTTAAAATTTTGTAAAGGTCTTCATTTTAGCACCTTATTACAATTTCCATATTAAAAGTTCGGTTCTATTATCTTAAGCCAGAGTAAAAAAACATTATGTAGCCGAAAAATGCTTTAACAGTTATTTATACACGCCGGACGTAAGTTTTGGAGTCACGTAGGAAATAAATAATGACTATTTCAAGATTTATGCTTGGGAGTCCTGAATGTAGACTCGAAAAGCAAAATCTTATAATTAATATTATAATTTTAATGCAATATACACTACATATGCATGCAAATATGAATGCCTTTGAAAATATGTTTGAGGTCACGTAGATACATAAGCAGCCGTCGTTTGATAACAACAAATACATTTTTGGGCCATACTTGGACGTTGGGTTAATAAAAAAGTATCTTACTAGTTACCCACTAAGCTTTTAGTGTAAGAATTAGAAACTTTCTTTGTAAATAAAAAAACTGTCAATAAAACCATGAGAATTTCTTTGTATTAATTGACGTATCTAGAAATAACTTTCATATTTCACAACAGCAGCAACTGAATGAAAAATAGAAATTTAGTTTCTGAATGCAGTAAATCTTGTCAATAAATCTGTTCAGATTATTATTGATACAAAAGTGTTCAATTTTTTTTACTTTACTTAAATTCTTATTTCGAATATTTTAAACAAAAAATCGAATAATTACATTTGTAGCTCAAACAATTAATTACAAACAAAAAAAACGAACTAACAATGAAAATTTTGTAATTTTTAATCAAAGAGATGAAATTTCAGCTTATAAAATAAATTTTATTTTCAAGAAACTAGATTAGCTTTCAACAATTTAGTTGAGTTTTCAGCCAACCAGATTAATTTTATACCATAGAAAGAAATCTGTAACAAAATAGATACAACGTGTATTTTTTTTATAATAATAAAAAATAACATTAAAAATAAAATTAGAATAATCTGGCAAAATGAAACACGATACAAAAAAATATTTGAAAACAGAATAACATGCAGATGCTTAACAGCTCTCAATATTATTAAACAAAAATATAAGGGTCATCATGGGAAATTTACATTCAACATTTTTTTTCTAGAAAACCTTTCTTTTCGCGTTTAGTTTTCATAAATAATTGATACGTATTTTTGTATTTTATAGTGATACTTGAAAATCTTCAGATATGATTTTGAAAAATTTGTGTTTTGCCAAAAATCATTTGTTTTTAATCGCTCACGGTAAAGCAAGTTTTGAAAAGAAAACATTGTTCTTGTACTGAAAATACGCATTCACCCACAAGCTTTGCAAAATAGTATAACATACCACCTGTTTTTTTCATAACAATATAGTAAACTTTTATAAACGATTTCACTTATTTTGAATTTGGAACATTTTTTTCCGTTTTTTTTTTCTAATTTTTGTTCAGGATTCTAAAATATGCAGGAATATGCTCGCTAGCTGCAGCGTGCGCGAAAAATGATGAAAATTGGTAACACTTGGTGTTCTTATTTCTCTATTTTTAAATTGTTCCTGCATATTTGAGAATCTTAAACAAAAACTTTAAGTTACAAAAACGGGGGAAAAATATTGGAAGTACAAATAGAATATATTTTTTTATAAAAATGCACTATATTGTTATGAAAAGAAAACAACAGGAGGTATGTTATACTATTTTTAAAAGCTTGTAGGGGAACGCGTATTTTCAGTACAAGAATAATTTTTTCTATTGCGAGCATGTTTAGCTACCATTAAAATTTTTGGTACTTGTACAGCGTTTAAGTTCATGCACATTTTAATAAGTATTGAGAAGTAACCACCATTTCTGATTTGCTTTCTTTTAACTATGCGGTTCTTGTATTAACATTGTGAATTTTATTTTAATACTGAACGACGAAGGTGCGGGTGTCAACTCGAGTTTTATTTGAAAAAATCTTCTGTCATTAGATATTTTATTATTTAATCAAGAAGAAGGTTTTAAAAAAAGTCTGCTGAATTATTATTAGCGCTTTAATATTTATTTTTATTGTAAATGATGAAGTAAACAAAAAATGCTTGTTGTCAAAAAGATGGATTTTCTTATTTTAACTTCTTCTTACTTTTTTGAAAAAGGTAAAAGAAAATCATTTACTAATAGTAAATATATTTAAAAAAATGTCTTTCATTTAACACAATTTTCGTCATTTTTCATCAGAGATCGCATAATGTTATAAAAGCTCTGAAATAAATTATTCAATCTTCCTTGTTTCATCAATATAACGCAATTGTGAAAAAGCGTGTTTATCCAAAGTTATCTCGCATCTGAATTTATTAAATATTTCATTATGCCACCGTTATCTTGACATTTACGTGATCAACCTTATTGAATTGTGACATGAATAGGATGTAAAGTTACACGAGTTGATTATTTCAAAAAATATGGCTGAGCCAGGAATGCTAAAATATCTTAAAACTCAATTTCTAGCAGGATTTACTAACCACTTATTAGATATTGCTTCCCTGGTATACAATCTAATAAAAATGTTGGCTTGCGTTTTACAGGAGTTGCTGGCGGTTAAGTGAAAACGAACGTTATTCAGCAAAAATGTACGATAAGAAAAATGTTTCCATATTTTTACAAATTGAGTGTGACTGTAGAATTCAGATCAATATGCCTACCATAACTCATGCCTGTCCTTGCACAATAATTAATTTTAAGCACCCTTTTACAATTATACCAGAATTACTTTAATTTTCGAGTGCTTTCTTCTAACGGGGCAGACTTATATGATAATTGGGAAAACAATCTTTGTTTAGTTGCTGATGCACTAAGTGGCAAACATCAACTAGATTGTCATTTTAACACATATTTTGCCAAAAGACATCTAATTTTTAAACAAAGAATAAACAGAAGCTGCATTCTGTCTCGTGGAGAAGTTAAATTATACATGTAGTACGTAGTCTTAAATTGTTAACGACTACTACCTGGTTTATTTAGGTAAAAATTCAGGTACGAATATTATCAAGAGAAATGATGGTGCCTGCCAGTAAAGAAGCATTGGCATATTTCACGAACCATAGTAGTTGACCTAATAAACCTGTTTTTTCCGGCGATCACTAAAACCTTGATTTAACTTCTTCAAGGCTGAAACTGTAGGATACCTTGCAGTATCAAAATATCCTTTCTGCTTTCTACTAGGGATCAAATTTAAAGAATCTTTAACAAACTTGGTTACAAAACAAAAGATATAGACGCCGGAATTTAATTAGGAATTAGATCCAATTTAATATCCTACAATCAGATCTAAGTAATAAGAATTTCAATAGATCTGGTATAAAAAGAGACTGCTGATGTATAATATAAATGTATATGCACTGGTTCTACTGAGAGATGAATATTGGACCTATATCGTGAGACACTTCGGTTTTTTATTTTCTTATCCTGTTGGAACATGCAAAATTGGTCCTGAAAAAGATTGAAAGCTGTTGTTGATCCTATACCACTACCTAGATCAATTAAAATTTCAGTTTCAAAAGTTCTATTTTTGATAAACAAATTAGAACTTTTTTTTTTAATTCGACAAAAATAAGGTTTGTACTTCTGCCAGATCCGCTTCTTAATGCTGCCTGCAAATTCATTAATTTTAACTGTGATTCGCATTGATGTCTTTCTAAATCCAAATTCATCAGGTCCTTGTAAAATGACTTTTGCATCTAGTGTTGTATGAGGAAACATTTCCACAGATGCAAGGTAAGACATCGGCATATAAGATTTAATTACTATATCAAGTAATTATATATCGGCAGCTTCTGGTTCCTCTCCCCAGCTTCCAAGAAAATATTTGGTGGAAATGATTAAAATTTTTAATACCTTAATGGAATTTTTGAGATGAAAATTTGCACAATTGGCTGGCAAGTAATATGCGACCAGTTTCAATTCAAATCTGGCAAACTTTAAAGAAAAGTCTGAGTCATGGTGATAGAATAAATTTTAATTTAGATATACCATTCAATATTGAAGACTAATAGACATTTACAGTTTAACAACACCAGTTTCTTTCATTTGTTTCAATAATTAAAAAACGACCTGTATATACTGAAAAAAGAACAGATTTTTTTTTTCATAATACAATATTTTCTGAACAAGCGTTGGTATGATAAATTTTCTTTTTTCATTGGACTGATGAATTCTTACTCTTTCCATTGATTTAAACAAAAACTTGGAAAATAAGAAAATGGAGACTCTTTTTCCAAAAGTCTAAAAGTATAATGACTGAAAAATCTTGCACTGTGCATCTAAATTAATTTTCATCTCAAGTTTTTTTGCAAATGTTCTTTGGCATCCGAAAAACAATTTATGACTTAATCCGAAATAATTGATAGGGCCCCTTTGGGATCAATATTAACCAAGCTTCAATATTTTGGGAGAAAAACACTGCAAGATTCAATATTTGATTTAATTTAACTTAATATTCATAATTTCATAAACGTTGCGTCTGTGAAAAAGATTTCAATCTTTATTGAACAACTCATATGGAACAATGTTCCATATGACTTCTATTAAAACTGAAGTGAAAACATGAATTAAAACATCGGGAAATAATAGTAAGAAAGTGAAAAAAAAGGATTTTGATTTAAATGAAAAGATAAATAATTGATTCAACTTGTAACATTTTAGAAAACTTATATTTGTTTAAAGAACATATACAAATCATAATTTTATGAAAAGTTCAAGATATCAATACAGTAATAATTTTTAAACCTTGACTTTAAACACCCTTACATGGATGATATAATAGTCCAGTCATCTGTTCGGGTAAATAGAGCAAAAATGGTAAGTTCTGAGGCAGTCATTTTTTTAAGTAGTTCATTTCGAAGTGCGTAATATAGCGTTAGATTCAGTGAACAGGATTTTGGCCCGGGAAACGGAAATTTTTTCGGGAAAAGGTGCAAAATATCACATTCGATTGGATTAGTGCTTTCCTGTGCATTTAAGAGGTAAAATTCTTCTTACAAAAATCAGAGTAAATAAAATTCTGCGTTCAACTAAAGAAAAACACCGTTTTTCTATTACCAATAGTCTCGGAGTTACAGCCTTTCTAAAAAAAAAACAACTTTTCCAATCAGTTACCAAAAATCACATGTTTTTCTTTGTTTCTCTGCAGCTCGGATCATTATGGCCAGATATAAAAATAGTGCAGATTTGAATTATAGTATACCTAAATACCTGTGCCTTCTACTAAAAAAAACATTGGACCATTGCTAGTTACTGCCTGCCAAAAGTGACCAGTTTTAACTAGAATTTACAGGTAACGGCCCTGAATACTGTTTTTTGTAAATAGCTCGTTTCTTGGTTTTCACAGAAGAAAGTTTCTAGACAATGAACACAACAGAACTTAATTCTGCGTACCTCTTCAAGGGATTAAGAGATCTTGTATTTGGCGGGGAGGCTCAAGCGTGTGAGCCATAGGGGTCAAACAGACCCCGGCCTGCACGCGCATGGATATGGATGAAAGTAACCCTATAAACAGGCTCTCCAAGGTGATTTAAAAAGAATTTCTATAAACGAGCACTCCAGATATGCATAATTATAGGATCGCTGAGTCGAAGTCGCACCCGGGCCGATCTTTAGTGTTTGAAATCGGCACGGGAATGATCCGCGGCCGGCACAGCGACCCAGAAACAGCCCTTCGTTCGTTAGGTGGCCTGCAAATAGTTATTCATTGCGTGTCTCCCTTAACGCAACCCCCCCTCAAGTTATAAGTGTAGAGTGATCGTGTCCGTGGCACTATGGCACCGTGGGGTTACAAAGGTAACCTATTGCTCTCTCGGGAAAACCGGAAGACCTCCTCTAGTGATTCGTCTTACTCTTGTATGCTACTGGTAAGAACCACAATGGGTTACGCAAAATTGAAACCAAAAGAATAAGGAGAAAGGCAGGTGACGGAGGGGGAAAGGGTTTGGATATTAAAGGGGTCTAACATAACCCTTTCCTCCTAATTTGTATATCGCATACGCTAAATTCAGGCGGCGGCTGTGCCTCTAGATTTTCCGGGAGCTGTGGGATTGGCAGCCCCTCTGAATGGCTATAGAAACGGGGGCGGCCAATCCTTCCGCCAATAAGAAGAAACGCATCAACGATTCCCTGAAAAGAAGACTAAAGGGACAAGCACAGGGTTGAGCAGCTGCCGTATCTGGATCATCGGCGATCATAATGCCGATTACCAGCACTGAATCTCAGAGGTGAGGAAGAGTATCAGAGGGCACCTCAACATGGAAGGGCGGCGAAGCCTTTGAAGAGGCACAAGGCGGGCCAGCAGCCGGCAATCAGAGATTCGCTGGGGACTGCACTGTCATCCACTCGGAAATAAGCTACTCTGACTCGCTGAGGACCTGAAAGCAGTTTGAGCTCTTTATAGAGGCTACCTGGAGGGCGCTTGAAAGTTATATTCCCCGATTAATGGCAAAAAATTAATACCTTCTTCTTCAGGGGACGGTCTTTGTATTTGTCGCAGCTGACATAGCGGCTTAAGCTTGGTTAGACAAGCCTGTAGTCGAGAAAAGGCCTTGGAGGTGCGTAGAGTTGAGTTGATTCAAGAGATGGTTAGGGCTACGGCGTGGTTCCCAGGTGAACTGGAAGAGCCGTCTGTGGTCTTTAGAAGGCTAGAGGGATTCAGCTGCTCACTAAAGGCCGCATCGTGGCGGATCGTCAGGCACACTGGACCGTAGGAAGAGGGCACAGCGGGAGAAAACAAACATCTCCTAACTGTTCAAATTCCTGAGTTGCAGACGAGGGCTCTTGCAATCATCAAAAACCGGCCTTTCTACTACTTTAGAGAGGTCAACTGTAAGATTGCCGGCCAGGGGCAGAAGGAGCATGTCGCTGTACAAGAAGATCGAAAGCAGACCTAAATGACTGCTCCCGGTCTAATTATTACCCAAATGAACGTGCATCACCGCGATGGCGCCTTCGCAGTTTGGAATAGGGACGTGACTGCGAGGCAAAGAGGTATCTCACTAGTCCAGGGCTTGCATACTGGCCAAGGGAGGCAACGTCGTCAGGCTGCTAGAGCTATGTTCTAAAGACCTAACCGTGATCTTAAAGCATCTTAAAGGAATAGGAAAGCTAGTCATGGGATCGGTTTACTTTTAATATGAAAGCCATACCAATCTACCAGTGGAGGTACGTAAACTGGTAGAATATAGCAAAGTAAGGGGTTTTCTGCTGAGATACGATTCTTGCTCGCACCATTCTTCGTGGGGCAGCACGTAAATCAACGCAAGAGGTAATGACCTACTGGAATACCTTATCACCACTGATTTAGATATTCTTAATACTGGGAGCACCCCGAAGTTTCGTAACTCGGTCAGGGAGGAAGTCATCGACATCACTCTCTGTGCCGGTATTTTTACAGATAATATCAAGAAGTAGAGAATCTCAGGTTAAACCAATTTTTCAGATTACTCACAGATAGACGTCGAGTTGAAATTAACTGTACCCGCTGATCCTGAATGGGTCAGAAATCCAAGAGGATCGGCCTGAGGCAAAACAAAGGAGCTATGGACCTTATTTACGACGATGAGTGATGAAGATAGGAGTGCAATAAGTAAGGAAAAGTATAAAAGCTGGACCAACTTATGCACAGACATCAAAAAAGGTGCAGAGGCGTTTAGACTGGATAAGCTTCTTTCTCAAAATCCAGATGCTGCACTCCGCACTCTGAAATTGCCTGTTGAAGGATACTCAGAGTCTCACGGGGATACCGTGGCTCACATAATAAACGCATATTTCCTGGACTTTACAAAGTTATAAGAAGAGGGGAAGACACCTCCGAGGTAATCAAAGCCGTCCGTGCCGGCTACTTTCTCAGAAACCACCCATTCAATAAATTTTAAAATCATACATGGACTAATTAACCCTTGTGTATTAGGCATGGATTTTACCGAAAAGTTCGGTTTTGTTCTTAATTTGCTTGATAAGCAGTTGTGGTTGGCTAATTTTTGACGCAAATAATAAAACCAAAGCCCGATAAGTTACCCGCCGAGAAATTTGTCGAACATGTGATTGACACGCAAGAGGGCCCTCCGGTTCGTCAAAGGAATCATCGGATGTCACTTGAGATGTGTGACGCGTTGATAGAAAAGGCGAACCGGTTGAATGAGCAAGAATTAATTGAGCCCTTGAATAGTGAATGGCGCAGCCCGGTGGTAATGGCCCGTTAGCCGGACGGTAATTACCGTCTGTGCATTGATTTTCGACCGGTTAATGAGGTGTCGAAGAAAGATGCGTATCCGATTCCGTTCATGGCGCAAATCCTGGACTGCTTAAATTTGACGCGATACATTCCAACCTTAGACTTGAATAAGGCCTACCACCAAATCCCTCTGAGTGATGATAGTAAGCTTATCACGGCTTTTCCTGTCCCAAGAAAAGGGTCATGCCTTTTCAAACGCATGCCGTTTGGTCTCACCGGAGCTCCAGCAACCTTTCAACGGTTGATGGAGAATGTCATCACCCCGAATATAAGATCACACGTGTTTGCATATTCAGACGATCTAATAGTCGCAGCTGAAGCCTTTGACGAGCATTTGTACTGTTTGTAGCGGAGCATTATACGCTTGAATGAAGCAGGGCTAACGCTGAGCCATGACAAATGCAAGTATCTTGCACGAATCTGCGAGCCACTCACTCATCTAACCAAGAAAAATTATAATTTTTCTTCTGGACATGAGCAGGAAGAGGTATTCCAGACTCTGAGAACGGTCTTGACGTCATCGCCTGTATTGGCGTCCCCCGACTTCAACCTACTATTCTGCGTTCAAACAGATGCTAGTGACTCTGGTTTAGGTGCGGTCATCACGCAGCTACAAGGCAAGCAAGAGCGTGTAATCGCATACGCCAATCATGTGATGTCTGAAGCAGAACGGAACTACTTAACCACTCAGAAAGAGTGCCTGGCCATTAGAAATTTCTGGTACTATCTAGAAGGGCATCACTTTTTCGTGGTGACTGGCCACAGTAGCCTCTAATGGTTGAAGAACGTCAAAAATCCGACAGATAGATTGGCGCGCAGGGTTCTAGATCTCCTAGAATATAATTTCGAAATTTTTCATCAAAAGGGATCGATGCACCAAATGCCGGATGCACTATCCCGTATGTTTGAAGTTAGCACCGTTAAAAAAGGCCAATGCTGAAAGCATTAATGTAGCTTACCTGGAATTAGTAGTCACCAGATGAGAGACAACCAAGCTACTTCATTCGGACAGTAGCACCGAATTTAATAATAATGCGGTGAATAACTTTGCGGTGGAGTTTGGAATCCGCCGATCTTCACGCCCTTATATCATCCTCAGACTAACCCTCTAGAATGAACCAGTAGGGTTCTGAAGACCATGGTCAGGTCATTTATTGATCAGGATCATCGAAAGTGGGACGTCTACTTGAACGAGTTCCGATTCGCCTACAACACAGCGCTACATAGTAACAATCAAGTAACTCCAGCGTTTCTTAATTTGCGCGGAAGACTATTCGCAGTTTAAGGAAGGGGGAGACCGAGTTGCCACCAGACCATCAGGTCTGAACAAATCAAATGGCAGGACTGGAGCGCTTGGGGGGGGGCTAAGTTCCAAGATCAGGCTTTCGTTAAGCAGGCGAGGTATTAGGATCAGCTTTATCTAGAACACCAATTCAAGGTCCGTGATAAGGTCAAGAAGCCGAATCAAGTTTGGTCGAAGAAAAGAACTCATGTAGCGGCCAAATTGGATCCTAAGTTCAATGAGCCCTTTATTGAGGTAGAAGTAATCTCACCCAACATCTACAAACTGACATCACTTGAAGGAAGATCGGTGGGGCGTTATCATGCCTTATTGATACTCAGTCAGACTCAGACAAGGGTAACTGCTTGATGCTCCGTACTCGCTCTTATTCTAACTGGGGTTGTTACCCCACAAGAAAAGCACCTCTTTTATTCTGTAATTCTCTGCATTATTATTTTGCATGAGCAGAAAGTAAATTAGTTGTGAAGTCCTCTTAAAGTAAGTTAATCGGTTAGCACGTAAGCAAAGTATGATTGCATATGCAGGTTCATTACAGGAACTTGAAAATTCTTAATAATTAGTAAAACGGATACGTTAAGTTAGCCTTTATCATTAAGTAAGGTTTTAATGGACGGGAGACACCTCACTGGTCAGATCGGTAATCAGAATAATTGACTTTAGGCGATTCCTAGAAGTAATTATTTAGGTACTTTGGTATCATACTTTCAATGAGGTTAATTTTTTTGTGTTGGCTTGCTTGTTATTGAAGCACCCGTAAATGATGGTGTGTGGAACCCGAGGTTGACAATTAACCAGTTTCAACATTTCAGTTTGTTTTTTTTACCAACTAAAAGACACAGAAGTGAAGGTGGCTGCCTGGCACTCGACTCGGTAGTTCGAGCCTTATGAGGAGGGAGTTGTCACGAGGCATTATAGACCCCGCATAAAAATAATTAATGCCAACCTCGGAAAAATTCCATATTTGAATTTATTTTATTTTTTATTAATTGGTAAACAAACCTTGTTACATGTCCTGCGGTCTTATATAAACTGGGTGAAGTACCACCCACAACAAACGAGCTTTCAAATTCGCCATTGTAAGGGTGACATAGTCATGGACCAAGAAGAGGAGGTTTCCCAGCACATGCGTAGTGTATGAGATTCCCACTCGCACAAGTGTGCTGGGAGACACAGGATCATGCGGCTGCGGAGAATCTGCGCGTTCACATGAGTCAGCGCTCCCGGAAACAGCAACGGATGGAATACGACCAGGGCCGACCCGTGGAATTGGTGGTTCGAAGGCGCGTCACCACGTTCCGGAGAGACTAACTGGTGACTGTCGCGATTTTTCACCCCTCTCTCTCTCTTTCTCTCCACTGATCTTTAGTGTCAATTTCGTGATACAAGTGCGCTCCGGTTCTCACTTGAGTCGACGAAACGAGACGACACTCGGTAGATAGTGGGTACAGCCACTATCCTAAAATTAAAGTAAGAGGAGATATATTTAAATGATTAAAGATAAGAGGAATGACACGAGGTCTCCGTCTTTGCCAGGTAGGCCCCTTTAATTAAATTTGTGTCCGCAGTAGCTTGTAAATTGTAGTTCAACGACATCTGCTGGAATGGTAGGCACACACCGTTGAAATAAAGTAGTTGCTGACCTCGGACATGGTCATGACTAAAATGTTCTTTGCGTAAATTCCATTCTCGATTGTCGGTACTTAATTGGAACTTATAATTTCCAATCAAACTGATGCGGTCTTCCACCCATTTAAGAGTTTAAATCTTGCTGAGTTCACGCCGAAGAGTGGTCACTCGGACCAAACCATGCCATAATGGAAAGTTAAATAAAATGGCCTCGAGCGAGCCAGAAAAATAATACTGTGTTGGGACACGGGTTCCCCCTGTAAATTATCGAATTGGGAATGATCGAAATATTAAAAAAATGAATTATATCCTAATGACGTGCTTGCATTTGTGTTGACCTAACTCCTCTTTCATGCTTCACTTCTTACTCACACCACTCTATCAGAGCGGTCCGAGCATTTAATTAATATGTCAATTCATTAAAAATTTTGATAGTTTTAATGAAAATTATCCGGCGCTCTTCAGGCTAATTGTGGGACTCATGTAAATATCGTAAAAGAACCTTACGATCTATTTGAAGTACAAAACAAAAAACAATATGTGCATCAAATTGTAAGTGGCTATTTGGGCGTCTCCGGAACTCATCGTTTGGCAGGACTGGCACTCGCTTGTCCCGTACGTTCGAAATTTATGTCCTGCAAATAATTTCGTGCTGTTCGCCCGCGCGGATTTACTTACTTTCTGGTATTTTCAAGACAATATTCATAAACAGTTCACGAAAATACATGAACGTACAAGGTTTTAAAAATATATCAAATTTATGACTTTGTTTTGAAAAAATTTCTAATCTCTACGGAAGTCGTGAGTTAGATTACACAGCCATACAAAAAAGGGTGTGCGGATCTGGTAATAAAACACACGTATTCATATGGATTTTGGGGCTCTGAACTTAAATTCGGTATCAAAAATCATCTGACCTCTCCTAACCTGAATTAACAGAAATTTATTGAACTACGCGTAAAGCTCAGGAAGCATATATTCACAGTAGCAAATGTGTGCTACATCGAATGGGTCAACTCAAACCTAACCTAGAAATAAATCTAACCTAGTCTAACCTAACCTAACCCCACGAAACACAATTAAACTGATTGTGTTGTCCCGTTGTGTTTGACGTACCGTGTGAATCAGCTTGGGCTTAACCTGCAAAGAGGTCAAACCTATCCTAACCTAAAAAAGCCTGACATGACCTGACCTAACCTAACCTAACTTAACTTCACGTAAAACAATTAAACTCATTGTGTTGTCCTGCTGTGTTTGCGATACCGTTTCATTCAGCTTCAGCTTAACCTTCAAAGAGGTTAAACCTATCCTAACCTGACAAAACCTGAGCTAACCTAACCTATTTGATTAAAATTCAACCACACGTGTAGCTATGTAGGCGTATGTTTCTCAGTCTTAAATGTGTGCTATATTTGATAGGTTAAGTCGATCTTAACCTACAAATGAATTTAACTTAACAGAACCTAACGAAATTTTGCATAACGCAACACAACTTAACTTAAGTGTTCCCGTTGTAAAACAATAAAATTCATTTCATAGTACTATGGGTGGTTAAAAGTTTATACGCACATTACTCATTTGAAGAAACTTAGAACTACAAGTAGAATTGACCCCATTTTAATTAACCTGACAATGTCTGTATCAATTAAAATGTAGAACTGTATCTTAAACATGCAAATGAATAAGAGTGTTATTCAACATTTTTTCTCTGCTTTTCTTAGACTTAAGGGATATATTTATACTATCTTTCGTGTTTACATTTTACCTTGCCTTGACAAATGAGCCCAAGCTTCATGTGGAGGGGTGGTAGTAAAATTTTTTCTGGATCAACGAGGCTTTGGTTGATGATATTATGAGAACCAGGTTTGAATGAATCTCTTAAAGGCCAATGTTTTTTGATGTAATGATTGGCTCGATCACTGCTATTCCACAGGCATATAAAGCATGGCTCTCTCGTGCAACCCGATTGTTGGCCTAATATCATTGTTATGATTTTGAGATCACCACATATTTTCCATTTGTGATTCGTGTAATCAACTTTTTCAAGAAGCATTTTAACATTGTTATATTCTTCTTTGACGACCCTTGAATGAGATATAGGGATAGGAGCGTAAGTATTCGTGTTATGTAGCAAAACAGCCTTAATGCTGCGTTTTGACTAATCAATGAAAAGTCGCCATTCTTCGTCTTTGTACACATTTTTCTTCAAGTGGTTCATTAGTCCGTTAACGTCAGTGAAATACACTAAATACGTCTCTTCGTCTTTAACGAAAAAGTTTCTGAATTCTAGTTCTAGTTGCGACACTAATATTGGAACCTTCAGTTTCATTTTATGCACTCCATATTCATCTTTTTTGTCATTTTCATCGGAATCATCAGAACTATTTTCTGTTCGATAACTGGTTTCACTACCGTCTCCATGACGTTGACTTTCAACTTCCATTGTATCATCTTCTAAAGCACTTAAATCAGTCTGGCGTGTATTTTTATTGATTTTAGTTGCTTTTGTGACTGTGCACACATTAATGTACGAAATGTTATTTTTATTTTTGGCGTTGAACCCTTTGACGGAATTCATGCAAAAGTAGCAGTCCTGCGCAATAACGGGTTTTTTCCATGTGGTTGGCGTAGAATACTTGCGGTACTTTTCGTTGTTTAAATCTTTTAGACGATACAACATAAGTCTGCAGGAATTGCAAATGACGTGAGGAATCCATTTTGTTTCTTGGTACAGGAATTTACGGTCAAAACACTTTTCGTAAAGACTTTTCACTTCCTCGTTGATTGATTTTCGCAAACTGCTTACTTCATATTTACTACAAATGTAACAGAATGAATCTGAGCTATTCTTGCAGGCATGCGATTGAGAAATGCTCGCGGTTTTTTTCCTTGTAGCATGAGACTACACCAACCAAGCGATCCATTGATGAACGGCTACGGTTGCATGATGACGACGCCGGAGAGCCCGTTTTCTCATTCTGACCAGACGCCGATACTGGAGTTTTTCCCTGCATCGTAATACACTTTTTACTTGTGTCTGCCATGACAGCATGAACGCCGTTTACCCAGGGACTCAGCCAATGTGGATCCGTTGCCCACCGTCACCACGTGGAGGTGCCCTGCTTACAGACACAGGCGAATAATGCTAGCAACAAGCGGTTACGAAACTCCAGACATTTACTGATATTAATGTCAAAATATGAAAGTACGCAAGAACAGGGTTGCCAGCGTAAACCGTTAGGTTAGGTCAGGTTTTGTTAGGTTATGATAGGTTAAACCTCTATGTAGGTTAAGCCGAAGCTGAATGAAACGGTACCGCAAACACAACGGGACAACACAGTCAGTTTAATTGTGTTTCGTGAGGTTAGGTTAGGTTAGGTTATGCTAGGTTAGATTTATTCCTAGGTTAGGCTCGAGTTGACCCATTCGATGTAGCACACATTTGCTATTAATTCTGTCAATTCAGGTTAGGTGAGGTCAGGTTCTGTTGGGTAAAGTTATGTTAAATAAGTTGATATCAGGCAAGGGTTGATCCTTCACAGTTTTTGAGATGAAGAATGAAGAATGAAGATTGTTCGCATTTGATTTTTGACGTTCGATACTTATAGAGAATTTTATTGCGCATTTTTGTTGTATTGCATTTAATTTTCTGCGTTGTTTAGTTTCTATGTTATTTAAGGAAAACTAAATTTTTCATCGAAATAAAATTTAATACCTTTTTGCGTTCAACTAGCCAGATCTTCGTTGGAAAGTGATATTTTCACTTAAAAATTGTATGTAACGTTGTCGAATAAACTCTATGACTATAAGCGTGATCACGAACCTTAATATACACTTTAGGGTCGTGCATTGAAGTTAAAAAAATATTTTCTTCGGAATCTTGGATGCTTACATAAAAACGAAAGTGTTGTTTGAGGAAGTTTCGAATTCTGAAAATTTCCAGCGAGACAAATGTTCCTTGGGGATCAAAGAAGTTTTTTCAAAAAGTTTTAGCTCTTTAGTCATTTGGGGAAAAAAGTAAGGGCGATGAGAACATTATGTACGGCGTGCTGCGTTCGACTCGAATCGAGAAAACATAGCGCAGCGGTATAAATTCACTACGCAGACATGTTGATTGTTGATATATATTGCTTATTTAATTTATTATTGAGAAATTTGAACTTCATCATCTAAACATGAACTGTCCTTATTTCTAAAAGCTTTTGCAATATTTCGCTCTCATATTCCCTCATTTTTTTGCTTTTTTCGCCCTTTTGTTGATTGATTAGTTGGCATATCACGTATTTTGAAAAGTTTTGAGCAGAATTGTTTGTTGATAAGTAACATTTTCTAAATTCTTTGTTCATATGGGAGAAACCATTCATTTGTTTACAATCTTGAGCCGCCGCCCTATGTTTTCTCGAACCGCATCGAACGCAGCACGCCGTAAATAATTTTCACATCGTCCTCACTTTTTTCCTCTAATGACTAAAAATCTAAAACTGTTTGGAAAAACTTCTTCGATCGTTGAAAAACATTTTTCCTGCTGGAAGTTTTTAAAATTCTAAACTTCACTGCATGCACTCAAAATTCCGAAAAAAAATTTTTTTTATTTCACTGCAGGACCTAAAATGTTTTGTAAAGTTCGTGATCACTCTAATATTCGTAGAGTATGTTTAAGAATACATAGAAACTGAACAATGCAGGAATTTAATTGCCATATAAAAAAGATACGCAATAAAATTATCTACAAGTATCGACTGTCAAAAATCAAATTTGTACAATCTTCTACATTTGCTCCGCGGACAATACTTCTCCGCGTGTTAGAGCGCGATTTACGATTTAAACAAAAACTACGTGTCCCATCGACAATTATTTCCCTATTTTTTTAAAAACTAATTTTGTATATTTATTTTTTCATAGCTTGTGTCGTTTGTCTAAAACTTTAATTTTTATTGTTAATGTTTTTTTTTACGACTCCAATAAAAAACAATGCGTCCTATCGAAAAGTGATTTTCGAAAAATTTTTTAATCTTTTTAGGGCGCGCAATTTTAGTTCATTCATTTTTTCACGTGTCTTCCATGGTTTGACCGCAGAATGGAATTTTTTATTTTTTATTATGTTTTGTAGGATCGAAATTTGAATTTTCAACTTTTCAACAAAACTAAAAATTTGTGATAACAATTTTGTCGGGATTTAAAAAATCAACGTTTTTCTTCTCTTGACTTCTTTCCATTTCATGCGTTGTTTGGCTTAAGATGTTTTTTTTTATTTGAAAATGCTACAAAATAGATGGTTTTAAAACTCGCTTTTTTCTGTAGTTCTTAGAAGAGTGTGCCAAGCTGAATCCAAACTGATCAATCTTTCGAAAGTTTTTGTACCTACATAATACAGATTATAGGCTACAGACTGCAGACTACAGACAGACACATTCTTAAGAATCGTTTCTTATGACTCAGCGGGCCCCAAAACGTGATGATCTGATGAAAACCGACAAAGTGCAATTTTACATAAAACCAATACCTTCTCATTATAATAAGAGTATAAAAAAGATTCTGTATGAATGTCAAACTTAGGTGATTATTTAGACCAAAGAAATAAAAAATGGAAGAAACGGATTTGGTCGATTGCCTTCTCATTTTTTTCCTCTTTTTAATTTTTGTCCAAAGGGACAACATTTTTAGAGAAATAAAAAAGGAAAAGTTTTTTCATATTGCAATGCGAATATTTTCTTCGACTTTTCTTAGTTTCCGATAAAAGTTCTAAATTTTTTGCTTTGAACTATTGAATGAGTAGTACGGTATTTTGTGTTCAATTCAACACAAACATCTATTGCTGGTAGTCGGATAAAGCCGTTTATGTGTTGACGAAATTAAATATTTAAAAACTGATGTTGGGAATTAACCCATTGAATCGTTCGTATCACTTTTTGCTTTGTATTTTTCATTTCCAGATTTGTATTCATTAGGACGGAATCTTGATCTCGTCTTCCTTCTAAGGAAATATTTCATTTGTTTTACACTATAGACTGTGTTAGGAAATGTGGTGGTCTTCGACTGGAAGTGGTATATTTATAAGATTCCACAAGATATTAATTCACTTTTTTTAAATTAATCTGACCGAATGTACTGGACTTGGGATTCCCTGCAAAATCTCATTATTCATGCGTGCGTTTGTAGTACAAAAATGTTCGTAACTAGTTAAATTTAAATTAAAGTTTAAACTAATTTTAATTTGGAAAATTTTTATTTAAACTCTCAATAATAATAATAATAATTTCTGGTTAAAAAATATGAATCCGCGCTATCGTTTTAAATTCTCTAAATTAACACTTACCCTTAACTTCAAATCGCGTTAATACAAGTGTGAAGAAATGAAACATGTCCATTTACCAAGTTAATAAAAACATTATAAAAAAAAGTTTTCTTGGATATCATGACAGTGTCTTCACTGTTTTAATAGTTGGGTCAATTAAAAAACGATATCTTCCAAAAAAAACATCGAAGATATCATCTAACTATATCCAAAAATGAGTGCATCTTCGTATTTAAAAAAAATTTGAAAAACTAATTTTCTTCTTTCCAGTTCTACGACAATCATAGAAATAAAAAAATCCCTCTTTTAAATTCAGAAAAAAATCGAAAATGAACACTTTCTCTCCTCCGACTCAATAACAAGATATATTTTTTAATTATCTTCTTATAATTAAAAAAAAAACAAAAATGAAAAATTCTTTTTTTAAAAACAATAAAATAATAAAAATAAAAAATGGCCTCTTCCAATTAAAGAAAAAACGGTATCACTTTCAACTCAATAAAATCTTTACAAATATAAAATGTACTACCAATTTAATAAAAATTAGAAGTTTATGATTTTTTTAATAAAAAAATTTTGAACTGATTGGGTTAAAAATTTAATATTATCGACTGAAACAATATTTAAAAGGATTTTAAATAAAATAAAATCGTTTAATCAATTAATGTATTAATTTTAAGTTATTTTTATATTAAAATTACATTATAAATTTTGAATCAGCACATTTCAATTTGCTTAATTATTGGGGCTTTCGTATTGAAAGTTGAAAAAGCTGAAAAAAGTCAAAATCTGTAAATTGTGTAATTTAAAACCGATTAGGAATCATATTCTAAAATATTTTTTGTACAATTTTTAAAACTCGAAGTAAAGTTTAGTTTTGAAAACCATTAATTAATTTTCATTTTTCTATTTTTAAATCCTTTAAATTAAAAATTTATGTTAAAAATGACGACATAAAATCAAAAAATTATCAAGTAAAAGATTTTTGAATTAGCGTTGTTAAGGAAAGGATGTAGGAATGAAAACAGTTAACAACTAAACTTAACATTAAAAAAAAGTTGGAATCGAATTTATTTTTCATTGAAATAAATTATGCGGTATGATATTTGTGTTATTCCAAGTGATTTGATAGATGGTTCTTCTAAAATTTTGTGTAAAGTTGTTGTGAATAAATAAATTCACTATCATACTCATTTTTCGGCTTTTTGCGGTTTAAAAAAACTCCCGGAGATTTCCCGGTTTTCTATCCAACGACTACCCCACAAATGATAAGTTAACAAAGCTTCAAATATAGATTATTGGGAAAATAAAATTCAGTAAATGATAGTTCTACATCTGCTCTAAGTGTGAGTAAAATATTGAAAACTTAAAATTACCTTGAAAATTCTGAATATGGAGGTTTACGTTGCCATATTTATTATCTTATTTTAATTACGTTAAATAATAAATAATTATTCTTCCATCTTAATTTTGAAGGGAAATGTCCAAAATTGTTGTCTGAAATAATTGCACATTTTTCAGGAGGTTTGAACATAATTTTTTCCTGAATATATTTTACTGAAAAGATGAATATTTTAAATATGCTCCGAATTTTTAACAACTACTAAAAAATTTAACAGAAATTTATAAGAAAAAATGAGTAATCTTATTTTTCTTGCAGCCGCAAGTAGGCTAGAGTTCAATATAATAAAGGCATTTTTTGCTAAGAGTTGGATTTTTTTAGTGGTAATTATAACTTTTCTAAAAGCTTGTACCACTTGGGAATTTGTTATCCTACTATTAAGTTACTTTCAGAAATTAAGTAACATTATTTGACTTTATATATAAAAATTGAATGGGACGGTTACTTCTTTGCAAAACGTAGACGCCTACGATGAATTTAATTTAATAATAAGATTTTCAGCATTATAGCTTCCAGGGGCAGGGGCCTGTAAAATGTTCACCCTGGTAAAAATGGACCATTAATTGCATATTGAGGTCCACTTCATTGCTTTTATTTCTTCAAAGAATCGTTTTTCTAATTAGTATGTTGCATATTCAGATATATGCAAATAAAATTTTGTTTTGCAAATTTATGAATATTTACACTTTTAAAACTCGTAACGAAATTTTAAAAAATTTCTGATTTTTTCTTTAAATGGATGCAATTTCTAAACTGATATAGATAGTATGCAGTTTACTTTTCATTTTATTAGTTCTTTTCATTCTCAAAAAGGCAAGCGTGAAAATTATTTTGAAAAAGAATTTGAAATAATAGTTAAAATCCTAGAAATGGTTCTAGATAATCTATTCTTATCGCATAGCATGTAAATAGAAAACATCAATAGGATTCATCTGTATCAATTTCTTCAGTTATTATGTTCTCGAAAAAACTAGACTCCGTTGACAGTGGTAATATTATAATTAATTTTCATTACATCGACGTGTCAAAATAGCAATGTGCCATCTGGGCAGAACCAAATAAAAAGTTTTCTCGCTTCAGAGGGCGTTAGTGTTCTTAATACTATATATAGGGGATACTCAAGATTCCACGTTTCGCCACTCGAGATGGCACCTTTTTATTTCATCCTACCGAGACGGCACCTTGCGATTTGGACCCCTCGACATGTGATTATTTTATCTAGAATTTTGAAATGCAGTTATTGTATAAATTATATTTAAATATATATTATATTCTATAATGATTTATATAAATGTTTAATGAATAGGTGGTACCAATTTAAAAAATCTTGAAATTGAAAGAAAGATTCTAAAAACAAACGTTTCAGTCTTCGCTGAATAGCCATTGTCATTAAATCCGGAATGCGCAGACAACATCGTGAGAAATCTTTCTCCACAGTAGTTTGATATATTGGATTTTTCTAATTCAAAAAGAAAATATGCATCTCGATCTTTCTATTCCTGAATGCAATCGGACTGCTAATATCTTATTATTATACAAGGAAGAAAAACTAACAAAAGGAGAGAATGCACCTCGAGAATAGCTATTATATTCAAAATCATTAGATTCTGTAATATGCAAAACATGTAAATTATATAGATAAAAAATTAGTCTTCTTTAACACGTGGTTACAAATATAGGAAGAATCATCAGATTAAGAACTTTGGTAATGAAGGCACACAAAATGTATCGTATCTTTCTAAGAGCATTTTCAATGAATTCATTGAATTAATTTATGATTGTGTTCTAGATCAAATAGTTTTAGGAATACAGTCAAGAAAATATTACTCAATATGTGCAGAGTCTGCTGCAGACATATCGCATATAGATCAGCACACATTTATTTTGAAATACAATAATAAAAACGGCAAACCTGTTAAAAGATTTACAAAATTTATTTAAACAAATGGTCGCGCTGCTGATTGATTAGAAAGTGCCGTTCTTGAGACTCTAACAAGTACAGATAACGAGTTAAAATATTACCGCGGTTAGTCTTATGATAATGCACCTAATATGTCAGGGCAATATACAGGCCTAAAATCATTAATCAAGGAACATAACCCCTTAGCTATGTATTTACCTTGTTGAAACAATTGTTTGAATCTTGCAGAGAATTGTGCGGCAGATTGATGTTTTAAATCCACCATTTTTTTCATGTTTGTGTAAGACATGTAAACTTTTTTAGTGTTTCTCCTAGTACATGGTCGAAAATTAAAGAAAATTAATGTATATTATTGGCAAAATGCGTTTCGAATGATACACGGTAAAAAATCTGGGCGGAGGCGGGCACAATATACCATAAAACCAATATTGTCTGCGTGGGCTATACATCTATCGGTTTGAAAATGAAACCACGGGGCTTAATTCTTCTAGGACCAGCTTGATTCAGGTGGCGAACGCACGACTGGGAGTTGAACAGTCATGTCATTCGAATAAAACTCTAATCCCAGATACTTACACTAAGAAAACTGTTTGGCTGGAACAACAAAAATTTTGTTGACACCTTTTGTTGACCAAACAAAATTGTTTTGTTGGCATAACCAACAAACAATCAAATTATTTTTTGTCTCAAATAAATTATTTTGCCATATACAAAACATTGTTTTATCGGCGTTGTTAAATATTTTTTAGGTCAAAAATATTTTTTGTTTGAAAATTTAATTTTTCTTCAGCTCCTCATATTAATAATGTAAATTTTGTAAAAATACAACCAAAGTCGATAAAGAATTCAAAACAAGTACCTCCCACACGGAATCGTTATCATCACCACCTTCAAACAATTCAGTTGGTGATTTATTTTATACTTTGTGAAAAGGACTATTATCCTGATTCGATTTTCAATTGGAGATACCTTTTCCCCTTAACACGATGTAATCTCATAGCTTTCATTCAAATTTTCTTTGTATTCTAAGCACTTCGTTTGCCAAAAGTTTTTCAACGAAAGTACCATCAGACGTTCTCTACGAAAAGAGAGAAACAATTGTTTACACTCTACGATAAATGAACAATTATACTATTTCATTTACAAGGTATCAAGTATCCATAATGTCTAATCACTCACTTAGATTACTTTAAACAGCACGTCTGAATATACGGAAATACGCTACTTCACCGGTATTAGCCGCCATCATGAAAATTAATTTGCACACATGTGCACGTGGTCCCACTGAACAAGTGTGCATACATGGTTGCATCTTTCGTTGGCCTCACTAAATAGTTTTGTGGGTTCAACAAAAATTTGTTAAGGACAACAAAATAAGACTAAACAAAACAGTTTTGTATTAAGAACCAAATATTTTGTTTCGCCAACAAAATGATTTTGTCCTAACAACCAAAGTTTTGCTCTAACAACAAAAAATGCTCAACAAAATCGTTCCGTTGCGAATACTAAATTTTTTTCTTAGTGTACATCATAATGAAGACAGTAGATTACTCTTTCTTAAATTAATCACAAACCCTAATTTTGTCAAAAGGTTACAAGCATGGTCAACATTTCTCTGACAATCGACCGCATTATTTCCGAAAAGGAGCATATTATCTAAATAAATTACCTATTTCAAACCTAGCGATCTTAAATGTGAAACAACCGGCTTCATCAGTTTTGTGAAGGTAAACGGTGCTGTACTCATACCAAAAGGTATACCAGTATATTCGTAGAGAATTCCCAAAAACGTAAACCTTAAAAACTTTCTATCTGTATCCGCGGCCGGAATCAAATGACAGGCATCTTTCAGATCGAGGGTTGCCATATAACATCCTGGTCTAATTATTCTTCTAACTGTTTTATTATCTTCAAGTTTAAAATGATCAGGTTGAAGAAACTTATTTAATTAGTTAAGGGGGCGACCCATGTAACACCTAAAACATAAGGGCATATTTTGGGTAATTTTTGGGGGGATGAAGAATATAACGAATCTTTCCCAACTTTTATGGTTTATTAGGGCACTCTAGTTTCTCACAGATTCGTTTAAAACGAAAAAATATCAAAGTTCATCAAAGTATATATTGATAGCTTCTGTGTGAACCAAAAAAAATTTTTTTAAATAATCATTTTTGACAAAATGACGTCCTTTAAAAAAATCTGATTTTCAACCAATAATTTGCATAAAATTGTTCAGAAAATTATTGTTTATACATTGTTTTCCAGTTCAGAGCGGTTCACACAGAAGAAAATAATTTCAACTATATGTGTATGCAAGGAGAACTCTATTGGTCAATAACTTTTTGAGTTATCTTCCGGGCAATTATGAAAAATATGAAACCGAGAAAAACGCGTTCAAAGATTTTTACGTTGAAAAAAGGCAGTATCAGCAGGCTAGCTGAAGGCGCGCGGGGCGCCTTTTAGAGGTTAAAGAATGTGCCTGGGACTTTTTTGAAGTCGTTACATGGGTCGTCCCTTTTAATATTTAGAATTACACGACAAGAACCGTCTTTTTTTTGGCAGAATAAAAATTTTCGATATGAATTGACCTTCACAACGTTTTGCTATTTGGATTGCTGTTATTTTTATTAATTCGAAAAATTGTTCATTCATCATTCTAGTTTCATATATCGACCACTGAGATTTATTAGCTGATATCAATTGATAAACCTTAAACGTGAAAAGAATTTTATAGCCCTTAATCCAGATCAGTATATTTTTATTAGACGTTAATTTTTCCCACTGCTTAATAAAATACTTTAAACGATCTGCATAACTCACCATGCTTATCACCTTGCCCCGCGGTTTGCTTACCTTTGCAGTCCCCTGGTCTCTCTTTGGCCTAGTGTCGATGTTCTCTCCCCGCCGAACATCTAGCTGCTCTGATGAGCCGAATTAGATTGACGTCTCGCTTGTTGCCGACGTGGCGTGCCCTGCAAGTTTTTTGCTTGATTGTTTTGCTCTGATTATTTTTCGCCTTGAGAGCACTACTGGTTGTAGTTAAAGCTTTTGCCACCTTAACTCGATCCGCTAGGTTGGTACCAAATTAACACTTATCCACCTCCGTAGAACTAAGCGTATCTCGCAAGGAAGTACCTGTGTTTTTTTAAAACCAGACTCTTGTGAATCAAAGATTCTTCAAATTGTAGATCAGAAAAAATTCTGAGTACGCCACTCACTATTTCCAGCATCTGCAGTTTTCTTTCGTTTTTCAAATTCAGGGCAAATGATACTAAGCTCATCAAGCCTCACAGACCAAAAGTAATTCTTTGTTGTGTCACCATAATACGCAAATTACTTTTAATTATTGCAGCTTGTGAGGAAATTTAGTAATTTAGGTCTTTTTCTCTTTAGTCGACAAGCCCTTCTTAATAATTTCCTTAATCCTTATGACTAAATCTCCGGGAGCTTCTGGTGCTAATATTCTATCTAGCTTTATTCTCTCACCAATCACTTCCAATTCTTGCGCCGAAAGAGTTTTTTTGTGTTTAAACTTTGAATATTAGAATCTGGTTCAACATTTTTTGGTTCATCTATTTTATCACCTGAAGATGATTCTTTTATTGAATCTGTCTGGGACTGACCTATAACTTGACGACTGCACCACCTCTAGTAATTTCTGAGTCTACTCTATTTATTGAAGCACCCAATTCGCTTCGAACAGAGTTTCTGTCTAAACTTCCATCACACCGTAAAGGACAACTTTTTCTTGAAGAGCAACTCCTTTGACGTCTTGGATTCCTCTCGAACTCATCGAAACGCTCATCTTTATTCTACTTTATTGTATCGCTCCGCCGCGGGCGACTGTGAAGTCTAAAGGTCGGTAAAAAGCTATCAATCGAACTACTGTATCCCCTGTCCGATAAGATTATACTATATTCAACTCTGATGAATATTGAAACCGTATCGTGACATAATTGGGCTCTTAAATTTTTCATCCTATTGAAAGCTGCAAAATGGGTCCTAAAAACGATTCTGAAGCTGTTGTTGATCCAAGGTTAAAAGCTTATGCAATAAAAATATTAAAAGTTATCGATGCGTCTGGAATGCCATTAATAGTGGTATGACTGAAGAAGATTGTTTGGCAAACTAGAGAAAGTGAAGAAAGAAAAAGCGTAAACCAGTGTGTTGTATCAGGAAACCTTACCACATATTGATATCTTCTACTCTGATGATATTTTAAGTTTTCTTTCAGAATCTGGAAACCACAGTTTCTCGATTGTTCTTAGGCATTAAAATCTTCTGGATATCCTCTTACGTACAGCATCAAGTTAATATTGTGCTTGATCTACCCAATACGTACACGAAAACAATCCCTCAAGCTCATACACATTTATTTGGTTTGTCTCCCTAGATTTCAATGAAAGTATATGTTACAAATTATAAAAATTGTTGATAGTTTAATGTAGTTTTTTGACATACAAACTTAAGCAATTGGTTGGCCAGTCATCAATGATACGACGAGTTCCATTTCAAATGAGGCAACATTTCAAGAAAAATCTGGGGCATGGTGATAAAATGGTTTTCCATTTAAATCTAACATTCTATATTGGAAGCAAAAAGATATTTACAGTTTAACTATAATTAAATCATTCCCTGTATATACTGAAAACATAAGAGATTTTGTTTTCATAATACAATATTTCACGAACAAGCGTACATATGATGAATTTTCTTTTCTCATTTCACTTATGAGCTCGTGCTCATTCTATTTATTTGCCCAAAAAGTTTAAAAATGAAAAAAATGAAACTTTTTTATAATATGCCTAAAAATATAATAACTTAAAAGTCCCACACTGTGGAGCTAAACTGATTTTCATCTGAAGTTTTTTTGCAACTGGGATTTTATTGTTGATTACAGTTCTTGGCGTCCAAAAAAATTGATGATTAAATTCTAAGTAATCGATAGAGCCCTTTTGGAAAAAATGAATTTACGGATTTTATTAATTTATAACGAAAAAAATTGCGAAAGATCCGGCATCGACAATTGGTAATCAGCACAAGTGAAAGAGGTTTTTGCCGAAAGGGCTGAAACAGGAAATCTGGGCCACATAATATATATCCATTGATAGAAAGAATAATATAATCAACAATCGAATGACACAATATATATCATGTAAATCAAAATTTTAGACATTCATAAAATTTTAAACAATTGTATAAATTAACCTAATTTTTTCACTATTTGACAATATATTCACAATTGCATAATTGCATAATGGCTCGCAAGTTTAAGCGCGCCTAGGGCGCGCGACTGTTCGTTCTCGCTCTTCGCGATCAATAATATACTTATCTCTCGCCTCGCGCTCGATAATGTATTTACCTCATACTACACGATCAGTCTTCGTATAGTACCCACATTGTGCACGGACTTGTTTATGATCAAAGCATCGACAACAGTAATTTAGTGCTAGTGAATTCTCTTTTATTAAAGCTCTTTCCGCATTAACGAACACATTCTCATCACACATCTCGTGCTTCGCACTCAAATATGTCCCTCAAATTAAACATAATTTTCATGAATGTATATGATTACAATTGCAGAACAGTCATTGTTATTACAACAGACGTAGTTTATTTGTCTCGTTAAAAAAACTTGTTAACAAGCATTTTATTGCAACATCTATCTTTCTTTCAATAACTGAATTTGCTCATTTCCAATTTTATTTTTACGACTTGAACTTTAAACATATTTTCTACAAAGCAACCTTGCTATGTCTTGACTTCTAAATTATATACCTAACCACAGTGAGGAAGGACTTCGCCGGGAGCGGGTGTTAATCTGGAAAATTGCACCCGCTTCCAGCAAAATCCCGATAAAATTTCAGCCACAACCACGTCTCACGCCCATGAGATACGGCTTTAAACTCTATAAAGAAATCAATACGACGATCCAGCAAAAGCCTCATGCACGCTAAGAACACGGAGCGACCCAAGGACTACCACCTTCTGCATTTTTCCCGCAAGTGTTTTAGCATATTGTTGACACGCAGGGATGCTTTTTAGGCCATTAGCAAGTAAAAGCTTGGCACCTCCGAGAGCGGCGATGATAAGGACGATTAGTTTAACACAATATTCCCGCTACAATCGTTGCAACTCCCTTATAAGGTCCCGATAACTCTCTTTCTTTTCATTCTCCTTGGTTATGCTGTTTTTGTCAGCTGGTGCCGAAAATCCGATAACGAACACGGTTCGCTTCTCGAAGTCAAGAAGAATCATGTCAGGCCTCGAGTGACCAACAGAAACAATTGTCGAGAATATAAAATTCCAGTATATGCGGCACTTCCCATTCTCGACAATTGACTCAATTTTCCTAGGAGAATTTAGAGGAGCGATATTAAGGTTAATACCGTAAGAGTGACAGAGATGGTAATAAAGCACTCTCATTGCCGCATTGTGCCTTTGAATGCAGGTCGTTCCCACGTGAGTTAGACAACTAGATAGTATGTGAGATAAATGCTCGGAGTGTGCATGTCAGAGTTCAATCCGGGCGATTTAAGGAAAGCAAACGTTAGCTCACAAGACATTGACTGATCCTTCACATTCCTGTGGAAGATACCGTGCATCCTCTTATCGAGGAGCTGTTAACGAAAGTTTTTCTCTTGTGCTTTCTTAATCCGGGCTTTCAGGAGTAAGTACTCGAGATAGATGATATTTGATACATTTTGCTCACCCCTAATACTGAAGTCAAGTCCAAATGTTTCAGCAGCCTCCTCCGTTGCTTTGTACAGAAACGCTCCTTTGCCAACTTCTTCGTGATTTCTGATTATTTTAAGAAGAGGGTCTCTTCCATTTGCAACTCTATGTGTTGTACCCAGAATAATCCTGTTGTGAAGACATTCAAGACGACAAGCATGTTCGTTGCAGATACTTTGTTCCTCGCTGACAGTTCGGCAGACCAAATCTGTCGGATGAGACGTTTGTATGTGCTTCGGGGAGTATCCTTTATAGATGTTATATCCTGAATGCGGCTCTGTGGCACGCCCACGTATGTATAAGTCTCTTCAGCGCAAAGCTGTCTTATTGCGCTTCTATTAACGAGCTCAGGATCTTCAGGGATGCCATTAAGTTGTCCTCGCTTCAAATAAACCTTGGCGCATTTGTCCAACCCAAATTCCATTCCAATTTCCTTAGTATATCGTTCGACAATCCCCAGAGCTAGATGCAGTTGCTCTCTGTTTTTAGCATAGATCTTAAGATCGTCCACGTAAAATACATGAGTGACCTTATACTTTCGATCTGCAGGTTTACTGCACAAGTACTTGTCCGAATGGCGCAGTGCTAGAGATAGCGGCATCAATCTCTCTATGCACCCAACTATTTGCGGATGAACCTTTAAGATTTCCAAAAGACAAATGATAAGTCTATGGGATGTAGAATCGAAAGCTT
>NC_046660.1:39460077-39463638 GCF_010883055.1 Belonocnema kinseyi | reverse complement strand
AGGTTCAATTGCCCGAACAATCCTATCATTTAGGATAGCTGTGAATATCTTAAAAAGCGTGTTCAGACAAGTTATTGGCCTGTAGTTCTTCGGGTCAGCTAAATTGCCTATTTTCGGCAGGACTATTGTGCGCCCTTCCATCAACCACTCTGGAATCGACTCTTCCGACTTCAAATATGAAGTGAAAATACGGGCCAAACGCTGATGGGTTGAAGAAAACTTCTTCCACCAGAAGGTTTTGATACAATCTGGTCCCGGTGCGGAATAGTTCTTCATCCCTCTTAATACTTTTTTCACCTCCTCAGTAGTGATGGGTGAGCATTCTTTATTAGGTGTTATGAGGGAAACACATAACTCCTTGAAGCTATTTATATTTTCTGGGTTTTCGTCCAGTCTATGCTGAACTTCGTAGACTTCTCTCCAAAATACATCGACCTCCTCTGGTTTGGGTGGGTGTTCGACAGTAACTGGAGGGTCTTGGAAGAGTCGAGATGGATCAGAGAGAAACTGTTGATTTTCTCTGACCCATCTCTCCCTCCGCTCTAGACTTCTCGTAGCGTCAGATAGTATCCGTATTCTCTCAACAATATGCTGCCGGATGGTCAGCAGCTTTGACTTGTTAAGTATGTGATAACGGGTCCGGTGTTCGCGCGCGAACATTCGAACCTTGACGGTAAAATTCCTGCCAGATGTGACGTAGTCAATCACACATTAAATGCGGGACGCGTACTGTCTTGCCCAGCCTATCTTTATGGCAAGTTGATGCATTCGTCTTTTGGTCTTATGATCAGCCGTTGGTTTTGTTTTACGGTTCGCATCGGCCAAAGCTCTCGCTGCATTATACACACAATAATTGATAGCCCAGAGGTCGGATTCACCGGAAAAATGTCCACAAAGCTCGTCATCCATGTCAGCCAGATCTTAAGGCTTGAGAGAAACCTTGGTGCTGATGTTTCTCCGGGTCGTAAAGCATCGCTCTTCATCTATTGGCTGCCTGCCCGCAGTTGGTCTTAGTGTCGCCTCTCTTTCTTTGTTGCCGGCTTGTTCTAGCTGTGGTAGAGTTGGCGTTTCGCTTACATAGCCCCTTTTACGGAGTAGTTCAGCATGGTTTCGCAGACGTTCCTGCGAAAAGTGCGATAGCTCCGGGTGTTTCTCGCACCACAGAGCATGCATACGTGCCATGTAACCTTGTTCACGGGCCACAATCGCATCGTAGCAGTCTAGCAAGTCGTGACTCAGTTGCTTCGTCCACCCAAAGGCCACGAGATCCCGCCGATCTATCGCATTGAATCCATTTTCATTGGCTCCCCCAGCTCTAGATTGGTCGGCAATGTTGGCTGACCCATTGTCGGAAGCTCTGCGCGTTCTGTTGTTTTGAACCGCACTCACTACAACTAAGTTTGGTGTTGTCATTGTTGTTCCCACGAGAAGCTAGGCTTCCTTTAATACCAAGCAGATTTTAGCCTAAAGGAAAAAATAATCACATTAATTGGATCAGAAAAAAGCAAAAAAGAAAAGGAAAAAAACTTTTGTTTCGGTATTTTTGTATTTAAAATCAGGGTTTCTACAAAAGTCAGGGAAAGTCAGGGAGAATCTAAAAAAGTATGTAAGATACCGTAAGATTTTCTCTACCGCCCCCCCCCCCCCCCCCCCCCCCCCCCCCCCCGCCCACTCTTAATAAGATTTCAGAATCTTAGAAAATAAATATATATGTACATATTATATTACTTAAATAAACGTGGAACCCTAATGAACTTTTATTTAGAAAAGAAAATGTCTTTATAGCCAGAAGGTTTTTCAACGTAGATATTATATATTCTTATTTTTATTTAATAACTCTTTAAGCTGACAATTTATTTGGCAGCTGAAAAATCTTTATAGACAGCTTTAATGTGTTCCTTAAAACCAAAAACAAAAATCGTAGGAGCGAAACCAAAAAATTATTGTTTTTATATTTATTTTAGAAAAAAAAGTTTCTACATTCAAAGGCACAATGCGGCAATAAGAGTGCTTTATTACTATCTCTTTCACTCTTACGGCATTAACCTTCATATCGCACCTCTAAATGCTCCTAGGGAAATTGAGTCAACTGTCGAGAATGGTAAGTGCCGCATATACTGGAACTTTATATTTTCGACAATTGTTTCTGTTGTTCACATGGTTCACATGGCCTGACATGGTTATTCTTGACTTCGAGAAGCGAACCATGTTCGTTATCGAATTTTCGGCACCAGCTAAGAAAAACATCATAACCGAGGAGAATGAAAAGAAAGAGAGGTATCGAGACCTTGTAAGGGAGTTGCAACGATTGTACCCGGAATATTCTGTTAAACTAATCGTCCTTATCATCGGCGCTCTCGCAGGTGCCAAGCTTTTACTTGCTAATGGCCTAGAAAGCATCCCTGCGTGTCAAAAATACGCTAAAAAACTTACGGAAAAAATGCAGAAGGCGGTTGTCCTTCGGTTGCTCCGTGTTCTTAGGGTGCACGAGGCATTTACTGTATCGTCGTATTAATTCCTTTACAGACTGTAACCACCTATCTCACGGCCGTGAGACGTGGTACTGGCTGAAATTTTGCCGCGATTTCGCTGGGAGCGGTGAAATTTTTCAGATTAGCACCCGCTCCCGGCGAAATCCTGCGGTTGTCCTCATAACAAATTTTTAATTATATATAGCAGTTGCTTAGACGCTCGGACCTCACCTCAGAGGTCCGGGGTTCGATCCCTGAGCCGGTACCTCTGGAAATTTTTCTATTTACCTTTACCAAGGTTCTGGTAGTTCGGAAACCACCTTAAGCTATAGGTGCCTAATGGCTTACTTAACTGCAACCCAGTCCGTTAATGATGGGGTAAAAACCAGGCTTTGTCTAATATGTCGGGGCAGACTGCTCTCAACAGAACACTTGATGGAATTACAAAAATGCGTCCGTGACTGATGATATATACCGGGACAGCCCCGTGTTAAATAATCAAAATCAAATCTAATCCTAACCAAAAGATGCCTTCGACATGTTGGGCTGTAACCATCCTAAGCCCGTGACAACAATGCCCTTGCAATGTTTTTTATAAATAAAATATTATATAAATCAAAAGCTCTAAGAATAATATTTTTAAATAATGGTAGCTCTTAAAAAGCATCAAGACGTGACTGTTGTTACAATGCTCCACGCCGCTCATAATTGTATACCCACAACATCAGCGTGGGACGTTTTAAGCACCGAACTAAATTATATTAAAACATTTTAAAACGTTTGGATAATTAACATTTCACTGCAACTTGTATCACTATTTTATGAATTTTATTTGCCCATGTTCAATGTTACTTTTTACTATTTACATTTAAAATACTAGGCAGTCTGATAAGTTCCTGAAACATGAAACACGGAGACGTTTTTTTGACCAAAGTCGGTTTTATTTTTCAACATACTCTTCTTTTAGGTGGATACAGCAAGTTCAACAATTTTCTAACTTTTTGATACTGTCCGAAAAGTACTCGATCGGAAGGTCTCCAAAATACGCCTCAGTTTCAGCTATGAGCTCCTCATTTGAGTAAAAACGCTT
>NC_046660.1:39446258-39459977 GCF_010883055.1 Belonocnema kinseyi | reverse complement strand
GTGTTTGATCAAAACTCGAAACTCAGATTTTTCCATAGTAAAAAAAACTCGGAGGTTAGTCGCTTCTCAGTGCTGTAACTTGTAAATGCGTAAACATAAATGACTGAAGTTTTGACAGGCGTCATTTGAAAGATCAGGCTCGACGAAAATGGTTCAAGTTAGTGAATACTAATGCTATCTCTTAGAATTTTCAGGTACTTATCAGACTGCCTAGTATCTAATCCTATCGTAAATCAGTTCTATGAATTTTTTTGGAAACAATTTAGGCCAAATATTTGCTTGAATGAAATTTTTTTGTGGCTTGGTTCGTTTTTCCAAAAAGTTATTTTTAATTTTTAATGTATTTTCATAAAAAAGTTTATAAAAAATTTAGATCTTTTTTGGTTGCAAAACTTTTTTATTTTAACTTTTTTTCGTCTTGTATGTCGTTTTTTCAATTTTTGTTTTTATTTCTTACGATTAAAACAAAAAATACAAGAACTATCAAAAAATTTTGAATAACAATTTTGTAGCTTTTTTCGTTTAACAGGCGTTTACTATTCATTTACTATTCATCCTTTATCGTTCCTTACTAATTGTAATTTTTGTGTTTTTTTGTTAATTGTTAGGATTAAAACAAAAATTACGTATGCTGTCAAAAATAAAATGATTAAAAATTTGTAAATCTTTTTCGGTTTAACAGGTTTGGTTCATTTATCATTATTTATGTTTTGTACTTTGTGTAGATGGTCTAAAAATTTTAGTTTTTTAATTTTCAATGTTGTAATTAATAAAAAATGGGTAGACCTTTGTTAGGTGCAATATTTTTCTTAAATTTTAACTTTCAATTTTTCAAGAAGATTCCGAAAGCTGTTATAATAATCATGGAGGTCTCTCAACAATGACAGTTTTTCTTTCTTGACTTTTTCCATATCATGCGTTGTTGGGCTTAAAATGTTCTTTTTGGTTTTTTATTTGGTTAATTGTTTGAATTCTGTAACTCTGATAATTTTCTTCTATCTGAAGAAAGTCGTAAGAATTATTTGTTTTATTTTCTTATTAATACAAATATCCGTACATACAATCTTGAAGTCTTAAAAAAATGGACTTGACATTTTATTTTATTCACGAACTTTTGGAATTTGCATCCCAAGTAGCTGGTTAACCAACTTGATCTTTCTTTTTGGTGCCTAAAACTGTATGCTAAAGCTCAATCCAATCATACTAGTCTTTCAAGAGTTATCCGGTATATAGACGACGAATAAGACAGCGACAGACAGATAGTTTTTGCAGAAAACTAACTGCTTCTCAATATGCTGAGAATGCAAAAATGTTGCCGTCTAACAATTTTTCACAGCAATCGACTTAGTCTGTGAAATCAAGGTTTTTAAAAATTATTCTAAGAGCTATCTAATTTTTACATTTATTAAATTTAAACAAATATATAAACTGTGAGAATATATATGAAGGTTTACTGTACATAGCTAAATATAAAACGAATTCGGAATTTTTCAGCGGAGCAAAATAACATAATGCAAAATCAAAATTACCATATAAAGATGAAACAGATGTTTACTCCTGAGCTGAAGTATTTGTAAATTGAGATCAGAAAAAGTATTACAAAAAAATACTATGCAGTTCCGAGAAAGGAAATGTGCAAGTTTACAAGCTCAGAGTGACAATAAACTAAAATTAGAATAGGCTTGGTTGCGAATCAGGATAAAAAGTGAAAATTTCAGTTGAAATAAAAATATAACCTTGCTCCCGGAATACTTACCTACTTAATTAATAAATTGTATGGTTTTTAAAAATCATCTTTAATATGTTAAAAATGTTGTAAAAATGTAGATATCTTTTTGGCCGAATCTAAGTTAAAAAATATCTCGACTGTACTGATAAGTTTTTATTTGTTGGAATTATTTTCTTCAAAGATGTTTCTCGTCCAACTTCACATCTTTATTAATGGAAGCTTTTATTCAATTAAAAATACAAATTCCACAAGCATTAAATTGGATTGAAATTAGACAAAGATCTTTTACATATATACAGACTAATCTTAAAATTTTCGTTCTCATTGGTAAAATAGTGTAGGTTGTAGACCTAAAATTAATGACTAAACTCAATTTTTCCTAATTAAAAGTATGTATGAAAAATAAAAAAGTAAAACACAAATGAAAAATTTATGAAAAAAACGGATCCAGAATTGTATCCAGCAAACCTGTCTCAGTATACCAATCAATGTATCCAGCAAACAATTTCTTAGTATATCATAAACTAAATTATCACGCACGAAAACGTATAAAATTTCTGTTACTGACACTTAGTCATGGCACTGAAAGACAAATCGTCAATCGGACAGAGTGACGAATATCTTAGAATATATCTTGAATTATCTGCTGAAAAATGTACGCAACATTTGAAAAAACTTTAATATTTTAAGAACGTGCAGCAGGAACCTTCCGAGTATGATGTGATTATATGGTAGTAGGAGCTGGATCCGCCGGATGCGTACTGGCAAATAGATTGACAGAGATCAACGAATGGAATATAAATATTTTTTAAAAGTATTAGGATGAGAAAGAATTTTCTTGAAATAAAAAACACAGAAATTGTTATGCATGTGCATAACAATTTCTGTGTTTTTTATTTCAAGAAAATTCCACTAAAATAGTTATTATTCATAAATTTTTGACAGGTACTTTTGTTGGAAGCTGGCGGAGAAGAATCAGAATTTGCCGATATACCAGAGATGGCTTATATAATTCAAGGAAGTCACATAAATTGGAGATACCGAACCCAACCATATAAAAATGCATGTTTATTTTTGAAGGAATGCAGCTGTCCCCGTGGCAAAGTAATTACTTAATTTAGATTAATCAAAAAGTGTATGAAAATGATCATATTTATCGTAATATATTTCTTCGAATTCAGGTAAAGTTGTCATGAGATTAAGAATTTTTTTCTTGTAGGTATTAGGTGGATCAAGTACATTGAATGCAATGATATACGTTAGGGGAAATCCAGAAGATTATAATAATTGGGAAGAATTGGCAAATCATGGTTGGAATTACAAAGATGTGTTCTCTTATTTCAAAAATCGGAAGACAACAGAAAAAAGGATGTAAGAAAACCAATATTCAGTCAATGATATATTAGATTCCTTAGCACTCTATAATAAATTTATCTTTCAGATTGTCGAGGAAAATCCAAACTATCATCACACTGGTGGATATTTATCTGTGGAGCGGTATCCTTATACAACACAAAATTCAAAAATCCTTTTACAAGGACTTGAAGAACTGGGTCTTGAAAACATGGACATCAATGCGGAATCACAGCTAGGGTCAATGCATTTGCAAGCAACATCATATAATGGATCTCGCGCAATTACAAACAAAGCTTTCCTTCGGCCCATTTAAGGAAAAAGGTGTAATTTGTTTATAAATACCAGAACAATAGTAACATCGATTATGATTGATCCAAGTACAAAGAAAGCTAGAGGCGTTGAGTATACAAGTACTCTCACAGGTAAAAGTCACAAGGCAATGGCAAAGAAAGAAGTGATTGCTTCTGCAGGAGCTATAGATTCACCAAAGTTACTAATGCTTCCTGGAATAGGCCCAAAGGACGAGCTTCAAAAACATGATATTAATGTGATTAAAAATTTGTCAGTCGGACATAATCTTCAAGATCACTTGACTTTCGTGGGAATATTTATACAGGTAGGAGCCAGGAAGACTTTTAATTGCAACCAACAACTGGCAGATTTCAAAAATTATCTTTCAACACATAGAGGTCATTTCCCTACTACAGGTGTCAATACGATTGGTGCATATTTTTGAACGGAATTTGGAAAAAGTTTGAGCGCTCCAGATATACAAATGCATTTTATATCTGAACTCCTTTTTTTTATCACATCAAAAAAATTTTGATCCTGCCAACTTTAGTTCATTTGAGAAGCGTAGGATTTATTAAACCCAATGACATTGATAGCACCAGAGGTGCACCTCTAATTTAACCAAGATATTTTACAGAGGATCCAGGCATTAAAGTTTTGCTTCGAGGGGTCAGAAAAGCGCTTGCTTTATTCAACACTACATCATTTAAAGAAGATAATTTTGAACTCAATGAAATACCTTTGCCTTATTCTGTCGTATTTAAATTCAGTAGTGATGAATATTGGACTTGTTTAATGAGGCAATATACTCACACATTATTTCATCCTGTTAGGACATGCAAAATGGGTCCTAAAGAAGATTCGGAAGCAGTTGTTGATCCTGAATTACGTGTTCATGGTATTAAAAATTTACTTGTAATTGCTTCTTCCATCATGCCGAATGTCATTAGTGGAAACACTAATGCTGCGACTATTATGATTGCCGAAAAAGGTAGTGATATTATTAAAGCTAAATATCATGTTTCTACCTGATTTTTTTAATAGAAATGTTTTTCAAGAGAATATATTTTTAGTGAAAAATTTAAATTAAAATCAACTCTCTTCTACATAGAAAAGTGATTTCAACACACGGCACCCATCATTATTAAGGATGACTGAAATTATATAATTAAATAAAAGTTGTTTTCATAAATCGAACCACATGTAGAAGACCTGAAATTTTCTCCGAATGCAGTAAATTATAGCAATAAATTTATTCTGATTATTAGGAATGTGTACACTCTCTCTTCCTTCACGTTCATTCCTATTTTAAAATTTTTATTCAAAAGTTCTGTTTTCTTATAATGTTTTTTAGTGCCAGCACAAATTTCAATAAAAGAGCGAAGTAGCATCTCGATGAGCATGATTTTGTATGCCCTAGAATGCTCTGGGCTAGAATGAATGTACGAATAAGAAGATTATTTATTATAGCATGCTACTTATTCATTAAAAACGAAAAGTACCCGGTTCCCCATAGATTTTACGGCCTTGGAATATATATTTGGACTTTGTGAGTATTTTTTCCTTATTGGGTATGATGTGAACTGCATTCAGTCTAAATTTTATTCAGATTCGTTTATCTAATCTTGAAGTATTAGGCTTATGAACAAAGAAAAACGTTTCTTACCACTTTGCGCCCCAAGTAGTTTAGCGCGTATTCTACGAGAACTTTTTGTGAATTTGAAATATACCGACTGCCCAAATAACTCCCAAGGGTGAGTTGACGATCCGGGTGAACCGCGTCGCGCACCAGGTAGTTTAATACGTATTCAACTAGAACTCTTCAAACACGTGAATTTTGTGAATAGCGAAAACAATTCCAAATGATTAGTCGACGATATGGGTGAACCAGGTCGCGCACCAGGGAGTTTAGAAAGTATTTTACGAGAATTTTCCAAGAACTTAAATTGTTCCGACTACCAAAATGACTACCAATGGTAAGTCGACGATCCGGGCGAACCAGTTCGCGCACCAGGTAGCTCAGCACATAATCTATAATAACTTTTTTAAAATTTAAATTGTTCCAACTCACAATTCGGAATTGTTATTCTCATTCACAATATTTAAATTTTAAAAAGTTCTCGTAAAATACGTATCAAACTACCTGATGCTCGATTTGGTGTACCCGGATGGTGGACTGGTAATTTTTATTTATTTTGGTTGTTAGAACAATTTAAATTTTTTCAAAGTTCTTGTATAATACATGATCAGCTACGTGGTACGCGTTTCGGTTTATCCGGGTCGTCTACTCATTATTGGTAGTTATTTGGCAGTCGGCACAATTTAAATGGTTGAAAATTTTTCGCAGAATACATATTATACCACCTGGTGCTCGAGCTGGAGCACCAGATCGTCGACTCACAATTTTTAGTAATGAAGAATCTAAATTTTGAAAAAGTTCTGGTCGAATACATGCTAAGCTACCTGGTGTTCGGCCCGGTACACCCGGATCGTCGACTTACTAATGGCAGTTATTAGTGCAATTGGCACAATATCAATTCTTAAATATTTTTTGTAGAATTGTTCTCAAGAATATATATTTGTATTTAGCATGTCCTAAGCCATTCACCAATGCAACCTTTTTTTACCCGGGTAATTTATAACATCAGTTTTCGCAGATCAGTGTATTGACAGATTAGAATTCCAGACTTTTTAACAAACTGACAAAAGTATGTTACGCACGGAAATTACAAACGCAGACGATTTTGCTGACCAGCTTTGCAACCGCTTGTTGAAGCTTAAATCTCACTCTTTTACAGCCAAACAACAGTCATACTTTTTCAAAAGCCTGAAGGACACCCTGAAAGAAGGACAATTTATTTTTCTTCGTGATTTCGTTGAAAACTATGCCTTTGTAGTCCAGAATTAAGCTCAGTCATTTCGTTGGAAAATTGATCAAGCTACCATTTTAACAGTGGTGGTTTATTATAAACATGACAACATTCTGAAGCAAAGCAGCCTTGCTATGTTATCAGACTGTTTTGGTATTCTAGCCGAGTGGCATTTTTATGCAACGGCGCACAAAACACGCCCTTGTGATGGTATTTCGAAAAATTTTAGAAGTTTTCCAACGCGTGCTAGCCTACGAAAAGTTCAATTTTTTATTTGCTGTACACAGTATAAAATTTTTGGATACTTTTAAATTATGCTTTTATAATGATCAAGGACGCTTAAAAAATCAGTTTTATGTTAAACTGCTATGGTTGGTGAAATTCTTTGATATTACTTTATTGGTTTCAGTGTCGGATTAACCAAAGGGCCAGCACAGGCCTAGGGACCTAGAGGCCCAAAGAATTTGGGTGTGCCTTGGGTTGCGTGTTTTCAAAATTTGGAGAATAATAAAAATTCAAATTAAAAGGCCTTTAAATTCATATTTGTTCATTCAGAATTTCACTTGAAAGTCACTTTGCACTTAAATTAAATGGTTGTCCTAATCTCTCTAACCTTGATTGCTCTAGTTGTTTGATAAAATCAGGATTTGTACCTGACTTTTCTTTGTTCGTAAATTCACATTACTTGACCCGGATTACCTGAACGCTTGCTACCCAAGGTAGAAATAAGATCGACTAACAATAAGAAGCTGCTGCACTTGTAAGGTAAATTAGTGTAGACCAAACCCCATTCAGTACAGGTACATGATATTAGAGAAATTCACTTTATTTTTCTACCAATATTTAACCGCAGTAGACTGAATTTAAGAGTTCTGAATTTGTTATTCAATTTGACCTCAAAATTTGGTTCAGTTTTCCATGGTCAGTCGTTCGATACGGTTTCTTTCTTCTGAGGTGATCAGAGTATAATCAAATAATTTAAGTTTCTTGAATTATACAAAATTTAAAAGTCAAGTTTGTTACATGATGTCATATTATTAGAAAACATTTAGTGGCGCACAGAAACGCAAAATATTAAAGGAAAACAGTGAAAAGGATGTGTAATTTTTTTTAAAAGTGCCAAAACTTGAACATTTATTTTTTACTTTTAAGCAACAACCTGCTGAAAAATGCGCACCGATTAGGGAAAGGGGGGAGAGGGCAGCGTCAACCAGTGGGGCAAAGGTGATTTTTCTTATAGCATAAATATTATTTAAGCATTTTCGTTCTACATTGCATCAAATGAATTTATTTTATCAAAAAAATAGTGTTTCTTACTACAATCTTGAAAATTGACGTTGCAACAAAGAAATTATACATAAAACAGTTTTTACCACTAAAGAGTGGAAGTTTCGCTGGCAGAAATATAAATTTGTCAACTTAAATGATAATACTTACTTTATAAATATTTGATATTTTGACAGATAACACAATATAACACAATCTTATCACATTAATTAGACGTAATTCAAGTCCAAAATATATTAAACCTCATAAATAAGAGAGGCTTGGTCAGGGGGACAGGCCCGAGTAAAATAATATTTACAAGTACTTGGGTGATACACGTTTCGCAAAATTCTTCGATAAATGATCAGCAATGTAGAATAACAACTTATCTTGTGGGATACATAGGAGAAACTAATAAATTTTGTTAATTATACTAGACTTGTTTGCGCGCGCTAACTCTTATACTCATTTTTATCATTTATTCAATTTTTTAATAACCATTTATTTGTTAAAATGTTCTGAACACTTATATTCTTGCTACAATTAGATTTTGAAGGAATGAATTCAGTCAATGCGTGTAACGTAAAATTCACGAGAACTATTATTAGGTAGCATCACAGATTAGGTAACGTTATTTATTACCCATTTGCCCCCCCCCCCCAACCCCTACCTGTAGTAACGTCGCATTATTTTGTATTAGTTTTAAGATCTTAATAGACGTCTTAGAATAAAAGTATATATTTTTTAAGACGAAGTGCGGTATAGAAATAAATAAAACAATATTTTGATGTAACACAACAATGCTTTTTTAATATTTTGCTCTTCACGCAAATATTGAGATTACTTGAAAGTAAAGAAGTATCAGCATTTTTTCTATAATTTTCAAAAGATATTCAGGACTTTTAAAAATTTGGAAGAAATAATGAATAATCGATAAATACATTACCTCTTGAATTCTTGAAAATATTTTTATCTCACTGCAATTTTTCTTAAAATTTTTTAAAATAATTTCAAATGCATAAAATTGCCTCAAAATATCCCAAATTTTCCTAGGGACTTAAATACATTTATTTATTCACTTAAAACCTTTCAAAGTTATTTTAATTTAAGCGAATTTCATACTTTATCATATGACTATTCAGTTTCCCACACTTTTAATTTACAATTTTTAATTTTTCAGACAAAAATTAGTGTCCAGATGTTCGCGCTTTACGTCTGAGTTACTTTCTGTTAAAAAACTTTAACATGAATCTGCATTTTTCAATCTGCTACATTTTCAAAATCTTATTTATTCTCCTTAAGTCTTCGCAACATTTATGCAACTTGATGGTTTCATTTATTTTTTATTTTTTAATGTTACCAAATTAAAAGATTTTACTATATAATCTTAAACTATTTCTCAAAGTTTAAGGAAATAATTGGAAATATTAAAAAATCTTTTTCAATTTTCTCCTATAGTTAATTTTTCAAATGAAAAATTGAACTAAATTGATTCAGGACCCTAAAGAATTCTCTTCATCTTCCTGCATTTTTACGTAAGTTCTAAAATATTTTATAAGTTTTCATTGCGTGTTTTAATCGTTTTAAAATTTCTAAATAAATCTTAAATTTACTCTTTTTTGTTCTAAAATTATATATTGTGGCTAAATCTTGCTTAAAAAAGTTAAAAACTCTTTTTTTTTAATTTTACGAACTAATTTGAAAAGTTTTGTAATTTTTTTCAATGTGCTCTTAGAACATATTAGTACAAAATTGTTTGAAATCTTGCCATGAATGTAGAGTATATATTTTTTATTAGGTTATCACCCTGCTAGCGTAAGCATACCTAACTTTTGCTTAAATTCTGCAAAATCTAAATAATTTTCTTAAGATCTTCTATATTTTTTTCTAAAAAAATAATCACAAAATCTTTCAAAATTGATAATAAGCTTCTACATTTTTGTCAGAGTTATTTAAAATAAGTTTCTCCCATCATTTCATTTTACTTACTCTTTGAAAATGTAAAGAAATATTCCGAAGCGGCATAACTAACCATTCAATCTTTATATAGTATGATATTCCGGATGAAAAGTAATCAGTTAGTAATCAGTTACTTTGTTCACAAAATAAAATCAATAAACAATTAATTTCATGTAAATACCATTTTACGCTCATTTTCGAAAAAATTAACATACATGTACCTACAATTTTTAAAATTGAATTAAGATATTTATTTCACATTCTCAACATTTGGGAAACTATACAGGGTGTCTAAAGAGTCCCGGGACGGTTGGCTATTTCCACAGGTAAAATACTTTTTTAAAAAAGTGAAGTTTATTCTTGAAGTAAATTTTAACGAGGAATTCAATGGTGATCTTCATTTTGGCCTTGAAGTTGACATTCATGGCTGTTTGCAGGTCAACTTTGTTTTTCAAAATGGAAAAACCCTTTTTTACATCTGCAGTCGATAGAGCGGAAAATTCTACGTTCATGTACGTACCCAAGTCATTCGTAAATTGTAACGTTCAAGGTCAGTTAAGGATTATTTGAAATTAACAAATCTCTGTATTGATCTTGGAAATGATCTTGAAGGTTTTTTGAAGATTTTTCCAAGCAGTTTACGTTTATGTTTAGCATTACCCAGTAACAGCGACGTGGACGAAGTAAATTCTGTTCCCTTTGGGATCCTTGATTAGCGTGAGTCCCCTTACCTCACACGTTTCAGGGTGCTTGATTAGCGTAAGTCCCCTTGCCTCTCACGCTTCAGTGAAGATGTTAGAACTGAAAACCTTGAGCTTCTTGACAAAAGGATATGCTATTGTAAAAATGACTTACAGCACTACGAATCATCTCCATATCAATCAAAGTAGCCTGTTTCAGAATCCGATTCTGCAATTCGTGTTGTGTTGAGTATACTTTGCTCTTTAAATAACCCCAAAGATAATAGTCGAGAGGCTTCAGATCAGGAGATCTAGCAGGTCACTGGATTTCACCCCTCCTTCCAATCCACCTTTGAGGGAACTGAGTATCCAAATACAGAACCTCCCTACCGTAATAAGCCACTGCTCTGTCCTTCTGGAACCAAATATTTTGAAAACTTTAGCCTGTAATCTCCTTTATTCTTGGTACAATTTGGTTTCTGAGAAGCTCTTCATATGCACGGACATTGAGATTACCATCGATGAAGAAAGGGCCTATCAATATATCATTTAAGATACCGGCACAAACATTAATCTTTTGTGGATACTGTGTGTGACTCTCCAACATCCAATCAGGATTTGTGTATGACGAATATCTACAATTTTGCCTGTTTACTTCACCTTTTAAAGTGAAAGTAGATTCATCTGAAAATACTGTATTGTACAAGAAAAAAGGATCTCTATTGTTTCTGTCAATCATAATTTCACAAAATTCAACCTGACGATCAGGATCGTCTTTATGGAGCTCTTGTACCAGATGAACTTTGTAAGGATGGAAATTAATGCTTTTTTAAATATTTCGCACTGTCTCAAGAGCAACGTCACACTCATCACTAGCTCGACGTCAAATAAGGTGTGGGTTTTCAACAAATGCTTGGGCTATGTCCATCTGCATCTCCTCAGATCCTGCAGATTTTGGACGTCCAGTTCTCTGAAGGTCCTTGATAGGTCCATAATTCATAAAACGCCTTACAGTTCTTTCAATTGTTGATTTTGAGACAGGATTTAACCCTTCTTCATTACGAAAAGTGCGATTAAAAAACAAACGAACTTGATCATAAGATTGAACTCGATCTCCCCAACCGATTTATAGATTTCAGATGTAAAAAGAGGGGTTTCAATGTGAAAAACCAAGTTGACCTTCCAAAAGCCATGAAGGTCATCTTCAAGGTCAAAATGAAGGTCACCATTGAATTCCTCATTGAAATTAACTTCAATAATTACACTGACCTCGTGGAAAACTTTGTTAATTTCAAAAAACCTCTAACTGACCTTGAACTTTACAATTGACCTGTGATTTGGGTACGCACCTGAACGTAGAATTTTCCGCTCTATCGATTGCAGATGTAAAAAAGGGGGTTTCCATTATAAAAAATGTTGACCTTCCAAAAGCCATGAAGGTCAACTTCAAGGTCAAAATGAAGGTCACCGTTGACTTCTTCATTGAAATTTACTTCAGGAATGACCTTCAGATTTTTGAAAAATATGTTGCCTGAGGAAATATCCAACCGTCCCGGGACTTTTTAGACATCCTGTATAATTGTTATTGAGATAGGTTAAATATAAATAAGTTTCTATTATAAGATTTATATCCAATATGTAATTAATTTATGTTGCTAAATACAGGAATATAAAATTCAATCCTTATGTAATGAAATATTTTTAACAAATGAATCAGCTCATAATTAAATAAGCAGTTCATGTCAGAAAAAGCATTAAAGAATTATTTTTATTGAGTAATTAAAATAATTTTACTTTGTATTTTTCTAAAAGTTTTAATTATTATCAATAACCTTTTAAGCTATTGTACAAAAATTGAAATATATATATATATATATATATGTGTATATTCCAATCATTTCCAAATTCGAGAATTCAGATACTAACTTCATAACATAACAAAAATTAACCAAATGATATAATTAAAAAGAAGTACTTTCAACATCGATAAACTTGTATTGCACAAATTATAACTAACATTTAATTGCATAACCTTCATGTAAATAAGCGATTCCTTCTTGTAAATTTGTTTTATTGGTAACTTTTGATACTAATTTCAGAAAAATAATTAAAACATATGAAAAAACGAACGCAAATACTCATTTCACTACATCAGAGTCATATAAAGAATTATTTATTTGTAATCACATAATTGCAAATATGGAGTTACTTTTAATGGGCAAATTATATTGAATATTCCATTATATAACCAATAATTAAATAATTGTTTTATGTTTCTTTAATTGAAGAAACTAAGTCTTCATCTTTATTCACTACAATATTTAACAAAATTTAGAAATTCAGAAAAAATATTGACCATTTCACAAAAGAAAAACCATTTAATTATAATTCTCTTGTAAAACACTCAAATAACTTTTATATTCTTCATATATTATTTTTGTTTAGAACATTCATTTTTGAAAATTTTATTCGAGCATAAACTTATAAACTAAATTGAGAAAATCCGTGTTTTAGTAGAATCATTTAATTAATAATTCATCAGTTGGCACAATAAAAAGAAACTATTATTTTCATTAAAAAATTTAAATAATGTTTCCATTATATTCTCCTATACGTTTTGAAACAGCAATTCTATATTTCTAATTTGTTAATAACCTTCTTAACTAATTTAAATAAATATGAAGAAAATATGAGGACAATCATTAGCTAACAATGGATTAAACGGTTCACATAATAAAAAGCCTTAGACAATTTTTTCATTGAAATAATAAATTTTTTTTACCCTAAACATAGATTTTAAACTTACTGCCTTACTGAAAAATTCAGTTATTAATAAACTTACATACTTATTTCTGTAACAAATAAAACACATGTACTAAATTGAATTCAGAAATTGAAATTAAATTAATTAAATTAATTTAAAATTGAATTCAGATACTTATTTCAAAACATCATCAACATTTCGAAAAACTATATAATTGTAATAGAAATAGGTTAAATATAAATAAGTTATTATTAAGCATTGAAGAACTATTTTCATATTGAATCATTCAAATATTTTTCACTTAGGATTCTTCTGAAAATTTGAAATAATTGATAACCTTTTGAAAAATATTCCAGAAAAAAGTAAAATATATATTCGGATCATTTAGAAATCAGAATTCTGCTACTCATTTCACGACATAACAAAAATTCACATTATTAATATAAATAAAAAGAAGTATTTTAAACATTAATACAATTTTATTTCACGAATAAATTAAACTGAAATAAATTAATCTGTTCATAACACTAAAAAAATTACACTCCAATTTTCATTTCAAAATTGGAATAATTTTTACTCTACATTTTTGTTCATTTCTACTTTCATTTCTGAGAACTTGATTTCTTAAAAACTTTTGATTCTTATCCGAAAAAAAATAAAAACATACTTAGAAAAATTGAATTTGAATACTAATTTCACAACATCACAATCATGTTAAAAATTATTTAATTGAAATTGCTGTATTTCGAATATTAATGAACTTCTGTCATGCAGATTATATTCAATATTCCATTATATATCCTT
>NC_046660.1:39444246-39446158 GCF_010883055.1 Belonocnema kinseyi | reverse complement strand
TTGAACTTTTATTTTTTTAATTTTATTTATTTATAACATGTTAAACTAATTCCAGAAAATGGGAGTTTTAGTTAAATTGGTTGATAACTAATTAATCAGTTCACAAGATAAGAAGCATTACCTAATTATTTGCATTAAAATATTCAAATAATGTTTACATTATATTCTACTTAAAATTTGAAGCAGCATTTTTTTACGTCTAATCTGTTTATTACCTTGTAAACTAATTTTAAACAAATTAAAATGTATGTACATATAAGTTTGAAAATGGAATTGGGACTTTCATTTCAAAACGTCATAAGCTTCATCAAAATTCATATAACTATAATAGAAGTATTTAAAAGAAGGAATAAACTTCTATCATATTGGTATTGGCTAATATTTAATTATATAATTTTCAATTAAATAATACGTGTAGGTTACTTGATTAAAAAGGAATCAATTTCAATCTTCATTTACTTTAATATTGTGAAAAAATTAATCAGCTGATAATGAGTGAAACATTTCATAACATTCAATAAAAAGGATACATCTAATAATAATTAATTTTTTAATTTAGAACATAAAAAGAATTGAATCATTCTATTAAATTATACTTATATTTTTGAGATAATTGCAATTATTAATAACCTTTTGAACTAACTCCAAAAATTTTTAAACATATGTAGACATAATTTTGAAAATTGTATTCAAAGATTCATTTGGCAACATCATAAACATTTGAGAAATGATCTAACTGAAATATAGTTATTTTAAATATAAATAAACTTTCATTATATAAATTATAGAAAATATTCCATTACACAACGTTCAAACTGATTCTTGATTTATGTACTTAATTAAAAAATTATAAAATTTAATCTTTTTGTATATTAATATTGTGAAAAATGTATGAGCTAATAGACAATTTATCGTTTTATAACATAAAAGACACTAAACTATAATTTTCATCTAAACATTTAAATAATTTTTAATTTACATGTTTTAAAACTTTTTAAATTTTATTTATTAGTGACTTTCAACATTAATTTGAGAATGAAAATTTAAACATATTTACATATCATTTCGAAAATTGAATGAAAATATAAATATAAAAACAGCAGCATCATTCCAAATTAGCTCCCATTTAGTTGAGTCTGCTTATTATATTTGTGTCAAGTGTAAGTTAGAATTTAACGATTCAAACTCTTGGCACTCGCATCTTCAGACTTCAGAGCCGCTATACTGATTTTTCAGACTCTATTCAATGTAGGCTTATCTACTTCACCTTTAACAGAAGTGAAATAATTGACGTATCATAACATCATACCAACCACACTAAACTGTTGAGCGCTCAACCAAGAATTCTAAAAACCTCTATATTGTCTTTCACATTAATTAAATTATATTTCCTTAATTTATTCATTGATTTGCATACTTCTACTGTTATCGACTGCAGGAAAAACCATAAACATATAAGCAAAAAAGTTGTAAACACCAGGAACAGAATCAGGGATAGAAAAAGATAGGCAGTTGTGACTGCAAGAGATGGAATCACGGATACATAGAGATAGATCTAATAAGTAGAGAAAACGAATAGGGCGTGGAAAGAAAAAAATAGCATTTGTGATATGCAAAGCGTGCATCTCGGAAAGATTGAATATCTCTATATTTTTGTAACCATACGATTCTATCTTTCCAAATCTTTTTACTTCCAGCAGGGAAGAGTAATCCTAAACGGGGATCGCGTACCGTTCGATGCTGGTATACCAGCAGTTCAGTAACATGTTAGTATACCAGCATCGAAAACCACGCGTTAACCGTGTGGGATAACTCTACCAGGTGTATACATATGAAACCGGTATTGCCATTTAGCGGCCAGTAGGCACACTTGTAGGCACTGTCGGAACTTACCATTTGTGCTAATTGGCGT
>NC_046660.1:39440619-39444146 GCF_010883055.1 Belonocnema kinseyi | reverse complement strand
GGGTTGCGCATAGAGGGTCCCTGTACCAAGGGTTTCTGCTGAATATGGTTACAAAAATAAATAGGCAGTCGCGGACAATTGTCCAGGGGTGGTCCCGAAGGATTTAACCCCCAAACGGAGGTGTGAAAACCGTGCCGAAAGCTGAATGGCACCTGGGTGAGGTGTCTAGAAGGGTGAATCCGGGATACCAAGCGACCTCTCAGAGTACGCAGCCTTATCCTTGCATGCGGGGCTCAACAAGGATGGATGAAACCCTTTCCCTAGCTTCTCCTGGGAACAACAATGACAACAGCACACATAGTTGTAGTAAGTGCGGTTCAAAACAACAGAACGCGCAGGGCTCCCGACAATAGGTCGGCCAACAATATCGACCAATCTAGAGCTGGGAGAGCCGATGAAAATGGATTTAATGCGATGGATCGGGGGGATTTTGCAACCTTTGGGTGGACGAAGCGACTGAATCACGACTTGATAGAGTGCTACGATGCGAGTGTAGCCCCTGAACGGGTTTACATGGCACGGCTGCATGCTCTGTGGTGCGAGAAACACCCGGAGCTATCGCACTTTTCGCAGCAACGTCTGCGAAACCATGCTGAACTACCTCGTAAAAGGGGCTATGTAAGCGGAACGCCTACTCTACAACAGCTAGAACAAACCGGCAACAGAGAAAGAGAGGCGACACTAAGACCAACCGCAGGCAGGCATCCAATAGATAAAGAGCGATGCTTTACGACGCGGGGAACCATCAACACCAAGGTTTCCCTCAATCCTAAAGATCTGGCTGAAATGGATGATATGCTCCGTGGACATTTTTATGGAGAATCCGACCCCTGGGCTATCAATTATTGTGTGTATTATCCAGCTTTGGCCGATGCGAACCGTAAAACAAAACGAACGGCTGATCATAAGACCAAAAGACGAATGCATCAACTTGCCCTAAAGATAGGCTGGGCAAGACAGTACGCGTCCCGCATTCAGTGTGTGATTGACTTCATCACATCTAACAGAAATTTTACCGCCAAGGTTCGAAAGTTCGCGCGCGAACTCCGGATCCGTTATCACACACTTAACAAGTCAAAACTGCTGACCATCAGACAGCATATTGTTGAGAGATTACGATACTATCTGACGCTGAGAGAAGTCTAGAGCGGAGGGAGAGGTGGGTCAGAGAATATCAACAGTTTCTCTCTGACTCATCTCGACTCTTCCAAGACCCTCCAGTTACTGTCGAACACCCACCTAAACCAGAGGAGGTCGAAGTACTTTGGAGAGAAGTCTACGAAGTTCAGCATAGACTGGACGAAGACTCAGAAAATATAAAAAGCTTCAAGGAGTTATGTGTTGCTATCATAACAACTGATAAAGAATGCCCACCCATCACTACTGAGGAGGTAAAAAATGTATTAGGAGGGATGAAGAACTATTCCGCACCGGAACCAGATTGTATTAAAACCTTCTGGTAGAAGAAGTTTTCTTCAACCCATCAGCATTTGCCCCGTATTTTCAACTCATATTTGAAGTCGAAAAGTCGATTCCAGAGTGGTTGGTGGAAGGGCGCACAATACTTCTGCCGAAAATAGGCAACTTAGCTGACCCGAAGATTTAAAGGCCAATAACTTGTCTGAACACGCTTTATACGATATCCACAGCTATCCTAAATGATAGGATTGTTCGGGCAATTGAACGTGTGTGGCAAGAAATGCATGAACAACGTGGCTTAAAGAAAGGCGTAGCCGAATGTTGGGAGAACCTGCTCATCGATAGATGTGTATGCAAAGATGCAGCATTCTACCAGCGTAACCTATCGATGGCCTGGATTGATTATCAAAAAGCTTTCGATTCGACATCCCATAGACTTATTATCTATCTTTTGGAAATCTTAAAGGTTCATCCGCAAATAGTTGGGTGCATAGAGAGATTGATGCCGCTTTGGAAAACCAGATTTACTGTCTCATCTGGAAAAAATCGTGTGACAACTAACCAGGTCACCTTTCAGATAGGTGTCTTTCAGGGCGACACTATGAGCCCACTCCTCTTTTGCCTTACATTATTGCTACTGTCTCTAGCACTTCGCCATTCCGACGGGTACTTGTGCGGCAAACCTTCAGATCGAAAGTACAAAGTCACTCATGTCTTTTACATGGACGATCTTAAGATCTATGCTAAAAACAGAGAGCAACTGCATCTAGCTCTGGGGATTGTCGAACGATATACTAAGGAAATTGGAATGGAATTCGAATGTGACATCTATAAAGGATACACTCCGAAGCAGATACAAACGTCTCATCTGATAGATTTGGTCTTTCGAACTGTCGGCGAGGAACAAAGTATCTGCAACGAACATGCTTGCCGTCCCGGTACTACTCTATTCATTTGGAGTAGTTCCATGGACGAAGAACGAGCTGAGATCTCTTGATATCGGGACAAGAAAGGTTACGCAGATAAACAAAAGCCCTCTTCTTAAAATGGTCAGGAATCACGAAGAAGTGGGCAAAGGAGCGTTTCTGTACAAAGCAGCGGAGGAGGCTGCTGAAGCACTTGGACTTGACTTCAGTATTAGGAGTGAGCAAAATGCATCGAATCTTATCTATCTCGAGTACTCACTCCTAAAAGCCCGGCTTAAGAAAACACATGAGAAAAACTTTCGTGAACAGCTCCTCGATAAGAGGATGCACGGTATCTTCCACAGAAATGTGAAGGATCAGTCAATGTCTCGTCAGCTAAAGTTTGCTTTCCTTAAACCGCCGGGATTGAAGTCTGTTACGGAGGGTTTCATTTTTGCATGCCAAGACGGTGTCATTTCCACCTTAACATACCGTCGCCACATTTTGAGCCAAGACATTCCCGATGATAGCTGCAGGGCGTGCCATGCACACCCCAAGCATTTAGCTTACATACTATCTAGTTGTCCAACTCACGCGGGAACGACCTACATTCAAAGGCACAATGCGGTACTAAGTGTGCTCTATTCCCACCTGTGCACTCCTACGGCATTGACCTTAATATCGCTCCTCTAAATGCTCCTAGGGAAATTGAGTCAATTGTCGAGAATGGGAAGTGCCGCTTATACTGGAACTTTATATTCTCGACAATTGTTTCTGTTGCTCACTTGAGGCCTGACATGATTCTTCTTGACTTCGAGAAGCGAACCATGTTCGTTATCAAATTTTCGGTACCAGCTGACAAAAACATCATAATCAAAGAGAATGAAAAGAAAGAGAGGTCAAGCTTTCACTGGCTAATGACCTAAAAAGCATCCCCGTGTGTCAACAATATGCTAGAACACTTGTGAAAAAAATTCAGAAGGCGGTTGTCCTTGGTTCGCTCCGTGTTCTTAGGGTGCGCGAGGCTTTTGCTGGATCGTTGTATTGATTCCTTTACAGACTGTAACCACCTAGCTCACGGTCGTGAGACGTGGTTGTGGCTGCAATTTTACTGCGACTTCGCTGGAAGCGGGGGCAATTTTCCAGATTAGCACCCGCTCCCGGCGAAATCCTGCGGTTGTTCTTATGACAAATTTTTAATTA
>NC_046660.1:39439491-39440519 GCF_010883055.1 Belonocnema kinseyi | reverse complement strand
AGGGCGCATACTTTGAATAAAATATTTGTTATCATTCTCTTGAAATAAATGTGTTTTTTTCTTGAAAAAATACCGGTTTCATATGTATACACCTGGTAGTCCCACATCCGCAGAATCAATGTTTTTAGAATATTGGTAAGTCATGCGTTCGCTAGTCCAATCAAGCTAGTCCCAGAAGAAGTGAACCACTGTAGTTCCATTTTCGACCCGATAAATGTCCAGCCCACGCGGACGTTATTGGTTCTATGGTATCTTGTAACCGCTTTTAGCCAGATTTTTTCCGTGTAGGTGGTTAGATCAAGTAAATGCCTCTCGCGCACTTGTAGATTCGTATTATTATTTTGTAGAAACTCTGCTAGAATAGCAGAGTATCCGCTAGAAAAGTCTGATGTAAGAGATGAAGCAGACGGGATTTTTCAGCAGTTTTGTGTCCTGAAAAATGAATTACTGGCTGTGTTCTGGAATACCGTTTTAGCCCGTTTCGACAAAGCAAGTTAAATTTTACAAGGAACAAGTATTGAATTAGATGCCATCCTTGAGCTGTAAAAAAGGCTAGGATTATATCTTACAAGCCTTTGTGATATTTTCGATTACAACGAAGAAGAAGGGAAAAGATTAAGGCAATGTAAAGATTATCGGGATCAGAACAGAAGGCAAAGAAGGCAAAAACTAATATCTGATAAAACCGATAATTTTACTAATTTTAATGCTCGTCATGATTGAGAAATATATACATACCTGATAACTTCATACACGAATCTGGAAATCGCAGTTCGAATGTATCTAAGTATATTATCGACGGATGCTAGCGCAGAGCGATCTTTTTCTGTTTTAAAGCGAATATAAAATTATGTAAGGAACTTAAGTGAAAACGAACTTCTTTTAGCTTTAGCATTTTTTGTGATGAATGCAGATCTTGTTGGTAAAACCAATGCCGATGAAATAACAAGTGTATTTTTGCAATTGAAAGCGATAAGGTGGTATTAAAACTCCGCAATATTTCACAGGTTAATTATTTCACAAATTTG
>NC_046660.1:39433800-39439391 GCF_010883055.1 Belonocnema kinseyi | reverse complement strand
AAATTACCATTTTTTTATATCGTAAAGTCGGCGAAATCCTGCGGTTGTCCTTATGAAAAATTTTTTAAATATATATAATTAAAAATTTGTCATAAGGACAACCGCATATATATATATATATATATGAACTATATTAAAACTTTGTATCATAAAATATTTCTTTTTTTCATTACAACATTTCACTGAAGCTTTCACGCTTCAGTGAAGATGTTCGAACTGAACACCTTGAGCTTCTTGACAAAAAGCTATGTAATTGTAAAATTGAGTTACAGCATATGACTCATCACCCTATCAATCAAAGTAGCCTGCTGCAGAATTCGATTCTGCATTTCGTCTAAGCTTTGTGGTTACATTGAGTATACTTTGCTCTTTAAATAACCCCAGAGAAAATAGTCGAGAGGCGTCAGATCAGGAGATCTAGCAGGCCACTCGATCTCACCCCTTCTTCCAATCCACCTTTGAGGGAACTGAGTATCCAAATATGCTCGAACTTCTCTACCGTAATAGGCCGCTGCTCCGTTCTTCTGGAACCAAATATTTTGAAAATTATCGCCTGTAATCTCCCTTATTCTTGGTACAATTTGGTTTCTGAAAAGCTATTCACATACACAGGCATTGAGATAACCATCGATGAAGAAAGGGCCTATCAATGTATCATTCAAGATACCGGCCCAAACATTAATCTTTTGTGGATATTGTGTGTGACTCTCCAACATCCAATCAGGATTTGTGTCGGACCAATATCTACAATTTTGCCTGTTAACTTCACCTTTTAAAGTCATAGTAAATTGATCTGAAAATACTGTATTGTACAAGATAAGAGGATCTCTATCAATTCTGTCCATCATAATTTCACAAAATTCAACCCGACAATCCGGATCGTCTTCATTGAGCTCTTGTACCAGATGAACTTTGTAAGGATGGAAATGAATGCTTTTTAAAATATTTCGCACTGTCTTAGGAGTAACGTCACGCTCAACACTAGCTCGACGATAACTAAGGTGTGGGTTTTCAACAAAGGATTGTGCTATGTCCATCTGCATCCCCTTAGATCCTGCAGAGTTTGGCCAACCAGTTCTCTGAAGGTCCTTGATAGATCCATGATTCATAAAGCCCCTTACAGTTCTTTCAATTGTTGATTTTGGAACAGGATTTAATCCTTCTCCATTACGAAAAGTGCAATTAAAAAGCAAACGAACTTGATCATAAGATCGAATTCGATCTCCCCAACCACGCATCATTAATACAGATACCCTCTCTCGTTCCGAAAGTTAAGCTTGCGCCATAATAATCTTTTAGCGAAAGATAGTAAGTATGTACTTATAATACGTAAATTTAGTTTCGATTCGTGATATTCGTACGGAAAAACGATGTAGGACTTATGGTGTCGCCTTAAATATTGACTTAGGTATCGAAAAACGGTATAGAACTGTATAACTCTTCGGAGAGGAACAGAACTCTCACCAGAACACATGGAATTTTTAATGAAAAATTACCTTATAATTTTACAATATTCAAAACGCTGTAACCAAGATTAATACAGAGCTCTCCAATGAATTTCTCATTGAAATTTTCTTCAGAAATTACACTGACCTCTTGGAAAGCTTTGTTAATTTCAAATAACCTAAAACTGACCTTGAACGTTAAAATTGAACTATGACTTGGGTACGTACCTGAACGTAGAATTTTCCGCTCTATCGATTGCAGATGTAAAAAAGGGGGTTTCCATTTTAAAAAATAAACTTGACCTTTAAAAAGCCATGAAGGTCAACTTCAAAGTCAAAATAAAGGTCACCATTGAATTCTTCGTTGAAATTTACTTCAGGAATGAGAAGTTTTGTGGTTTGATTTCCAATAAAGTGAAAATGGAGTAGGATCTTTTTTTTCAAGAGATAATTTTAATTTGAAAATATTATTTTCCATCTAGTCTTATTAGGACCTTAAGCATTTTCTGTTACTGAAGATTCCTCACTTGATCGATATTGTGTAGATTTTTTGCCTTCATGGTTTGGAGGGTTGGTCTACTGTTGGTAAGATACTATTTCTGATGATATAGCAGATAAATTAAAAAATAATTACTTGTATTATTCACACCTAGCTAAAAATTGGCGTTATTTTCTTGAATTAAGGGTTCTTATTCAGATCCCTCTAATAGCTTAATTGGAAAAGAACCTGACCGGAAATCAGAAGTTTTGTGGTTTGATTCCCAATGAAGTGAAGATGGAGAAGGATCTTTTTTTTCAATAGATGATTTTAATTTGAAAGTATTATTTCCCCTCTAGTCTTATTAAGACGTTAAGCATTTTCTGTCATTGAAGATTCTTAACTTGATTGATATTGTGTAGATTTCCTGCCTTCATGGTTTGGAGGATTGATCTACTGTCGGTAAGGTACTATCTCTGATGATATTGCAGATAAATTAAAATATTTATATATTAGAATTATTTACATCAGTTAACCTCATACATGTAAATATTAGTTGAGAAAAAAAATCGAGTTCTAATTAACGACTTCAAAAAATCTTCATTCGTCCCAAATATCCAAAGAAAAGTGCTCGTTTTCTTATGAATCCCCGTTTTTCATTGTATTTAAATTTTTTTCAATAAAACAGGATTACTTTTGTGCAGAAAATTATTATAATAAAACAATATTGCTTGATTAATATTTTCAAACAGTTTTCGAAACGTTATTTATGTATACTCAAGGACAAAAAATACAATTAAACTATCAAGTTATATTCATGGCAAAGTTAAATATAAGTTTCAATAATTTTCAACAAATATTTTCATTGGAAGCTGGGGAGCGAAACAAAATAAATTTGTATGAGCTTGAGGGATAGTTTTCGTGTACGTATTGGGTGGATCAAGCACAATATTAACTTGATGCTGTACGTAAGAAGATATCCAGAAAATTTTAATGCTTTGGAGCAATCGGAAATTCCTGGCTTGAGCTACAAATATGTGTTGTCTTACCTTAAAAAAATCTGATGACAAAAACAATGAGCATGTATGCTAAAAAATTGTTTGCAATCAGTAAATTAGATTTCCTAGAATTTCATAATAAATCTATCTAAATTGCAGATATGAAAGAAATTTCGAAATAACATCAAAGTGGATGATATTTATACGTACAAAGGTTTCCTTACACAACACCAGATGCACAAATGATTTTACGAGGACTTGATAAATTTGGACTTAGAAATTTGGAAATCAATGCGGATCACAGTTAGGATCAATAAATTTGCAGACAGTATCAAATAGTGGATTTCGCAAAAGTGAAAACAAAGCTTTTCTTTGTCCAATTTATGCAGAAAGGTCCCATTGCTTTGTAAAAATAGAATTTTGTGATCAAAATTTTAATTGGTCTAGGTGCAAAGAATAACATAGGCTTATACACTGAGATGTGAACGTCATAAGGAAATGGCAAAGAAAGAATTGATTTAGTCTGCAGTTGCTATATATTTATTAAATTGCGAATGCTTTCCGAAATAGGCCCAATGAACGACTTTTTCTTAATTTATTATGTATTCATTACTCACCTAGCACGCTGTGTCTCTGTAATGTTATATCATGAATTTCTACCATGAAGTTCTACCTGAAGTTCTATCATGAAGTTCTACCTTATTTTAAGAAGTCACTGGATGATAAAGGCCCAAACGTATGTAGATTACTGAATAATTAAGCAACCACTTTATGTGGCATTTGTTATTAAAAAGTTAAAAAAATTTTAGATTGTGGAACAAAATCCCGGCTACGATGAAACTAAAGCATACCACACAATATCAAGATATTCTTTCTTCTTTCTATAACGCGCACAATTTAAAGAAGCTTGAAACAAACTCGATTATTAAACCTGTTGGTGTTCAATATACATACACGCACTGGTTCTACTAAGGCGGAACCGAGTCTTAAACATATCATTCAGCATATTTGAATTGGGCTTAGTATATCCAATACCGCAAGTATTCAAAAGAACAATTACAAACTTGATGTCTCTTTTACTCCTTCCGATAAGATTAAATTCAACTCAGCTGAATATTGGACTTATATTGTGAGGCAAAGTGAGCTTTTAATTTTTTCATCCTGTTGGAACCTGAAAAATGTGTGATGAAAACGATTCGGAAGCTGTTGTTAATCGAAGGTTGCGAGTATGGAGTAAATGGATTTAAATTTATCCATGCGTATGGAATGTCATTAATGGTGGTATGCCTGAAGAAGATAGGTCAGGAAAACTAAAGAAAATGAGGCAAAGAAGAAGCGTAAGCATGTGTTGATGCCAATACAGAAACACAGTGTGCTAGGTGAGTAATGAATACATAATAAATTAAGAAAAAGTCGTTCATTGGGCCTATTTCGGAAAGCATTCGCAATTCAATAAATCTATAGCAACAGCAGACTAAATCAATTCTTTCTTTGCCATTTCCTTATGACGTTCACATCTCAGTGTATATGCCTATGTCATTCTTTGCACCTAGATCAATTAAAATTTTGATCACAAAATTCTATTTTTACAAACCCATGGGACCTTTCTGCTTAAATTAGACAAAGAAAAGCTTTGTTTTCACTTTTGCGAAGCCCACTATTTGATACAGAATCCAAATTTATTGATCCTAACTGTGATCCGCATTGATTTCTAAATTTCTAAGTACAAATTTATCAAGTCCTCGTAAAATCATTTGCGAACCTGGCGTTGTATAAGGAAACCTTGGTACGTGTAAATATCCTCCACTTTAATGATGTTTCGAATTTTCTTTCAGAACCTGAAATTTAGATAAATTTATTATAAAATTCTAGGAAATCTAATTTACTGATTGCAAAAAATTTTTTAGCATACATGCTCATTGTTTTTGTCATCAGATTTTTTTGAGGTAAGACAACACATATTTGTAGCTCAAGCCACGATTTCCCGATCATTCCAAAGCATTAAAATTTTCTGGATATCTTCTTACGTACAGCATCAAATTAATATTTTGCTTGATTCACCCAATACAACGAGCACTCTGCTTTGGATATTTGGAACGAATGAAGATTTTTTAAATTCGTTAATTAGAACTCGATTTTTTTTCTCAACTAATATTTACATGTATGAGGTTAACTGATGTAAATAATTCTAATATATATTTTATTTTATCTGCTATATCATCAGAGATAGTACCTTACCGCCCGTAGATCAACCCTCCAAGCCATGAAGGCAGAAAATCTACAGAATATCGATCAAGTTAAGAATCCTCAATAAAAGAAAATGCTTAACGTCTTAATAAGACTAGATGGAAAATAATATTTTCAAATTAAAATTATCCCTTGAAAAAAAAAGATCCTACTCCATCTTCACTTCATTGGGAATCGAACTACAAAACTTCTCATTTACGGTCAGGTTCTTTTCCAAATGAGTTATTAGAGGGATCAAAATAATAAGTCTCAATTCAAGAATATAACGCCAATTTTCAACTAGGTGTTAATATTAATACAAGTAATTATTTTTCAATTTATCTGCTATATCATCAGAGATAGTACCTCACTGACAGTAGAATCAACCCTCCAAACCATGAAGGCAGAAAAAAATATGTAATAGGATCTTTTTTTTCAGGAAAT
>NC_046660.1:39430122-39433700 GCF_010883055.1 Belonocnema kinseyi | reverse complement strand
TTTGTCATAAGGACAACAGCAGGATTTCGCCGGGAGCGGGTGCTAATCTGAAAAATTGTACCCGCTTCCAGCGAAATCGCGGTAAAATTGGAGCCACAACCACGTCTCACGACCGTGAGATAGGTGGTTACAGTCTGTAGAGGAATCAATACGACGATCAAGCAAAAGCCTTGTGCACCCTAAGAAGTGAAAGCTGGGCACCTCCCAGAGCAGCGATGATAAGGACGATCAGTTTAACAGAATATTCCGGGTACAATCGTTACAACTTCCTTATAAGGTCTCGATACCTCTTTTTCTTTTCATTCTCCTTGGCTATGATGTTTTTGTCAGCTGGTGCCGAAAATTTGATAAAAAAAAAATGGTTCGTTTCTCGAAGTCAAGAAGAACCATGTGAGGCCTCGAGTGAGCAACAGAAACAATTGTCGAGAATATAAAGTTCCAGTATATGCGGCACTTCCCATTCTCGACAATTGACTCAATTTCCCTAGGAGCATTTAGAGGTGCGATATGAAGGTTAATGCCGTTAGAGTGAGAGAGATAGTAATAAAACACTTTTATTGCCGCATTGTGCCTTTGAATGTAGGTCGTTCCCGCGTGTGTTGGACAACTAGATAGAATGTGAGCTAAATGCTCGGGGGGTACATGGCACGCCCTGCAGCTATCATCGGGAATGTCTTGGCTCAAAATGTGGCGACGGTATGTTAAAGTGGAAATGACACCATCTTGGCATGCAAAAATAAAACCCTCTGTACCAGACTCTAATCCGGGCGATTCAAGGAAAGCAAACGTTAGCTCACAAGACATTGACTGATCCTGGACATTTCTGTGGAAGATACCGTTCATCCTCTTATCGAGGAGCTGTTCACGAAACTTTTTCTCTTGTGCATTCTTAATCCGCGCTTTCAGGAGTGAGTACTCGAGATAGATTAGATTTGATGCATTTTACTCACTCCTAATACTGAAGTCAAGTCCGAGTGTTTCAGCAGCCTCCTCCGCTGCTTTGTACAGAAATGCTTCTTTGCCCACTTCTTCGTGATTCCTGACCATTTTAAGAAGAGGATCTCTTCCATTTGTAACTCTATGTGCTGTACCCAGAATAATCTTGTTGTGAAGACATTCAAGACTCGATATCCCGCGACCCCCTTGACGGCGTGAGATGTACAGTCGCGGAACGGAAGACTTAAGATGCATGCTTTTGTTCATGTGCGTAACCCTTCTTGTCCCGATATCAAGAGATCTGAGCTCGTTCTTCGTCCATGGAACTACTCCAAATGAATAGGGTAGTACCGGGACGGCAAGCATGTTCGTTGCAGATACTTTGTTCCTCGCCGACAGTCCGAAAGACCAAATCTGTCGCATGAGACATTTGTATCTGCTTCGGAGAGTATCCTTTATAGATGTCACATCCGGAATGCGTTTCTGTCGCACGCCCAGGTATGTATAAGTCTCTCCAGGGCAAAGGTGTCGTATAGCGCTTCTATCAACGAGCTCAGGATCTTCAGGGATGCCATTAAGTTGTCCTCGCTTCAAATAAACCTTAGCGCATTTGTCTAACCCAAATTTTATTGCAATTTGCTTAGTATGTCGTTCGACTATCCTCAGAGCTAGATGCACTTGCTCTCTGGTTTTAGCATAGATCTTAGGATCGTCCATGTAAAATACATGAGTGATCTTGTACTTTCGATCTGCAGGTTTGCTGCACAAGTACCCGTCGGAATGGCCCAGTGCTAAAGATAGTGGCAATAATGTTAGGCAAAAGAGGAGTGGGCTCATGGTGTCGCCCTGAAAGACACCTCTCTGAATCGTGACCTTGCTAGTTGTCACACGATTTTTACCAGATGAGATGGTAAATCTGGTTTTCCAAAGTGGCATCAATCTCTCTGTGCACGCAACTATTTGCGGATGGACCTTTAAGATTTCCAAAAGACAGATGATAAGTCTATGGGATGTAGAATCAAAAGCTTTCCGATAATCAATCCAGGCCATCGATAGGTCACGCTGGTAGAATGCTGCATCCTTGCAGACACATCTATCGATGAGCAGGTTCTCCCGACATCCGGCTACGTCTTTCTTTGAGCATCGTTGTTCAGACATTTCTTGCCACACAGGAACAATTGCCCGAACAATCCTGTAATTTGGGATAGCTGTGAGTATCTTATAAAGCGTGTTCAGACAAGTTATTGGCCTGTAAATGTTCGGGTCAGCTAAGTTGCCTATTTTCGGCAGAAGTATTGTGCGCCCTTCCACCAACCACTCTGGAATCGGCTTTTCGACTTCAAATAGGAGGTGAAAATACGGGCCAAATGCTGATGGGTTGAAGAAAACTTCTTCTACCAGAAGGTTTTAATACAATCTGGTCCTGGTGCGGAATAGTTCTTCATCCCTCTTAATACATTTTTTACCTCCTCAGTAGTGATGGGCGGGCATTCTTTATCAGTTGTTATGAGGGCAACACATAACTCCTTGAAGCTATTTATACTTTCTGAGTCTTTGTCCAGTCTATGCTGAACTTCATAGACTTCTATCCAAAATACTTCGACCTCCTCTGGTTTGGGTGGGTGTTCGACAGTAACTGGAGGGTCTTGGAAGAGTCGAGATGAGTCAGAGAGCAACTGTTGATTTTCTCTGACCCACCTCTCCCTCCGCTCTAGGCTTCTATTAGCGTCAGATAGTATCCGTACTCTCTCAATAATATGCTGTCTGATGGTCAGCAGCTTTGACTTGTTACGTGTATGATAACGGGTCCGGAGTTCGCGCGCGAACTTTCGAACCTTGGCGGTAAAATTTCTGTTAGATGTGATGAAGTCAATCACACACTGAATGCGGGACGCGTACTGTCTTGCCCAGCCTATCTTTAGGGCAGGTTGATGCATTCGTCTTTTGGTCTTATGATCAGCCGTTCGTTTTGTTTTACGGTTCGCATCGGCCAAAGCTCTCGCTGCATTATACATACAATAATTGATAGCCCAGAGGTCGGATTCACCGGAGAAATGTCCACGAAGCTCGTCTTCCATTTCAGCCAGATCTTTAGGCTTGAGAGAAACCTTGGTGTTGATGCTTCTCCGGGTCGTAAAGCATCGCTCTTCATCTATTGTATGCCTGCCCGCGGTTGGTCTTAGTGTCGCCTCTCTTTCTTTGTTGCCGGTTTGCTCTAGCTGTGGTAGAGTAGGCGTTCCGCTTACATAGCCCCTTTTACGGAGTAGTTCAGCATGGTTTCGCAGACGTTGCTGCGAAAAGTGCGATAGCTTCGGGTGTTTCTCGCACCACAGAGCATGCAGCCATGCCATGTAACCCCGTTCTCGGGCCATACTCGAAAGGAAAGGGGTTCGTCCACTCTTGTAGAGCCCCACATGCAAGGATAACACTGCGTTCTCTGAGAGGTCGCCCGGTATCCCAGAGTCACCGTTCTAGGCACCTAACCCAGGTGCCGTTCAGCTTTCGGCACGGTTTTCACACCTCCGCTGGAGGGTTAATTTCTTTGGGACCAGCCCTGGACAATTGTCCGCGACTGCCTATTTATTTTTGTAACCATATTCAGCAGAAACCCTTGGTACAGGGACCCTCTATCCGCAACCCGA
>NC_046660.1:39426881-39430022 GCF_010883055.1 Belonocnema kinseyi | reverse complement strand
TATATATACAGGCAGTGTCTAAAATTTCCCGGGACGGTTGGATATTTCCTCAGGTAACATATTTTTCAAAAATGAGAAGGTCATTCCTGAAGTTAATTTCAATGAAGAATTCAATGGTGACCTTCATGTTGATCTTGAAGGTGACCTTCATGGCTTTTTAAAGGTCAACTTTGTTTTGTTTAATGGAAATCCCCTTTTTTCACATCTGCAATCGATAGAGCGGAAAATTCTATGTTCAGGTGTATTCCCAAGTCATAGGTAAATTTTAACGTTCAAGCTCAGTTAGAAGTTATTTGAAATTAACAGAGTTTTTTAAGAGGTTAGTTTAATTCCTGAAGGAAGTCTGAACGTGAAATATCATTGGAGAGCTATGTATTAATCTTGGTTACAGCGTTTTGAATATTGTAAAATTATAAGGAAATTTTTCATTAAAAATTCCATGTGTTCTGGTGAGAGTTTTGTTCCTCTCCGGAGATTTATACAGTCCTATACCGTTTTTCGATACCTAAATCAATACTTAAGGCGACACCATAAGTTCTATACCGTTTTTCCATACGAATATTACGAATCGAAACTAAATTTACGTATTACGAGAACATACTTACTATCTTTCGCTAAAAGATTATTATGGCGCGAGCTAAACTTTCGGAACGAGAGAGGGTATCTGTGTTAATGATGCGTGCTTGGGGAGATCGAATTCAGTCTTACGATCAAGTTCGTTTGCTTTTTACTTACACTTTTCATAATAAAAAAGGGTTGAATCCTGTCTCAAAATCAACAATTGAAAGAACTGTAAGGCGCTTTATGAATCATGGATCTATCAAGGACCTTCAGAGAACTGGTCGGCCAAACTCTGCAGGATCTGTGGAGATGCAGATAGACATAGCCCAACCTTTTGTTGAAAACCCACACCTTAGTTTACGCCGAGCTAGTGATGAGCGTGACGTTGCTCCTGAGACAGTGCGAAATATTTTTAAAAGAATTAATTTCCATCCTCAACAAGTTCATCTGGTACAAGAGCTCAATGAAGACGATCCGGATTGTCGGCTTGAATTTTGTGAAATTATGATGGACAGAATTGATAGAGATCCTCTAATCTTGTCCAATACAGTATTTTCAGATGAATTTACTGTCACTTTAAAAGGTGAAGTTAACAGGCAAAATTGTAGATATTCGTCCTACACAAATCCTGATTGGATGTTGGAGAGTCACACAGTATCCACAAAATATTAATGTTTGGGCCGGTATCTTGAATGATACATTGATAGGCCCTTTCTTTATCGATGGTAATCTCAATGTCCGTGCATATAAAGAGCTTCTCAAAAACCAGATTGTACCAAGAATAATGGAGATTACAGGCTTAAGTTTTCAAAATATTTGGTTCCAGAAGTACGGAGCAGTAGCTTATTACGGTAGGGAGGTTCGATCATATTTAGATACTCAGTTTCCTCAAAGGTGGATTGGAAGAACGTGTGAAATCGAGTGGCCTGCTAGATCTCCTGATCTAACGCCTCTAGACTATTTTCTTTGGGGTTATTTAAAGAGCAAAGTATATTCAATGCAACCGTAAAGCTAAGACGAAATTCAGAATCGAATTCCGCAACAGGCTACTTTGATCTATAGGGAGATGATTCGTAATGCTGCTACTCATATTCACAATCGCATAGCTTTTTGTCAAGAAGCTCAAGGTGTTCAGTTCGAACATCTTCACTGAAGCGTGAGAGGCAAGGGGACTCACACTAATCAAGTACCTCAAAGGGAACAGAATTTACTACGTCCACGTCAGTTTTCTTGGGTAATGCTAAACGTATAAGCGGGTAAATGCTGAAGTGGAATTTTCCGCTCTATCGATTGCACATGTAAAAAAGGGTGTTTCAAAAAAAAAAAAAAAAAAAAAACAAAGTTGAGCTTCAAAAAGACATGAAGGACAACTTCAAGGTCAAAAGGAAGGTCACCATTGAATTCCTCGTTGAAACTTGCTTCAGGAGTTACACTGACCTCTTGGAAAACTTTGTTTATTTCAAATAACCTCTAACAGACCTTGACTGACACAATTGACCTTTGACTTGAGTGGTTTCCATTTAAAAAAAACAAAGTTGACTTTCAAAAAGCCATGAAGGTCAACTTCAAGGTTAAAATTAAGGTCACCATTGAATTTCTCGTTGAAATGTACTTTAGAAAGGACCTTCACTTTTTTGAATAATATTTTACCTGAGGAAATATCCAACCCTCCCTGGACTTTTTATACACCCTGTATAACCTAGCTGTTTGATATGTTCTTTGAGAAGAATAAAAAAGTGTTAATACTCAGGTTTATATTTTTCATTATATTCATGTAACGTTTGATCCTCATATTTGAGAAAATTCCGAAAAGTATTTTAGAATTATTTTAAAAAATGGGAAAGCGGGGGGTGGTCGAAAGAACGTGACGTAATATTATAGGTGGGGGTCTCGTTAATTCATGACTGAGCTTGACAAGGGGAACGGGGGGGTTAAAAAGCTTGAATTAAAGCGTGAATTCATATGTGAACGCTCCCAAAATTAAATTTGGAAATGTTTACAAATTTTCAGAAATTTGTGGAAATTTTTGGTCTTTTATTGTATTGTGCAAAAAATATGACAATGTGCCGTTCGACCAGCCGCGTGACTTTGATTCCGAATTTTATATCAAATCACTAGTCTTTTTACTAAAAATGAAAAACCAAAAATTTGCATGCTATCAAAATCAGTGCCTTTTAAAACGAAACTAAAAAAAATTGACTGCCGCTTGAAGAAATTATCTCCTTTTTTTCCCTAAATAGAAAAACCTCTACCGATGCCAATTATGTTTTAAAAATAGATCTTTACGTTCTCAACCTAATGAAAAGGTATTGGTTTTATGCAACATTTCACTTTGTTGGTTTTGATCAAATGTTTACGTTTTGATTTACGTAAGAAAAAACCATTTTTACGAAGGTGTCTGTCTGTCTGTAGTCTGTAATCTATATTCTGCAGGCACGATCATTTCGAAAGATTGATCAGATTAGATTCTGCTTTAGCTCACTTTTTATAGCCTAATAGTAATCGGAAAGTTAAAAAATGTATGATTATGACTTGTTTTGATGAAAAGAAAATTATCAGAGTAATAGCATTTTCAAAATT
>NC_046660.1:39425542-39426781 GCF_010883055.1 Belonocnema kinseyi | reverse complement strand
CACTTTTTATAGCCTAATAGTAATCGGAAAGTTAAAAAATGTATGATTATGACTTGTTTTGATGAAAAGAAAATTATCAGAGTAATAGCATTTTCAAAATTTTAAAAATTAATATTTTAGGCCGAACACAAGTTACAATAACAATTCATTTAACAACATTTTTCGCTTAAACTACATTTATATTGATTATGAACAAACTAAATGTATGAAAAAACGACATAAGTTGCACTAAATGGTTCAATAATCATTTTTATTTAGGTAGAATGCGCATTTTTTATGATAAAAATAAGACAGTAAAAATATTTTTGTTCTAACACTAATGCGTGTTATGAATGGTAATAATGTAAACTGATTGAAATGATATTCATTTTTTAGGGTGACTAAGAATTAAATTGAATAAAATATTAGAAACAAACATTAAAGTAATCATTAAAAAGCATGTTTGTATTATACTTTATTTTGCAACAGTTGAATAAGCAGCCCCAGATTGAGATTCAGCAATAAATATAATATAGTTGAACATAATGTAGAAACGTTCGCATTTTCAAAGAAATCAAATACGAAGCATGAGATACGGGATGAAAATGTTTTCGTTATAGCCGAAGGAGCTTTAACAAAAGAGAATTCGAGATAAATACATTATCGAACGTGCATTATCGTATGCGCGCGGAAATAAAAAATCGCTTCTAGACAAGAATTTTGCTGAAATATTGTCAAAGTTTTCCTTAAACGTCAAGCAGCAACTTTTTCACTTGAAGTTTTCCGTCCGTTTTATCATAAAAAATGCGCATTCTACCTAAATAAAAATGATTATTGAACCATTTAGTGCAACTTATGTCGTTTTTTCATACATTTAGTTTGTTCATAAGCAATATAAATGTAGTTTAAGCGAAAAATGTTGTTCAATGAATTGTTATTGTAACTTGTGTCTTTTTTATGAAAAGTTTATTGCTTTGCTTTTAATATATTTTTATAACCAGAGGGAAAAAAAATTAAAATTTTAAATTAAATTTTGAACTTTTCGACAAAGGTCAAAAAGTTGTCATGATAATCTTGTCGGGCCCTTAAAAGTTAATGTCGTTTTTCTCTTGACTTTTTTCATATCATGGGTTGTTCGGCCTAAAGTATTAATTTTTTAAATTTTGAAAATGCTATTACTCTGATAATTTTCTTTTCATCAAAACAAGTCATAATCATACATTTTTTAACTTTCCGATTACTATTAGGCTATAAAAAGTG
>NC_046660.1:39403738-39425442 GCF_010883055.1 Belonocnema kinseyi | reverse complement strand
CGATTTCACATTTTTTAAAATAATTCTAAAATACTTTTCGGAATTTTCTCAAATATGAGGATCAAAGGTTACATAATATAATCAAAAATATAAACCTGAGTATTAACACTTTTTTATTCTTCTCAAAGAACATATCTAACAGCTAGGTTATACAGGGTGTATAAAAAGTCCAGGGAGGGTTGGATATTTCCTCAGGTAAAATATTATTCAAAAAAGTGAAGGTCCTTTCTAAAGTACATTTCAACGAGAAATTCAATGGTGTCCTTAATTTTGACCTTGAAGTTGACCTTCATGGCTTTTTGAAGGTCAACTTTGTTTTTTTAAATGGAAACCACTCAAGTCAAAGGTCAATTCTGTCAGCCAAGGTCTGTTAGAGGTTATTTGAAATAAGCAAAGTTTTCCAAGAGGTCAGTGTAACTCCTGAAGCAAGTTTCAACGAGGAATTAAATGGTGACCTTCCTTTTGACCTTGAAGTTGCCCTTCATGTCTTTTTGAAGCTCAACTTTCTTTTTTGTTTTTTTTTTTGAAACATCCTTTTTTACATCTGCAATCGGTAGAGCGGAAAATTCCACTTCAGCATTTACCCGTTTATACGTTTAGCATTACCCAAGAAAACTGACGTGGACGTAGTAAATTCTGTTCCCTTTGAGGTGCTTGATTAGTGTGAGTCCCCTTGCCTCTCACGCTTCAGTGAAGATGTTCAAACTGAAAACCTTGAGCTTCTTGACAAAAAGGTATGCGATTGTGAAAATGAGTAACAGCATTACGAATCATCTCCCTATAGATCAAAGTAGCCTGTTGCAGAATTCGATTCTGAATTTCGTCTCAGCTTTGCGGTTGCATTGAATATACATGCTCTTTAAATAACCGCAAAGAAAATAGTCTAGAGGCGTTAGATCAGGAGATCTAGCAGGCCATTCGATTTCACACGTTCTTCCAATCCACCTTTGAGGAAACTGAGTATCTAAATATGCTCGAACCTCCCTACCGTAATAAGCCACTGCTCCGTCCTTCTGGAACCAAATATTTTGAAAACTTTAGCCTGTAGTCTCCGTTATTCTTGGTACAATTTGGTTTCTGAGAAGCTCTTTATATGCACGGACATTGAGATTACCATCGATGAAGAAAGGGCCTATCAATGTATCATTCAAGATACCGGCCCAAACATTAATATTTTGTGGATACTGTGTGTGACTCTCCAACATCCAATCAGGATTTTTGTAGGACGAATATCTACAATTTTGCCTGTTAACTTCACCTTTTAAAGTGACAGTAAATTGATCTGAAAATACTGTATTGTACAAGATAAGAGGATCTGTATCAATTCTGTCCATCATAATTTCACAAAATTCAACCCGACAATCCGGATCGTCTTCATTGAGCTCTTGTACCAGATGAACTTGGTGAGGATGGAAATTAATTCTTTTAAAAATATTTCGCACTGTTTCAGGAGCAACGTCACACTCATCACTAGCTCGGCGTAAACTAAGGTGTGGGTTTTCAACAAAAGCTTGGGCTATGTCTATCTGCATCTCCACAGATCCTGCAGAGTTTGGCCGACCAGTTCTCTGAAGGTCCTTGATAGATCCATGATTCATAAACCGCCTTACAGTTCTTTCAATTGTTGATTTTGAGACAGGATTCAACCCTTGTTTATTATGAAAAGTGTAAGTAAAAAGAAAACGAACTTGATCATAAGATTGAATTCGATCTCCCCAACCACTCATCATTAACACAGATACCCTCTCTCGTTCCGAAAGTTTAGCTTGCGCCATAATAATCTTTTAGCGAAAGATAGTAAGTATGTTCTCGTAATACGTAAATTTAGTTTCGATTCGTAATATTCGCATGGAAAAACGGTATAGAACTTATGGCGTCGCCTTAAGTATTGATTTAGGTATCGAAAAACGGTATAGGACTGTATAAATCTCCGGAGAGGAACAAAACTCTCACCAGAACACATGGAATTTTTAATGAAAAATTTCCTTATAATTTTACAATATTCAAAACGCTGTAACCAAGATGAATACACAGCTCTCCAATGATATTTCTCGTTCAGATTTCCTTTAGGAATTAAACTAACCTCTTGAAAAACTCTGTTAATTTCAAATAACTTCTAACTGAGCTTGAACGTTAAAATTTACCTATGACTTTGGAATACACCTTGTGAATGCAACAAAAGTGTGATAACTCTTGAAGTTATTATCCGATCTTCTTCTACCTGCTTTTAACGTTTATTTGATAATCCAACAAATCTAACGGAACTTATTAAAATTCTATTGATTAATATTTAACCAACTCTTCATTTTTCTCAACCGGCTCTAATTCTCTAGCAACGAAAAGGTCAGCGAAGCAAGCAACCAAGCACGAACGACTAGCGTCCAGTGTCTCACTTGGGTTCCAGTATTGTGAAAAAATTTGAGGGTGGGGCCCCTGCCGCTCCCCAGAAAGTGCATAAAAAGTTTGGGAATCGCTGTTGTAGACCAGCGATTCCCAAACTAGTGCCGAAGGTAGGGGGCCCGACCGCGGTCGGGCGAAGCCACCCCGGGCCGGGCAGCCTCCTAGGGGGGAAGCCAGCCAGGGCCCAGCTCCTCGGCAGCCCCCCTGCTATGAAAACCCTTTCATTGTCATGCGGTTTAAGGCTGTTTCAATAACTAAAATCCTAAAGACGTGGCCCAATTCAATTCCAATTATCTGAGTCATTTGCCTGATGTAATTTTCAGAAAATGAAAAAAAAGTTGCTAAAAATCGGTTAACATTTCGAGTAATTAAGCACATCTTTAAGTACATGCAAAATTACAAGAACTGTCAACTGGTATTGAAGATATTAACCGATTTTCATCAATTTTCTTTTCATTTGCTTAAAATCAGATTAGGAAATTGATTCAACTAATTAAAATTTTATTTATTGACATTTTAACACATATTAATTTTTCTCAACCGGCTCTAATTCTCTCGCGTGAAGCATGAAACCTTCCGCATGACCGACAGTCAAGTATCCCCCTTGGGTTCTAGTAGAGGGAAAAAAATGTTAGGGTGGCGGCCCTGCCCCTCTATGAAAACTGCAAAAAAAGTTTGGGAATCGCTGTTGTAGACCACTGTGGTCGTTACGAGGGCGCCAGTCGACTCGAGTAGAGTGTGCGCGTGAAAAAATAATCACTCGTATCTTTTAAAGAAAGACAAGGATTTGACTCAAATATTGTTAAAATTTTCCCTAAACATCAAGGAACAACTTTGTCACTTGAAGTTTTTCCGTTTGGGAAACTTCCCTGTAGATTTTTTTCCGTTAAAGTCTGAGAAAACGATTTCTGGAGGTGATGATTTAAAATAATGTACATGTCTGGTACATTACAAATAATGTACCAGAAAAAAATTGGAAACATATTATTAGCATCGGTAGAGATTTTTTTACTCCAAGAAAAAATAACGAGATAATTTCCTTAAGTAGCAGCCGACTTTTTGCGTGTTTAGTTTCAGAAGTCATTGATTTCGGTAAAATGAAAATGTCCGGTTTTGGATTTTTAGTAAAAAAAAACTGTCAATTTGATCCATAAAATTCGGAATCAAAATTGTGCGAATCGTCGAGCTGTACATTGTCACGTTTTTTGTGCAGTATATTTCACAGTTGGTAATTTTCGAACATTTTTACTTTATTCTTAGTGAGCATAGTATTTAGAAAGATCAATTTTCGATTTTGATAACGCGAAAATTCTTGCGAATGAATGTAACTATCGTAAACGTCTGATGTAGGATATGAGTCATATTACTGATAATGAGAATGCTTTTAATTTAAGAACGGACGTGAAATAACTTTTAAAAATATACCATCCTGTTGTAAAGCGGAACAAATTTTGAGAAAACGTGGTCGCTGCCGTCGTCGCCCCCTAAAGGGAACCGGCAATTGGTCCTCTTAACTAAACAAATTCCTAAAATTGATCTAAAGTTTCATGGAATAATAATATTTACTAGAGTTTGTAATAAAAGAATGTTTTTTTAAATTTTCAATTAAATTTAATTTATTATTTGATATTTTCATTATACCACAGCCACAGACCTTAAAAAATTAAAGCACCGTTCCCTTCAATCCCATAAGTTACAAAATTGCAGGAGCTCTGTGAATGCTTTTTCCGTTTTCTTCATGATTTGAAACGGAGCTGATGTCTCTATTTTTCAGTCGAAAATTATGCTTTTTATATTAGCGGAAAATCTGTTGTATGAATTTTTAATTGTTTGCCTTTGATGTTTCTTATCCATTAAGTTCATCTCAAGTCTTAAGTGTGTGACTGTGCAACATATTTGTGATTTTTGTGTTTGTGGGATTACGATATAATTTATTTACCGCGATCACCTTTTCCTTCTGTAACGGAGCGGGACGTCCACGCAGAGAGGGAGATTTTCTTGCAAGCAAAATGTAGGTGCAGTATCTAGAAAATGTAGCTGTCATGTCTATATTTCTATTGCTTAACAAGTATAGGTGTCACACCTAACCAGGTTCAGCTGGAGATTCTAGGTGAAAAATATAGCTAAACTTGACAGCTTATCTAGCTGCGTTTTCTGACTGAAGTGCCTATAATTTTTTCTAGCTAATAGGCCGATATATTTTTAGGTATGATGACAAAAAAATATATCAACTATATATGTAAATACTTAAACATTTATTTATGTATTAGATATAAACATGACTTAATAATTAAAAATATTAAATTGAAAACATTAAGTTATAATCAATAAATATGAATATGTAAAATAGGGCGTGTCGAGAAAAAGTTGTAAATCAACATTTTTTGAGGTTATACGCGCTCTGATAAAAGAATATTCACTTTCCCTTGAAGGCTTCAATATAATTCTGGAGGTTTCAGCTAATCAAAACATCTCTTATTTCCATATCTGGTTACATTATTGTAGTTGCATTACTGTATATTATTTATTTTTTAGCTCTCACAAGCCATACCACATGAGGCACGAGCTTCTTGAATTTACGGAATGTTCGGGCGTTAGTGTCGTGCCAACTAATTCAAGGCGGTAATTTTTTTTAATGCATTTCAATTTATAGGCATAAAATTTATGCTACAATTATTTTAGGTTAGAATTTTCAGCTGTACGAGCAAACTAATTATAGGAAGTATGCTGTTTGTTCATAACTGCTAGAATGTTTAACAAATGATGATAGAATTATCTCCCACAGTTTTTATCTGCAGGAGACAGACGGCTTATATATCTTAGCTATCTAGTTTGCAGTTCTACCTTAACTTTATTGCACATTCAGCTGTATCTCCTCAGCAATATATTTCTAGCGAAAACAGCTATACAATTTTTCTCAGTGATGGAAACATTCTTTTACCAAATATTGAATACAGAAGTTTAATTTTAATTTCATTTATATATATATATATATATATATATAACTTGTTTAGATCTGATATCCGGCACTGAGGAGGACCCGTATCCGTGGTCTAAACGTTTTCTGATTTAACCTTTTTGAGAATTGCACATTTTCTAATTGAGTAATTCCATAAGGCCCTAATGCAAATGAAAAATTTCTTCGAACAAATTTATTAACTGGGTGAATTAAATCCGACATCTTTAAAAAAACAGTAAAGATGTCACTCAATATCCTTACTTATGTTGGTTTCTTTTCAATAACCTATTTTTTCTACTTTTCGCGAATGTTCTAAAGCAAAGTAGTCTATTTGAATGAATTCTTTATACTTATTTCTTCATTTCACTTTTATTTAAGGCAAAACTTACATTACAGGCACCAAGCTCAAACATAATAGGCTTTTAACCATTTCTCTTTCAACATATCACTACCTTTTTCAGCAATCATATAAACCGCAGCAACAGTGTTTCCTCGAGGAAGGGTCGGCATGATCGAAGCATCAATTACACATAAATTGTTAACACCATGAACACGTAATTTTGAATCAACAACCGCTTCTGAATCTTCTTTAGGACCCATTTTGCAAGTTCCAATAGGATGATATACTGTGCGAGTGTATTGCCTTATCATACAAATCCAATATCCATCACTATTGAATTCAAATGCAGCACAAGAAGGCGAAGGGGTTTCATCGAACCTGAAGTTGTTTTCTTTAAATGCTCTGGTATTGAATAATCCAAGGGTTATTCGCACGCCTCGAAGTAATCGTTTCATATCAAACTCATCTGCTAAATATCTTGCTTGAATTATAGGTGCACCCCAGGTGGGATACGTTTCATTAAGTGTAATATATCCTCTACTTTTCGGTGTTAGTAAAGTTGGATAGATATGAAATTGATTGTAGAAAATAGCATCAGTGCTATCACCTCGAAAAAGTAGTTGCATGTCCGGAGCGCCTTGAATTTGTTCATACTCAGTTTGGAAAAATGCACTAATAGTGGTGATACCCAGGTTCGAAAATGGACCTCGATTTGTTGAAAGATAATAACTCAAATAACTTAGTTTTTGTGGACAAGTAGGGCTTTTTATCATTCTGCCTGCTATCTGGCAAGGTATTCCCGTGAAAGTCACATGATCTTGAAGGTTATGACCGACAGGTAAGTTTTGTATTACATTGATACCATGTTTCTGAAGCTCTTGAATTGGGCCTATTCCAGAAAGCATTAATAACTTGGGTGAATTTATAGAACCTGCAGACACAATCACTTCTTTTCTAGCCATAAAAATCCCACTTTCACCTGTAAGAGTATTTGTATACTCAACACCTATGGCCGTCTTTGTCCATTGATCAATCAAAATCTTTGTTACAAATGTTCTAGTTTTTATAAACAAATTAGGCCTTTGATATCGAATTGGCCGAAGAAAAGCTTTGTTTGAACTTGCACGAGATCCCTTGTCTGAGGTTGTCTGTAAATTCATTGATCCCAGCTGTGACTGCGCATTGATGTCCATATTTTTTAAACCAAATTCATCAAGTCCTCGTAAAATGATTCTTGCATCTGGTGTTATATCAGGTAATCGTTCTACAGATAGATATCCTCCAGTTTGATGATATTGTGCATTTCCTTTCAGAATCTGTAAATCAGATAAATTTATTATAGAATTCTGTGCAATCCAATTTCCGTTTTTCAAAATATGAATTTGCTTACGTCCTCATCTCCGTTGTCTTCAGACTTTTTGAAGTAAGGCAGCACATCATTGTAACTCCAACCAGGGTTTCCTAATAGTTCCCACATATAGTAATCTACTGGATTTCCTCTAACGTACAACATGTAGTTCATTGCGCTTGATCCACCCAATACCTGATGATGAGAATTTCTTTAATTTATGACTACTTTACTTGAATTCAAAATCAAATATAATAATTTAAATAATTGTTATGCACTATTTAATTATTATAATTAAGTCAATTACTTGTCCACGTGGCCATGGACATCCTTGATCCACTATACATGAATAACCATCTGATTGGGTTCGATACTTCCAATCAATGTCTGTTCCTTCCAGTTCAAAAGTCCATCCTGGTATATTGGTAGCTACGGGCTCCTCTCCCCCAACTTCCAATAAAAGCACCTGAAAATATTTGATAAAATTATTCATATTTTAGTAAAATTTATCTCAGAATTTTTCCAACAAATTCAACGTTTTCTATCAAATTGCCGTAATTGCACGTCTATTTGTGGTAACTACTTTGCGGTCAACTGAAAACTGTTTAATTTAAATCTTTAAAAAAGTATTTTGAACCAAACATAAATTTTCTTTTTTCAATTATCATTAAAAATATTTACCTTCCATTGGCTGATCTCTGTCAGTCTATTTGCAAGTACACATCCTGCAGGTCCGGCTCCTACTATGATGAAGTCAAACTCTGTTAGTTGCTGCTTCAGGTCCTTAAAATAAGAATTTTTTTTTTTAATATTACAGAAAATTTTAAGAAACTCAATCAGGATATATACTATTTACAGAGATTTTTGACAAAAAGAGAGAATAATGAAAAAAATTAAATTGTCAGATTCACTTTTATGCATTTTTTATTTCAAGTTTACTTGTACGCATCGCACAAGAAACAATTCAAATCTTTTTTGATATGTTATGAAATAGTGCTTTGAAAATATACAAAACCTAAAATTCACATTACTACTTCAAATTGTAAAAATCAAGATTACTATAATAAGCAGATTCAATAACTATTTTAAATACATTGCACTCTGGATTTAGTGCCGGTTTTCGGTCTGACCTTAGACCTATATCAGGGTACGCTAAACTATTTTGTTTCTCTACTATTTTTTCTCTCTCCTATTCCTCTCTCTGCATTGTCACGCCTGAGTCCGTTTGAAAATAAAAAAACAAGGCACACAGCGAATAACTTCTACTTTATATTTCAGTACTGTTTCTTTGTTGTTTGGCCTAATTGTTTTGTTGGGTGTAATTATATTTAAAAATCTATCCGCTTCGATCTCAAGAATGTATTTAACTCGCGCTATGTGCTCGGTCATTGTATATCAACCAATTTTTGTCGTGGGACTTTTAAAATTAAAGTTTAAACCATCAACAATTGAAATCTAGTGATTTTAAATTCTCTTTTGTTAAAGCTCTTTCGACTTTATCGAGCACATTCTCATCACGTGTCTCTTATATGAAAAAGATTAGAAGAAAATTTTCAGATTTAATTTGAAACCAATTTTATTATTAAACATTTTATTGTACCTTGTGTCTTTCTTCACAAATATCTAATTTGTTTAATTGTAATGTCATTCTTCACGATAATAACTGCCGTCTATCTATTTTTTTCATAACTTGTATCGTTTCTTAATTTTTTCCTTGAAATTTTCAATGCTGTTTTTTACAAATAAAACAAACACTATGCGCTCCATGAAAAAGTGATTTATAAAAAATGTGTTGATCTTTTTTGACGCAGTCTGCAATTTTTCATCATTTTTTGTGCAATAAAAATTTTAATTTTAGATTTTTCAAGAAAATTCACAAATTTGTTGTGTAAATCTTGTAGGTCTTTCAAAAAGGAACGTTTTCCTTTTATTTACTTCTTTTCGTGTCGTACTTCTCTGTTTACAAATTTTTATGTTTGTTTTTTTTTTCTCAATTTTTTAAAGATTTATAACTGTAATAATTTTGTTCTTATCAAAATATGTCGCTAGAATAAATTGTTTGGTTCACTGAATGTTCCGAATAGCCGCAAATAAACAAACTTTCTGAATTTTTATCTCGACTTTTTTGTAAAACATCGTGTTCACAGACGTCATTAACAACAACAACAACAAAAACAGACTGACAGACACCGACGTAAAAATTATTTTTTCTGATTCAATTCATAGAAAGATAAATATAATCGGATAATGTAATATAAAAATGTAATGTAATGTATCTTAACTATACTTTATTTTTGGAAGCATAGAAAAAACTGGGGTTTCACTAAAGTTGCGGCTCAAATACAAGTTGGTTTCATTTAGAACTTGAGCTCCAACAAATACCTGTGGAGAGCCAAAATGTTTCGTTTAGAGCGTTCTTGAGAAAAACATGAAGTGCCATTCACAAACTATAGGCTCGCAAAGTAGTCCTGGTAAGTTAGGAATCAATTTACAGTTATCGAGCGATGACTTGAGGTGAAAAGTTTCTTGCATATGAATATGCCTTTACGTTGACAACTTTGCTACCTAACCTGCAAATGATATTTATCAAGTCATTATATCTATTTTAATTGTGTAATTATTGTGTAACTTAATTATATTCATTAAGTTATGTCCATCAGAGTTCGATAACATATGTTCTCTAAGGTAAATACTGTGTTATTGATTAAACATAATATCCAAATGAGCAAAGTGAAAAAAAGGTTCTTTAGAAATAGCCTCAATTACAATTGAGATCATTCAAAACCCCAAAAATGGGTTCCAATGGAAACTTCAGTTTTTTCTGTGAGAAATAGAACCTATATGAACTGAAATTCGTCAGTATTAAAACTTATAAAAATAACACGTGTGTAAAAACTTACCTTACCTATTAGTAATGCGTGGCTCACTATTATTTTATGTGTTTCCATTTTTTTTTAATTTTCTAAAAATCGACCGCTCAAAATTTTCGTAAAATCATTTGTCTATATTTATTTGCAGTTTAAAAAAGTTTGGTTATATTTGGAGATTATCAGCATGCCTAGCTATAAAGATACAACTTATGGGTAAGTTACTTTTTAAAATGATTTATTAGTAACAGTTAATATTACATAAAGAAAAAATTTATTGGTTATCGTTATCGTCATGCAATAGTCCCATTTTTAAACGAAAAGATCACTTCAGATACTTCTTTTAATAAATTAAAACATAAGAACCCAGATATTTTATAATCTGATTGAATCCATTTCAAATCAGGCAAGTTCTACACTTGAAGTTGCAGAATCTCTCGGAGACGAAATATGTTGTTTTTTAAATTTTTTTTCGGAGTTATGTGTATTTGAATTTTTGACTTTGTTTAAAAAAAAAACAAGAAAATAACTTGTGAGTGTTATGCGGCCTTAATAACTTCTGTGGCCAGGAGAATTTTTTCATCACATCGGATTCTCGTATTTATCTTACAAACAACAATAGATCCAAAAAAGTGTTTAAAAAATATTTTTCACCGTTAAGAGAGTTCTACAAAAATTTCTCTGACTCATGTATGATATGCTGCAAAAAAATTCTCTTGGTCTCAAAAATGGCTTAGCCCACATAAAACTTATAAAATATCTTATTTAAATTTAAAAAAAAAATGTAAAAATATTTATAAAAGTAGAAAATGTGATAGCTAAATCGTGTTTAGCAGTTTTGGCCGTGTGAGCGGCCCTAGCGTTTTCAATCGTCAAACAATTTTTTAATTTTGTGTAAAAAGTAAAATTAGTTTAACAGCAGGAACGTACTTTTGCACTCTAGTCACATAAGTTAAAATTAATAAGGACATTTTAGAATTTCAATTGTTCATTTATATATGAAATTTGAAAAATTGTTTAAAGGACTAAAAACATATAGGCAATTTCTGCGAAAAAAGGAAAACCTCATCTTTTATACTTTCATCAATATTGAGATCAAGAGACTTTTTTACTTACGAAAATTGCATTTTTGTATTGTTATTGGAAATGGTGCAAGATCGAGGGCTTCTGGTCGAGGAAATAATCTCAGTTTTATCAATTTAGAAAAACCTCTACCGATGTCAATAGCCTAAAGTTGTTCCTTGATCTTGAAGGAAAATTTTGACAAACTTTCAGCCAAAGTGCTCTCTCTTTTTTTAAGAAACGAGCGATTTTTTATAGCCGCACGCACACTCGACTCGAGTCGACTCGTGCCCTCTTACCAACAACAGTGGCTTAGAATAGGATTGTACTGTTCATAATCGCCCACAGGTCGTATTTCTTAGCCGATTATAAAGTTATTTTCTTAGAAATGCGCAGCATTAAATTTTCTAGAGAATTTTTGTCTGAGATTTAAAATTTTTCGTTACCGAGAAACAATAAATAAACAAATATTGTGGCAAAATTGGCCATTTCAGCTTTGTGAAATTTTATCTCAAGAAAAAATACAGAAAGAGACTCACTATCACCTGCAATTATTGAAACACGACATTTCTGGCCATAGTAAGCTATGGAATACGAATTAAATATTATTTTCCACATATTACCCCCACAAGTCTGTTTTTACTTTTCTAAAAGCTCACATGAATTTTTAAAGTTTTTTATTGTTAATAATATTTATTTTTCATAATTCTAGAAAGTTACGGTTAAAAAAAAAGAGTTTTTAACCTTTTGCCCAATTTCCAATTAGATTAAGGTGGATGATTAATTAAAGTTAAGCAATTATTTGTTCAAATACTTTTTTATTATTGTTAATAATATTCAATTTGAATAATCATAAAAAGTTTCTGTTTTTTTCTGAAAGTTTCAGCTTTCCATTTAATTTCTGATTAGAGTGAGTTGAATAATTAATTAGAGTTGAAAAATTACTTGTTTAAATAATTTATTTTTATTAATTTCAATAATTGTAGACAGTTTCTCTTTTTTGGGAAATTTTCAGCTTTTCGCCTAATTTCCCATTAGACTTAGGTGGATAATTAATTAATGTTAAAAATTAATTGTTTAAATTATTTATTATTATTGTTAATAATACTTAATATAAATAAAGCTAGAAAATTGCTGTTTTTTTCTGAAACTTTCAACTTTTTGTCCACTTTTTACTTAGTATGGTAATAATTAATGGAGGTTAGGCAGAAATAGTTTTACAATTAATTTGTTTTTGTTTATAACTATCTTCTCTTAGATGAATGAAAGAAAATTGCTTTTTTTCTAAAATGTTGAACTTTCCTCTGCCTTTTTCAGTTGAATAAGCATTTCCTTTTAAAATTATTTGTTCATTTATTTTTAAGATTATATGATTATTCTTGAAAAAATTCAACACAAATTTGAAGTTTTCATTGCATTCCCACAAAGTGAACAAAGAGTTGAAAATTTCAGAAAAAATCGCAACTTTGTCTATTTTTGCTCTGTGACAAGAGTTTTTAAACCTCAAACAAAAATTCTCTTACAAATTTAATGCTGCTTACTTTTAAGAAAATCATTTTATAATCGGTTAAGAAATACGACCTGTGGGCGATTATGAACAGTAAATTCCTACTATTATCGGTACAATGGTGTCACACTGTGGAAAAAAAAATAACTTCTTTGGTTCAGAATAACGCACAGGCCACAAAAAGTAACCAATTTAAAAAACAAATTTTTTAAAAAAAATCTGAGAAGATTTTTAAAAGAGTTGTGAAGCCTGATTATTGAATAAGACTTTAATTTTTTATAAATAAGCAAATAGGACGAAAAAAATGGCAATTTTTTCAATTTGACGTTTTCCGTGCTCGAAAATAACAGAAAATTGTTGATATCGCCTAAGTTGTACAGAGTAACATTAGATAAAGCTGTTTCAATATTATGCAATAAACAAACTATTTTTTTGTAAACAAATTATTTCTTGAAAAATGTTCATATCATAATTGTTTATGTTATAAACAAATTTAATGAACAAATACTGCAATCAGGCATTTTTCGAAAGAAAAATGTATTTTTTTCGATGTCAATTTTTAAAAATTAGGAACCTCATGATCATTTTAGCAAAATTCATAATTTTTTTAATAATCTCATGATTTTTTTAAACAAATCCATTATTCGGGCATTTCTCGGCAGAAAATTTTGCTTTTTACAATGCTCGTCCCTTAAGTTAGGAACTTCTTTAAAATTTTAACATCATTCATAATTAGTTGATAAATGTTATGATTTCTTTAAACAAATTTCATGAACTGCATTAATTAGGCATTTGTGTACAGACCAATTAGTTTTTTTCTGCAACAACTTTTTTAATTAGGAGTTCAGCAAAGTTCATAATTTTTTATCAATTTTATGATTTTTTATAACAAATTTAATAAATAAATGCATTAATCAGGAATTTGTGAACAGAAAAATTCGTTTTTTTTCTATATTAACTTTTTTAATTAGGAAGTTCGTGATAACTTCAACAAAATTCATAATTTTATGATTGAAAATAAAATTAACTAAACAAATGCATTATTGTGGCATCTGTCGACGGAAAAAATCTTTTTTTTTCATGTCCGACTTTTAATTGGAATCTTCATAAGAAATTCAGCAACAATCATCATTAGTAGATAAATTTTGATTTTTTAAAAGAAATTTATCAAACAAATGCATTCTTCGGGCATCTGTAGACGGAAAAATTCGTTTTTTTCTGTCAGTCATTTTAATTGGGAACTTAATGAAAATTGCATTTCCAATCATAGTTAGTTGATAAATTCTATAATGTTTTAAACAAATTTAATAAACATGTGCATTATTTTGGTATTTGTCGACTAAAAATTGACCATACAATTAAGAAGACTGTTATAGAAAAAAAAAGAATTTTTCCGTCCACAAATGCCCGAATGATGCGTTTGTTTGTTAAATTTGTTTTAAAAAATCTTGAAATTTATGAACTTATCATGAATTTTGCTGAATTTATTATAAAGATCCCAATTAAAAGTCTGAAATCGAAAAAAAAAATTCCGTCTGCAGATGCCCTAATAATGCATTTGTGTATTAAATTTGTTTAAAAAAATCATAAAACAAATAAAAAAATTATGAATTTTACTGAAGATAGCATGAAGTTCCTAATGAAAAAGTTGAAATAGAAAAAGGCAAATTTTTCGTCAAAAAATACCTGATAAGTGCATTTCTTTTAGAAAATCATAAAATTCATTAAAAATTACGAATTATGCTGAAGTTATCATGAAGTTCCTAGGTAAAAAAGTTGAAATAGAAGAAAAACTAATTTTTCTTTCGAAAAATACCTGATTACTGCATTTGTTTATCAAATTTGTTTTAATATAAGCAATTATAATTTTAAGAAATTTTTTTGAAATATAATATTGTTTCCATTCAAATTTCTTGCAATATAACTTGGAAAACGTATAATCATGAAAAATCATAGAAAACATTTTTTAACAAGTAATTTTTCTATACATTTTTTGTTTTGTTTATTGTCTAATATTGAAACATTTTTAACTAATGTTACTATATTCAACTTAGGCGATTTGAACTATTTTCATGTTATTGATAAGCACCGGGAACGTCAAATATACAAAATTGCCATTTTTTCGTCAGATTTGTTTATTTATAAAAAAATTGAAAACCTAATTTGAAAACCGAGCTCAGCGACTCTCTTAGAAACTTGATCAGCTTTTTTCAAATTTCGTATGTCCAGATTGGTCAATATTTGTAGACTGTACGCTATTTGAATCAAAAAGTTACTTTTTTCTGACTGTGCGCAGGTCGACTCAAGTTGAATACGCGCGCGGCTGTAAAAAATCGCTCGTATCTTTTACAGAAAATAAACAAATTCGCTCAAATTTAGTTAAAGTATTCCTTAAACATCAAGAAACAACTTTGTCGCTGGTGGTTTTCTCTACGCTAAATTTCCCTTGTAGTCCTTCTTCCGTAAAAGTCTGAGAAAATGATTCTTGAAGGTAACGGTTTGCAATAACTTTGATGTTGCAAATATCAGAAGAATATATATAGATCATTTCCTCGAACAGAAGTCGAGTTTTCGCGAGTTTAGTTTTAAAAGTAATTGATTTCGGTAAAATGGAAATTTCCGGTTTTTAATTTTTAGTATAAAAACCATCAATTAATTTTTTTTTGAATTCTGTATTTAAGTTGTAGGACCCATCGAGCCGCACATTAGCATATTTTTTGCGCAGTAAATGTTCCAAGTTGGTAATTTTCAGGAATTTTTCCGCGTTTCGGCAACGCAACGGAGTACGAATCCGAGCGCTAAGGACGTTATGGAATTCAGACCTTCAATTTTGAAATAAATTTTTTTAAATTATATATCTTTATATTTTTAATTTACGGTGATTTTTTCACATTACTTGAAATCTTTTATAAGTTATTCATGATTTTACAGGAATTTCCTGGAAATTGTTTTATTTTATTCAAATTTCACTAAAATCACCTAAATCCTTATTAATTAATTTGTTTATTTATCTTTTGTTTTGTGCAATTTACTTAAAATTTGTTGAATGCGCCTTGAATTAGTCCAACATTTGTTCACATTAGCCAATTATAAATTTTGTCATGAAGTAAATTCATGCGAATTGAAAATAAAATTTTACTATTTGTTATTAGATTGATATTTTACCTACGCTGTTAAAAGTTTCTGTAAGAATTTTGAGAAGTACGTCACTAAAACTGTATTTAGAAAGGGTTTATGAATTTTCCTTAACAGGAACAGAAATCTAATTAGAAATCTAGAACAAAAGAAGCAGGGATAATTGTAACAGAACTTTATTAGATTTCTAAACGTTTATCTCAACCATTTTTATACCTATCGTTGTATAAGATAAAAATAAGAAAATTCGATTTTACTAAACAAAAACTTTGTTGAAGTACTTGCGCAATTTTCTTTTTTTTTAACACAACAAATGCGAATTAAACGACATCTTTCATTTTCGTAAGTAATAATAATTATTGACAAAATACAAATTATTATTTTATTAAAAATCTAATCATTTTGCGTAGAGTATGTGTTTTGTACGCCGGACGAATGGAAAGTGTCTGGTATCAGACCAGTACGAATGTAATCGTCATTTTATGAAACCCAATTTCTTGACTTTTAAATTTATAATTTAAAAACAAAAACTTGATATTAGAGAAAGAGAGAGAGAAAGAGAAATATTAAAAAACTGGGGGTCCTGATGTACCTTGTTTCGAATTGATTTACGGGGCAGATAATCGCAGTATCTTGTAACTATTTTATTGCAAAGATAATTGGCTCATTAACCGCAACTCTCATGACTTTAATTTTTGTTACCATTTAGGAATGTTTTTAAACTACTTTCAATTATCAGATACCACTTCTGAATGTTATTAAAGTTTTTTTTAATTCGCTGTTAATGTTAAAAGCAGTTATTTTGTTTTTCGGGAACCTGATTTAGTAAATTTTAGTTAGTTCCAGTTTTCAATAATTTTAGTAATTTTTCAGTAATTTCATTTATCATAAGTGTGTAAAAATTGATAATTTTTCTCAGTTCTAACAGTGTAATATGTCGTTTAAATTGTAAAACAATATTTTCTTTATTGAAAGTTAAGCTTACCTTGCTCGAACTGGTATCAAAAGTGTAATGGAGCAGATATGAAAATAATGCCATGTAAATCGCAATGCATTGGCTCTGGAAGACGAACAACATAGTCGTTCGAAACAATCAAACTGAAACAGATTAATATTTTTAAATGAGTGAATACGTGACCTACCTCTGCATATAAGTCATGGAAGTCGATTATGCGATAACTTTTCGCATTTTTCAACTCACAACTTAGGATAATATTGACACGCTTGTTCTCGTTACTGAAATCACTTACTATTTGAAAAAAGGTCTTTATATTTGCTTAAAAGTTGTATGGTGTGAATAAATAAAAATCGTTATCGCGTCTAAATCCCGAACAGATAAAGAAAACAGGCAAACTCGAATCACTGTTAAATTTTATGATATTTATGGTAATACAGGATATTTATATTTGTCAAATATTTCATGTCAAGAAATGTCCAGTACGTGAATTCCACAAAAACAGTGTCCGATCAGATCATGATTTTGTGATGATAAATTGTTCTAAAATCTTGAATGAATTAAAAAGAGAAAAGCGCGAAAATTGACTTACATTGAAAACTGATAATATATGCTTAACTTGTCAAATATTTATTTTTAGGAACAAAACATTCCGGGAATTCAACAAGAAGGAAGTCCGACCAGGTCACGATTCCGAGATGATGAAGACTAACCTTAATGTACACTTAATGAACTAACTTAATGAATACTAACACCTGAATATATTTTTCTCTCACTCATTTTAATTTTACTGCTCGGTTAAATATAATTCTATTTGCCCGTATTTAACATTTTTTGACGTTGAAAAAATTATAAACAATCGCAGGCAATCCTTTTTATGAAATAAAACGTTCCATTTTCCAGCAAATCTATACAAGAAATAAAAAAAAAAATTTTTTAATTATTTAACTTGAAAAGATGAAAGAATTTTCTGTCACAATTTTTTTTATAAGACGCATATTTTAGGATTTAATCTTGAAAATTTATATACAAACAAAGATTTCTATTTTGTTTTTAAGCTATGGAATATGTGGAAAAATGAATAAACGCTAATTTTTTCTCATAAAACAATGTTACAAAGTTTTTGCAAAGTATTTTTAATAAGACGTGTCGTTTTTTTAATCGTAAAAAATAATATTGAACATTTAAAAACCAACGTTTTTAGAAAACGAAGCAATGTATGGAAAAAATGAATTCACAAAGTTCCTCATATAAAAACATCTATGAATTATTAATCAATCATTTTTTTATTGCAGACATAATATTTTCCTCAATCGTTAAGAATATTATTAAGAGAAAAGCATTTCATGTTCGAAAAATCGACACAAGGTATACAAAAATGTAGCAATCAATTATTTTACAAATAAAACTAAACATTAAAAAAATACATTTTTTTAAAAACGGCATAATATACGAAAAAAATAAATTGACAAAAGTTGTTCATCCTAAAATATCTACAAATTAATAATTCATTCTTTTTTATTGGAGACCTAATTTTTGTATTAAACGTAAAAAAAGTACATTAGGAGAGTGAAAAACTTGTCCAAAATAATGTTCTTATAGGTAGCACCTGTTTTGTTATTTCGTAGAGAATAAAATGAAAAATAAAATATAATATAAATTATTTTTTAATAGGACCCGTAGTTAAAACTAAGCAAATTAAATTTAGTAATCACGATAAAAGTTATAATAAAATATTTAATAACAAAATTGTTTTCCTACATTGGATCTAAAAATTTGCATGTGACTTTTTTTGTATGAATGTGCACTTTTTTCTATTATAAAAACAAAAAAATGAAAATACTACGTTTGTTTTAACATCAATTTGAAGCACTGGATATGCGACGAGAACTTGTTCGTTAAAGACCAAGAAGTTTTAACAAAAGAGAATTCACAATAACCAAATTACATTTTTCAATTCTTTCACCTTCTATTTTAAAAGTCTGTGCACAAATGTGGAGGGGGTGATACAAAGACCGAGCAGATTGCACGATGTAAATACATTATCGAGTGCTTCAGAATAAATATTGTTATGAAACTCGCGAGAGAATGTGCTGTACAGATAATTAAATCACATACGTACATGCCTACTAAAGCGTGAGCATTGAATATGCAAAAAAATCTCGCGAATATTCCATTATCAGCGGTACATGGTTGTCGATTACAAAAACATGCACCTGTTGAAATAAAGAAATTTGAAACAACGTTACGGTGAATTGTAGAAAAGTAGCTGAATTAGCAGATTTCGTTTCGCTTTCGAAATTTCAATTTTTGATATTATAATTTTAAAACAAATTTACATGCACATTCAATTATCAAATCCGTTAAAAATATAAACATAATAAAATTTCTGTAACTCTTACAGCATTGACACTTCTTGAAAATGATTTTCAATTAATAAATTGATTCCGTCAATCTTTAATTAAACCAGCTGAAACTTTCCACAAATTTTCCTTGCAACGTGAAAAGTTAATTCGATTCTAATAGTCTTTTCAACTTTAACTTTTTGTTGATACTTTTTACATTCTCATCAGAGAAGGTATTAGATTTGTGTAAAACTTGAACCCCCCTGTTTTTGTCAAATATCCACGTTTTGAGACCGCGAGAATCCGAAAATCAGGTTATTATGAATGTGTATGTATGTATGTATGTATGTATGTATGAATTTCGGTATTTATGTATGTATGTTTGTATGTATGTATGTATGTATGTATGTATGTATGTATGTATGTATGTATGTTTGTATGTATGTATGAATGCATGCATGTATGTATGTCAGGCTGTGGGCATGATAATTGTTGAAAAAACACACACGAAAATCAAAATTTTAAGCCAAATAAAGCACGATATGAAAAAAAGTCAGGAAGAGAAAAATATTTTTTTTTAATGTCCTACAAGACTGTTTTAATAACTTTTTGAATTTTCTTAAAAAACTGAAAATTTAAAGTTTGATCGCATAAAAAAGGAAGGAAAAACTAAAAATTACATTTTGCGGTTAAACTGTGCAAAATAGGTAAAAAGATGACTAAAAAAAAATTGTGCATTTCAAACAGATCTAGAAATTTTTCTAAACAACTTTTGATAGTCTATGTATTTTGAGTTTTAGTTGTGAAAAACTATATTAAAAATAAAAAATTAACCCGCTGCGTGGGCACATGCTCACCACAACTTATATTTTTTAATTTCTTCTTCGTATCATGTGTAGGTTTTCAAAAAATTTACTTTGTTTAAATGTTTTAAATGCTATTTTTTACGACTAAAATAAAAAACAGAAATATCAAAACATTATTTATGGCAAATTAATTAATTTTTACATTCTCATCAGAGAAGGTATTACATTTGTGTAAAATCCCCCCCCCCCTCCGTTTTTGTCAAATGTTCACATTTTGAGAACCCCAGAATCCGAAAAACAGGTTTTTATGAATGTGTCTGCCTGCCTGCACGTTTGTTTTTATATATGTTTGCATGTATATATGTATGCATGAATGCATGTTTGTATGTATGTCAAGCTGTGATCACGATAACTTTTGAAAAAATTAATCCATTTGATTGGCCTTTGGCAAGCTCTCTGAGTGTCAGAAATTAAAGGTCGAATTTGTTAGCCAGCCATTTTGGATAAAAATTAAAAAAGTGAACGTATTTTGAAAATTTTTGAGACCACTTTTATTCAGAATTCAACAATTTTATTCACGGATACTCATAGTATTTAAACAGAAGAACAATTTATCTCAATGACTTTTTTTAATAAAACCAAAATTTACCAGAGATATAGCATTTAAAAAATTTCAAAAAACACACGAAAATCAACAATTTATGCCAAATAACGCACGATATGAAAAAGTCAAGAGAAGAAAAATGTTTCCATTTGAATATCCTACAATAATGTTCTGAAAAAAAACGACAGAAATATTCGTTTTTTTCTATGTCAATGTTCTTCAATCAGGAAATTTATGATAATTTTAGCAAACGTCATAATTTTTTGATCATTCTTATGATTGTTTTAAACAAATTTAATTAAAAATTGCATTATTTAGGCGTTTGTCAACAGAAAAATTTTGTTTTTTCAATGACAGTCTTTTCAGTTGGGAACTTCATTTCGTTAATCGAAGTTTTGTGGGTTACTGAGGTAGGGATTTAATTTTGAAGTTAAAAAGTAAGGCTGATGTGTGAACCTTATGTGCTACGTTTAAATCGTAAGAATAAAATTAGAAATGAATAAATTCAGTTTTTGAAAAACTGTTATAAGTTACATTAAAGTGTTTAATAACAAACTTTTTTAAAGAATGCGCATTTTTAAAGAGACAATGAAACTACGTCTGTTTTAATATCAATGCATGTTATGAATTGTAATAATATACATTTATGGAGATGATATACAAGTGCAGATATAAATTCGAGTACGAAGCACGAGATACGTGATGAGAATGTATCCGTTAAAACCAAAGGAGCTTTAACAAAAGAGAAGTCACTATCACCAAATTACTGTTATCGATGTTTTGACCTTTAGTTTAAATAAATCTGTGTACAAGTGTGAGGAATATTCAAAGACCGAGCGAGGAGCGCGAGAACCAATAGTCGCGTGCCCTAGGCACGCTTAAACTTAGATAAATGCAATATTGAGCGCAAAACACAAGATTCAATAAACTTGCGCTCCTGAGCGCGCCGATATTTGTAAGCAGCGCCGTATTTACCAGGGCGTACGGTGGGGCTAGTGTCCCAGGCCCCTGACCCCAGAAAATTAATAAAGTTTACAGCAAAATTGGGATTTCCTCTGCCCTTAAGGGGGACCCTTCGAAATTTAGCCCCAGGCCCCGAAAAATGTTAATCCAGCGCTGTTTGTAAGCCCCGCACACAACAAGCGATGAAAATGTAGAATGAAGAATGCTAAAGTTTGTACGAATTTCAAAATAAATATTATTAAATAATTTGAGAGAGAACGTGCCTTGCAAGTAATTTAATCACATAAGAACATATGTACACTGTTAAAAATTTCTGTAAGAAACTTCCACTACATGCATTGAAAATTTATTTACGAAACGTAAGGCAACGCTACGATACACAATTTTGTAGTTTCCAAATGCCAGCATTAGTA
>NC_046660.1:39399265-39403638 GCF_010883055.1 Belonocnema kinseyi | reverse complement strand
ACATATATCGATACTTGTTAAAGCCAAAAATTAAAACAAAGATGTAAATCATTTCTCAGAAAACTTGTTCCTGGCAAAAAAAAATTAATGAAATTCAAGGAATTCGCGGAATTCACAGAATTCACGAACTTTACAGAATTCAATGGATTCACGGAATTTAGGGAATTCAAGGAATCCAAATGATTCACGAAAATCAATGAATTCACGGTTTTCAAAGAATTGACTGAATCCAAAGAATTATCGGAACTTAAGGGATTCATGAAATTCATAGAATTCACGAAATTTATTAAATTCACTGAATTCATGGAATACACGCAATTGGTGCAAATTAAGGAATTTATGGATTTCAAGAAATTCAGAGAATTCATAGAATTGAAGTAATGTATGGAATTCATCGAATTCCATGCATTCCTTGAATTCTATGAATTTCGTAAATTACTGGTATTACGCGAGTTCCTTGAATTCCATGATTTCCGCAAATTCTAGTGAACTTAGTGATTTAAGTGAATTCCTAAAATTAGGTAAATTCAGTGAATTGCTTGAATTCCATCAATTTCGTGAATTCCTTTCATTACACGAATTTCGTGAATTCCTGGAATCCCATTAATTTTGTAAATATCATGCATGCCATAAACTTCGCAGATTCCTTTAATTCAGTGATTTTCATAAATTCATTGAATTCCATTAATTATTTTAATTTCTTCAATTTTATAAACTTCGTCAGTTCCTTGAATTCCGTGACTTCTGCGAATTTCATGAAACTTGCGAATACCCGAAAAAATTACTTTTACGTCTCAGTTTTGAAACTCATAGGTACTACGACACAAATTTTCACAAATAATTTGCGGGTTATTATTACAAATTAAAATAATTGAAATTAAAAAGAGACTAAAGATATTTTCTTTTAACTTTATTTTTTAATTCCTAGACTCAAGTTATGCCAAGTGGGCCAGAATCCAATAAAAGTGGCCAAGATTAGATTTTTTATCATGTTTGTATGAAAATTGGTACAAGAAAGTTTTTGGAATCCGTTGTCCCGAATTTAAGTTCAACATAAAAGAATTTTAATCTCATTTCCAGGATGACGGCCAAAATTGTTCAATTTTTATACACTTGTCTAAAACTTAGTATGAGGAAGTGTTTAAAAAAAAGTCCAATATAGCGGATAATTGTTTTGAAACGCGCTAAAAACAACATTGTAATGCATTTTTATGATTTTTAGGGTATTCTCTCGGCATTAATTATTTAAAAAATGAAATAAAACATTAATGTTTTGAAATAGTAGACTCAGACATTATTCTCCATGTCGCATCGTTTTGCTGAAAATAGGATTGTTGTTTTCATATTATTTGTAATAGGTAAAACGGAAACTCTTACAAGTTTTCTTTTATACTTTTTACGTATCCCGAGTCTTCTCGCATAACCACGAAAATTTTTGATGTATGCATATCAATTTCAAAAATTAAATTAAATACGCGAAGTTCTGTCAAAAATGGTTTGAAGAAATGTTGTAGAAATTTGTGAAGGCTGATATTCCTTCAAAAACTTTCCCCCATATTTTGCGTCATTTGATTTGAAATTGGAATTTTAGATTTTTTAATAATATTTTCGATAAATAAAACTAAGATGACAAGCCCTATCAAAAAATATTTTTCACAAATATCAAAGGACTTTTCGAAAGCTCTAATTAATTCCTTAGACTTTCTGCCATATTTTGCGTTATATTGCTCAAAAATTGAATTTTGGATGTTTTTCATAATATTTTCAAAAGATAAAACATAAAAATCAAGTGTTATCAAAAAAGCTTAAACAAACAATTTATAGGCCTTTTAAAAGCTAAAATTCTTTTCTCAAAAAATTTCTTTATTATTTGTCGTTTGACTTAAATTTTTAATTTTCGACTTATTTATTATTGATGCATGAAACCTGAAAAACAAGTCCTATACAAAAAATTTAAACAAAAACTGTAGATGTTCTGAAGCAATTGAATTCGCCTAATGTTATTTTTGCACTTACCAATCGTCGTTTGGCCTGAAAATAGAATATTCGATTTTTTATAGCTTTTTCGATGCTTTTTCGTGCCATAGCTTGACCGCGATTCCAAATTTCTGAAAATTGTAATACTTTCTCAATCATAAATGATGAGAGTGTAATAAATTATAACATATTTATCTTTTTTTGGGGGGCACACATTTTTCCTCTTAATTTTTTTTCGTACCGTTTGTCGTTCATCCACACACGTTTTATTTTTATTTTTAATGTTATTTTTTATGATTAAAACCAAAACCATGCGTCCTATCAATAACTGATTTACAAAAAATTTATGATGTGTTTGTAGTGCACAATTTTACTTTACGATTTTTTCGTAGTTTGTGTCGTTTCCCTTTTTCCTAAAAAGTTTAAGTTCTCTTATGTTCAATCTATTATTAAGAAATTGCATAATAAAGTACTAAGGCATTTTTGTTTGGGAGCACAATTTTTTAATTTGTAGGGCTTTTAAAAAACAAAGTTTTTGATCTGCTGGTATTTTTTAAACATCGGGCATGGCTTGGCTTTAAGTATTCATTTTCGGTTGATTTTTCAAATTCTGTAAAGGCTATAACTCTAATAATTTTTTTACCGAAAAAAGTCAGGTGAATAAATTGTGTGGCTTTCTGATTACTACGAATGGCAATCCCCGCAGACTCATTTTAAAATCCAAAATCTACTTTTCATCCTTTCTGACTTCTTTAACGATAACAGTCTTCTATTTTATTCTTTTAGACTCATTAATAATAGTCAATTCTATTTTTCATCATCTTAGATACCTTTTAAAATACAATTTTTCTTTTTTGGCCTTCTTGACTCAAGAATTTTTTTAAAACAATTTATTGGATGGGAATCAGCTCTAACGTAAAAGTCGATATAAACTTTATAAATAATTGCGTATTAAAAAGTTTAAGATTTTTAGTTGTTCCATTCTCGTGAAATAAAAATGTTTATCATAGAAGACTGAAATTATGAAAAATGGATGATTTTCTTGTCAACTTTTTCTTTTTGGAAAAAGTTCTTGTAACAGAAAATTGATGCACCAAATTCTCGCTTTCAGTCACCTTGTTCTCAGACTTCCTAGAACTGCTGGCTCTCACAGTTTCTCACGAGAGCAGGGCGGATGATTATAAGACTAAAAGATGAATGCATCAAATCGCCATGAAGATAGGCTGGACAACACAGTACGCGTCCCGCATTCAGTGTGTGATTGACTATATCACATCTGGCAGGAATTTTACCGCCAAGGTTCAAAAGTTCGCGCGCGAAATCCGGACCCGTTATCGCACACTTAACAAGACAAAGCTGCTGACAATCAGGCAGCATATTGTTGAGAGAATACGGATACTGTCTGATCCTAAAAGAAATCTAGAGCAAAGAGAGAGGTGGGTCAGAGAAAATGAACAGTTTCTCTCTGACCCATCTTGACCCTTCCAAAACCCCCAAGTTACTATCGACCACCCGCCTAAACCAGAGGTATTCGAAGTATTTTGGAGCGAAGTCTACAAAGTGCACCGTATACTGGAAGAAGACGCAATTAACATAAATAGCTTCAAGGAGCTATGTGATGCCCTAATAACACCTGATGAAGAATGCCCACCCTTCACTACCGAGGAAGTGAAAAAAATATTAAGAGGGATGAAGAACTATTCCGCTCCTGGACCAGATTGTATCAAGACTATACGGCACCTTTGCGCTGGAGAGACTTATACATACTTGGGCGTGCTACAGAGCCGCATTCAAGATGTCACATCTATAAAGGATACTCTTCGAAGCAGATAAAAACGTCTCATTTGGCAGATTTGGTTTTTCTGTACTGTCAGCGAGGAACAAAGTATTTGGAACCAACATGCTTGTCGTGCTGGTAGTAATCTTGAATGTCTTCACAACAGAATTATTCTGGGTACAGCACATAGAGGTGCAAGTAGGAGAGACCCTCTTCTTAAAATGGTCAGGAAGCACGAAGAAGTTGGCAAAGAAGCGTTTCTGTACATAGCAGCGGAGGAATCTGCTGGAACGCTCGGACTTAACTTCAGTATTAGGGGTGAGCTAAATGCATCAAATCTAATCTATCTCAAGTACTCACTCCTGAAAGCCCGGATTAAGAAAGCACAAGAGAGAAACTTTTGTGAAGAGCTCTTCGATAAGAGGATGCACGGTATTTTCCACAGAAATGTGGAGGATCAGTCAGCGTCGTCTGAGCTAACTTTTGCTTTCCTTAAGGTAGTTGGCCACTAAACCCGAGTACTGGAAATCGTAACGAAACTCAGAGAGGTTGTTTTAAATGCTTAAATGAACCACCCCTCAAAATTTCAACCCCTGTTAACGTCCAAAATTGTTCAAAC
>NC_046660.1:39382009-39399165 GCF_010883055.1 Belonocnema kinseyi | reverse complement strand
GACGTTATTAAAAAGTATTAAAATTTTTTTTCGAAATTTGATGTATTTAAAATATTTTATTCAATACATTATCTAGAATTATCTAGAATAAATTATCTAGTTAAACACAGTACTCACAATAACTTACTTCATAAACTTTAAAAAGTTAAATGTATTTTTAAAGCATGTTCATTAGTTTCAGACTAGTGTCTGAATCTGAATCATTTTTTTATAAAAGCTTCACAAAAGATTTGTATTCCAAATTTATCATAAATTACATTGTACTTACATTATCTTGCGCATGGTCAGTCTCGACTTGCGATAAAAAATGATTTGCAGAACGTCTACGTTTTCTGGTTTCAGCAACAGAAGCCAGTAACTTTTCTCTAGCAGCAACTATTTTTTTGTTGCAAATTTACCTTTCCTTTTTCCTCGTGTGTAGTGAGCAACTTTTGGAAGCATTTTTATTGCACGCAACAAAACTTAAATAACAATTTTCATTTGAAACCGTCTTGTAAACAACAAGAAGGGTTATGTTTATAACCGCAACGGCCGCGCCGCGTGTCGGCTAGTGAGCCGTGACGTAGCATCGACTGCGTCTGCGCAAGAATGCTCTAGTCAAATGAGAATCTCGAACTGCGCAACTCAAACGAACTTCACTGGCCAACTACCTTAAATCGCCCGGATTGAAGTCTGGTATGGAGGGTTTCATTTTGGCATGCCAAGACCGTGTTATTTCCACCCTAACATACCATCGCCACATTTCGAGCCAAGACATTCCCAATGAATGCTGTAGGGCGTGCCATGCACACCCCGAGCATTTAGCTCACATACTATCTAGTTATCCAACTCATGCAGAAACGATCTACATCCAAAGGAACAATGCGGCACTAAGAGTACTTTACCATCTCTGTCACTCTTTATATTCGCCACAATTGTTTCTGTTGCACAATAGAGGCCTGACATGGTTCTTCTTGATTTCAAGAAGTGAATCATGTTCGTTATCGAATTTTCGGCACCAGCTGACAAAAACATCATAATCAAGGAGAATGAAAAGAAAGATAGGTATAGAGATCATATAAGCGAGTTGCAACGATTGTACCCGAAATATTCTGTTAAACTAATTATCCCTATCATCGGCGCTCTTAGAGGTCGTCCTTCGGTCGCTTCGTGTTCTCAGGGTACACGAAATTTTTGCTAGATCTTCGTATTGACTCCGTTACATACTCTAACCACCAATCTCACGGTCGTGAGACGTGGTTGTGGCTGAAATTTTACCGCGGTTTCGCTGGAAGCGGGTGCAGTTTTTCAGATTAGCACCCGCTCTCGGCGAAATCCTGCGTAGTCCTTATAACAAACTTTTAATTATATATATTGAAAATAAATTGAGATATTTGACAATCTTTAAAATGCTGTGAAATTGTTGAATGAAAAAGAGTAATTTCTGATTTGCCATTTTCTTATGCATAAAAAGATTAATTTTGTCAAAACTCACACACAAGAGAAACAAGAAATTAAATGACGAAAGTTGTGAGAAGAATGTGCCCACGCAGAAGGCGAATTTTTCACTCTATATTATGTTTTTCACGATAAGAATAAAAACTACGCATCCTATTAAAAAGTGATCAATAAGAAATTTGTAGATCCTTTTCAAATGCGTAATTTCTGTCTACCCATCTTTTTCTGTATTTCGCATGTGCTTGATGTTCTGAATCACCATTAGGATCAATTTTTCGTCTTTTTTAATACTATAAATATCTGTGCAGAGAATTCTTGAATCTTGAAAAAAGGTGTTTTGAAAATGTTTCAAATGCGCTCACTTTTTGAATTTTTCTCCAAAATGGCTGGCTAAAGAACTTGCTTTTTAGTTTAGGACACTCAAAAATCTACTAAAGGCCCAACCAAGCTGTAAACTCTTTCGAAAGTTATCTTGCTAAAAACTAAAAATCCACACACTAACAGACAGACAGAATAATTTTAAAAATATTTTTTTCTGTATTAACCGGCAGTTCTGGAGTTTAAGTTTTTTTATTTTATAAAATATGAAAGTGATTATTAGCTCATTTGAGAAAAAATCGCGGAAATTTATACTAATAATCAGTATATTCTGTAAATATTTCACACGTTGAAAGACATCAATACAAATATTAAAAAATATTGTCCTTATAATTATCTCAGCGCGTCTACTCAAATTCTTTAAAAAAATTTCCTGACAATTCTAGGTTGTAGCGGGGTATCTACAGATTTTCACAAGGTATAATTTTCCTGAATAATGAGCCACACGCCCGAGTAAAAATGCTTTGACTTGATTTCGACTTGGTTATATCTTGCGGTTGCCTGCAAAAAATCGAGGCCTGGTTGGATCATTTTTTATACAAGAGGCTATGGAAAAAAATTGAGAATAATTCATGAATATGAAGAAAATATTTATGAACAAATTGCAATTAAAAAATTTAAGAAATAATGAAAATTGTTGATTAAATTTCAAAAATGTACAACTGTACTATCTTCAGTTCCAATGAAGGTATTAGAGCGATTCAAACTACAAACAGCAATGCAAAGTGTCTGTAATTATTTACAACTCCCAGGAAATATGGGACTGTTTTTTCGTGAAAATCACGTTATTTCTTGACATTTTTTGTCAGAAAGTGATACAAAAATAGGAATAAATGAAGCGTGGTCCAAAAAAAGCTCTTTTAAAAAAAAGGCTGCTCTACAAATTATTCCTTTTGGTGTCAAAATGTCCCCTGCATATGGTGATTATTAAAAAAAATATATTTGGGGATCTCTCAAGTCTATTTCTTCACAAAACTGCTTTTTAATTTCCACTATTCATTTATAATTTTACTTCGGTACGTATTCATTTTATCCTTTTTCTATTTTAAAGTAAAAAAAACTATTAAAAGCGAAAAATAAAATAAAATAAGCAATTTTTTGCAAATCATGGGCATAAGAGAAACCTAATTTTTTTTTAAATTCTGGCAATATATTGTGGACATTTTGCACGAAAAAAAACAATTTCGAGGCACGATGCTATGTTGGAAGAAAAAAATAAGGATGTTTTCTAGACCACTACAATAAGTATAGAACTTAATTTATGTAAGTAACTTTATATAAGAACAGGAAATTTCCTAATGGTACAAGCTTCTAGGTAAGTTATAATAACCACTAAAAAAATCCAAATCTAAACGAAAAATGCATTTAATATATCAAATGCTTAAAATTCGGGGCATATTTAACATATTCATATTTTCAGTCAAATATATTCAGGAAGAAATTTTGTTCGAACATCCTAAAAAATGTGCAATTATATCAGAACAAATTCAACATTTCCCTTCAAAATTAATATGAAAAAATATTGATTAATTATTCATTACATAAAGTAATTAAAATAAAATAATAAATATGACAATATGAACCTCCTAAATTCTGAATTTTCATCGCAATTTTGAATTTTCAATATTTTACTTACTCTTAGAGGAGATGTAAAACTTAATTAGATTTTTTTATTAGGTACCACCACTTTTTGAGTGTTTAAGTTTCGAAGGAAATCATCCTGTCACAACATTTTTCGTCAAATAACACTAGCTATCAATTACTAAATTTTATCTTAATAATAATTTATATCTGAGGCTTTCTTAACTTAACATTTTTGTTGGTGGACGCTGGACCGAAAAGCGGGAAATTACCGGGAATTTTTTGAAACCGGAAAAAGCCCAGAAATGAGTATGATAGGGAATTTATTTATTCACCAGGAATTTCACAAATTTTTAGTAGAACCATTTATCAAATCACTTGGAATATGACAAATATCATATTGCATAATATAATTCAATTAAAAGTAGATTCGATTTCAACTCTCAAAAATAAAACAATATAAATTAATTAATGGTTTTTAAAACTAAGCTGTATTTCGAGTGTTGAAAATTGTACTGTCATTATTTTAAAATACGATTATAAATCGGTTTTAAATTAAGCAATTGATATATTTTGACGTTGAGAATTCAACTTTTTTAATACGAAAGCCTTAATATTTAGGAAAATTCAAATGCCTGATTCAAACTTTATAAACTAATTTTAATGTGAAAATAATTTATAGTTAATATATTAATTAATTAAACGATTTTCTTTTTATTTAAGGTCCTATGAAAATAATGTTTTAGTCGAAAATATTAACTTTTAACCCACTCAGTTCCAAAATTTTTAATTAAAAAAATTTCGGAATGAGCAATTATACATAAATATTCAAAAGTAAATTAAAAAATAATAAAATAAATGTTGGTATTTAATTTCTTTTCAATTGCAAGAGGAACTTTTTTAGGTTTACATTTTTATTGTATGGAAAAATGTGAAGCATTGTATTTTTAACATTTTTATTAACCTTGAAATGATACAATTCTCATTTTTGTTAAATTGACAGTACATTTCATAGCTGTAAAGTTTTTATTGAGGCGGAAGAGATACCGTTTTGTTTTAATCGGAAGAGACCATTTTGTTATTTTCAAGATTTTTATTGTGTTTGAGGAAAGAATTTTTTATTTACATTTTATTTTGTCTAAATTAGAAGAAAATAATTTTAAAATGTAGAAAATTCTAATTTTTGTTCAATCATCAGTACATTTTATATTTGTAAAATTTTCATTAAGTTGGAAGAGATACACTTTTTGAAATTGGAAGAGTCCAGTTTTTTATTTTCAAGATTTTTATTCTGTTTGAAAAAATAATGGTTTGTTTTCGTTTTTTTAAGAATTATATCTTTGTTATATAATTATATATAATTATATCTTTGTTGTTTTTTGAAAGATATCGTTTTTTAACTGACCCAAATATTATAACAGTAAACACGATTTTTTTATTGACATTAGGGTTGATCGTATTTATTTGTTTTGTGTTCTGCAATTAATTTAAAAGATATTAATTTATTTTTTATTAAAAATACAAATTAGATTTTGTATCTTTTATACCGGACTGACTGATTTATATTTTTTAACCAGATATCGTTGAACAATTTAATTTTTGAAAGTGTGAAGGTTTGAGTTTTGCAGTTTAATTGCACTGAATTGAAATTTTGAAATTGAGAAGTGTTAAAAGTTTCTATTTTATATGTGTCAATTATTGAGGGCTTAAGTAAAAAATTTCAAAATTAAAATTTGTTTGAACTTTAACTAAAATTTCACTAGTTACGAACATTTTTGTATTACAAGCACAAGCATGATAGGAGAGATTTGGCGGGTAATCCCAAGTCATGAGCCCAGTACAGTCGGTCAGATGGTGTGATCGTAGCGAGCTCGGCTATGGACGGAATAGCTCGGAAACCTTCGGGCATTTTTAGTATAGTCTTTTAGAATTCTCGCCAATACCGGTTGCAGATATTACTAGCGGCACTTGTTTCAATACATATTCTTATTTAAGAATACTAAGATTTCGTACATTTCTTACAACTTTGTTACTTAAAATTCTTATTTTTGACTAAAAGTTTTACAAAACTTGTTATTGACCATTATCACTTTTTCACACTCACCATTTTGCAATAGCAAATAAGACTTTTTCTAAAGGTGCACCCTAATTTTTGCTCGCTGAAGCTTATAATAATACATAAAGAAATACCATCATCTCTTATTATTATAGGAATCTTTATAGCAGTACTTCGATTATCCCTAAATTCTTACATTTTATTTCAATTATACATATAGAATGAATCAAATATTGATATCAAAATTCTCTCCGTGTATATGCGCCAATTTTCCATATCATATTTGTAATCAGCGTGTCAAAATACACAAGTATACGGAGCCAGAAGAAAATCGGACATGCACCCTTTTCGGAAGTTCGCCCAAAAAAAGTAATTTTCAACCAAATAAATGAATTTTCAAAAAAAAAAATATATTTTTGCTTCCAAAAAAGAAAAATTATTTTTTAAAAACTACAAACTATGAGAAAAGTATGCAAATGGTTAAAAACTTCTGTAAATCATAAAAAAAGAAACCCGCGAGTTTCGTGGATAATTAGAGTCCATACATATTTAATTTTATATAAATATATTTAGTATAAATAGTATAAGAATTTCTTTAAGTACCAAATGTTACTTTTTTCCTTAAGTAACGTAAGTTACTCTGCATTGCAGTTGCCAAAACATTTTAACACGGTAACGCGCCTTCGACCGTTAATTTATAAAAATTAATTCAGAATACTTTGGAATCCTCCTAATTAAATTCTCGTTTTTTTATTCACTTAAATTGTCACGAATTCACTGAATTATACTGAATTATGTATCCTCAAGTTTTTTAATATAACATAGATTTCTTAGAAATTTCATCGTTCCATTCCTTCCATTCCCCTCCTACATCCTTCCCATACATGCTCCCATGTTTCCTGCTCCCATTCACATATTCTACACTTTCTGTTCTCTTCTTTTTCCCAGTACATCCGTTCCCTAACCTCGTTTCCCAGTCTAAATCTTGCTATTCTGGTCCAAATTCACTCTCTCCAACCCTTTTCTAAATACTTTGGCTCCCCTTCCTTTTTTATCATCTTATACCATTTATTGTATTTTGATTTCTCAATCGCCCCCCCCATCTTTATAATAATTGTCTTTCCCTCTTCCTTTTTTCTAATTCTTCATAGTTTACTCCAGTCCTGTCTTCTATTTCTCTATCATTAAAGAACTCCCTCCTTTCTTCTTCCCATCTCGTTAATTCGATCGCCCCCCTCTCCTCTCTTCCACCACCATAAAACACTTGCTCGCCAGCTCCCCTCCCTTTCCCTCGCACAGCTTCGTCTCAAATTTCCATGCCCTCTTTTCGGCTCTATTACTTAACTCATCCTTTGGCGCTCATTCTCTCACCATATATCCTGGCGTCCTCCAGTCTGCCCCTAGTGCTCACCTTATATACCATTCTTGTAAACTCTCAATATCTTACCTTTCTTTCCATCCCATCGGTTTATTTTTTTAATTTATGTCAAATTATTTAGAATTCGCCTGGAATTCTAATAAATTTCATTGAATTCTTTCACAGCAAGAAGAAAATTAGTCAATTTTGTTACTTTTACAGTCTAAATATACCACTTTTCTCAATAACATTAGCCGGTAGCAATCCTACGTATTCTTTCTTTATTTTTAATAGTAGTAATTTTTTTTAAGATTTTACGTTAAAGCTACCACTTCTCAAGTTCAATTATAATTCCTGTAGTATTAAAGAATCTTTTGAAAGCTAGTCGCTAAAAGGCTGAAAAACCAATAAAATTGACTGATTGCCATCAAAAATGCTTGTACCTACATTTCTAAAGCAACTAAAAGTGAGGATTGTTTAAGCCACTGTTAATAAAAAAATTGTAACCATTTACCAATTTGTTATTTATTGACAAACGTAACTTCGTTACTACTATCGTTAGTAAAACAGCAACTAGTATAAAAAATTATTACTATCACTGGAACATACAATAATCAACATCTTGACATTTTGCTCAATTAAACTGGCCTTCCATGTCACATTGTCCGATCAATATGACCCAATTTTATAAATTTAGAGCGAAATATCACAAGCCTAAGTGATTTTTAAAAATGTTATATTAGCTGAGAACCACCAAAATCAAATCTTTATTCCTACCATTAATTCTTTAAAATACTTTAGTTTTGTAGCCAATAAAAAAGATTACAGTGAAGTGAAATTCAAGCAAATTAAAAATAACACTCCCTGCTTAAAATCCTGGATAGAAACCGGTTTGAAAACGGTTAAAAGTGGATTCTAACAGGCCATAACCGGTCTCTAACCGGATTTTGTCCCGAGTTTGGAACCGAAACCTAACCAGTTTCTACCCGCATCCTGTAATATTTGCACTTGATTCCTAACTGATTCTTAACCGGCCCCTATCCTAATTTCATCCCTGGGTTTTAACCGTCACTAAATTGGTTTGTAACTAGGTCATCATAATATTCCTACCTGTTTCTTAACCGGCCCTTAACAATCTATAACCAGATTTTGTGTCCGGATTGTAACCGGCACCTAACTGCTTTCTATCGAGCATCCTGTAATATTCGTGCCAGATCCCTAGCTGGTACTTCTTAATCGACCCCTGTACGAATTTCGTCCTGGAGTTGTAACCGTCACCTAAACGACTTGTAACTGGGTCCTCACAATATTCCTACCTGGTTCTTCACCAGCTATGACCTACCTCTAACCGAATTTTGTACCCGGGTTGTAACCGGCACCTAACCGGTTTCTATTCAGCATCTTGCTATGTTTGTATCCCGATTTCGAACCGATTCTTGATCGGATAGTATCCGATTAGGACCGGTTCAAGAGCATTTCAGAAACCGGTTAGAGATCAGTTAATTTCTATCTTCGGTTTTCGACTATATTTTATTTGTTTTCGATCGCTGGATAAAACCCAAGTTAGGACCAGTTAGAGACCACATCGGTGTCAGGTAACTAACTAACTTTGTATTTAACAATATTTGATTTCTTTTTCTAATCGTCGGATAGTACCCGATTAGGACTAGTTAGAGCACACGCCAGTGCCAGGTGCCTTTTGCGAACCGGTGCGTGATTAGATAGAAACTAACTTTGGTCTTTCATAATATTTCATTTCTGTTTCCGATCATCGGATAAAGCCTGTTTAGAGACCGGTTACAAGCTAATTTAGGTCTGACAACATTTAATTTCCGTTCCCCAATTCCAAATAGGACCCAGTTAGAAATGGTTATAAAACACACCAGTATCAATTGCTTTTTAGAAGCCGCTTAGATAATAGTTAGAAACTAACTTCGGTCTTCGCAAATACTTGATTTCTGTTTTTGATCGCCAGATATAGAACACGTTAAAAACGGTAAGAGCACACACGAGTGTTGAATGCCTTTCAGAAGCCGGTTACAGACCAGTTAGAAACTAACTTCGGTCTTTGTAAATATTTTCTTTCTGTTTTAGATCGCCCGACAGAACCCGGTTTGGACCGACTACAGCACACACAAGTGTCAAGTGGCGTTTAGAAGCCGTTTAGAGGCCAGTTTTGAAACTAATTTCGGTCCTTGAGAATATTTAATTTCTGTTCAAAAATTCCGGATTGACCTCAATTAGGAACGGTTAGAAAACACGCGAGTGTCAAGTGTCCTTAAGAAACCGTTTAGAGAGTTAGAAACTAATTTCGGAATTTGACAATATTTGATTTCTGTTTTCGATCGCTAGATAGACCCGGGGTAGGAACAGTCAGAGTACACACCTGTACCAAGTGCCTTTTAGAAATCGGTTAGAGAACAATTATAAACTAACTCTAGTCTGTCAATATTTAATTTTTGTTCCCAAATATCGGGTAAAAGCCGCTTAGAACTGTTTAGAAGATTCTGACAACTTGTTTTCTAAAATTATTTCCCATATAAGGACCGGTTAGAATCCGGTTCCATTCCAGATATGTTTCTACTCAGTCTCTATCTGGTTTCTAAATGTTTTTTATCGGACATTCTAAGCAGGGTTATTCTTAAAGTAATATCAGACAATGTACTTATCATGTGGCTATTGTTGGTGGAAAAGCATGCTTTATTATAAAATATCTAATTTCGTAATTTTACATAAATCTATCGGAAAATAGCAACAAATATTCCTTGAATATCGAGAAGAAAATATCTTCCTAAAAGCCTTTAACTTTGAACTTTCCTCGGTACTTTCTCCTTTCAAAAAAAAGAAGGTTACTGACAGGCTTTCGTTTGAAAATTGGTATATACTGCATTCATTAAGGAATTGAAATCTTCTGCATGTGATTGGATCTTAAAATAATTATTATTCAACTATCTTCTTTCATTCAACCTTAAAAGTAAAGGGTGTGGTAAGCGGAAACCATTATTCTTTACAATAAATATTCGATCTTAAACACAAGTAATTTATTTTGATTGCTCACGAAACGTATATCCTCGTGAAAGAATTATTTTGATTACAAAAAGCAAATATATGAAGCATATTTATTTTTACTCCATATTCCATTTTCGCTTTACCATATCACTACCTTTTTCGGCAATCATAATAGTCACAGCATTAGTGTTTCCTCTAATGACATTCGGCATGATGGAAGCATCAATTACACATAAATTTGTAACACCACGAACACGTAATGTAGGATCAACAACCGCTTTCGGATCTTCGTTAGGACCCATTTTGCAAGTCCCAACTGGATGATATACTGTGTGAGTATATTGTTTTATGACACAGATCCAATATTCATCACTACTGAATGGAAATGTATCACAAGGAGGCAAAGACGTTTCATTGAGTTGGAAATTATTTTCTTTGAATACTGTAGTATTAAATAATTCTAGGGCTTTTCGGACACCCTCAAGCATGACTTTCAGGTCTAAATCCTCTGTTAAATATCTTGCTTGAATTAAAGGTGCACCCCAGGTTCGATCAATGTCATTGAGTTTAATAAATCCTCTACTTTTCGGTTGTAGCAGAGTTGGCCAGATAAAAAATTGTTTGAAGTAAACACTATTATCGCCATCAGGTACAAAATGCAATTGTAAATCTGGAGCGCTCTGATTTGTTGCATATTTAGTTCTACAAAATGCAGTAATCGTAGAGACACCTGTAGTAGAATATGGACCTCTATTCGTTGAGAGATAATAATTCAAATCATCAATTTTTTGTGTACAATTAATAGTTCCATGACCAACCTTACAAGGTAGTCCCGTAAAACTCACGTGATCTTGAAGATTATGACCGACGAATAAATCCTGTATCACATCGATACCATGTTTCTGAAGCTCATCAATTGGGCCTATTCCAGAAAGCATGAGTACCATTGGAGAATTTATAGCACCTGCAGATACAATCACTTCCTTCTTTGCCATTATTGTCCTACTTTGACCTGTGCAAAAATCTGTATACTCAACACCGATCGCTGTCTTTGTGCGTCGGTCAATCAAAATCCTTGTTACGAAAGTTCTGGTCTTTATAAACAAATTAGACCTTTTTCCTCTAATTGGCCGAAGGAACGCTTTGTTTGTACTTGCACGAGATCCATTATATGATGTTGTCTGCAAATTCATTGCTCCTAACTGTGACTCCGCATTAATGTCTATTGTTTTAAATCCAAGTTCTTCAAGTCCTTGTAAAATAGTTTTTGCTTCTGGTGTTGTATAAGGAAACCTTTCTACAGACTGATATCCTCCAGTTTGATGATATTCAAGATTTTCCTTGAGAATCTGCAAGTTAAATACATTCATTGTTAGGCTGGATCGAAAAACGCGTTTTTCTGTAATACAATTCTAATAGAGTGGAAAATTTGCGCATAGGTGTTATTATAAAGGGAAAAATAAAAAATAATTTTTTTTCCAAATTTTAAATCGCGCAGAAGGCCAATTACAAAAAAGGGAAAATATCAGTAAGTTTCAAAAACATGCGAAAAATACAACACAAAAACTTTTTTGTTCGAAAAGTGAAAAAAGTGTTATTCAGAGTATCCTTAATGCATACAAAAAATAATTAGATCCATTACTGTTTAACTTAATTCGCGCAAAAGGCCTAAAGTTGCGGGTTGTATCGTAAAAAAATGATATTTAAAGATTTTTGGCGATTTTTTAAGATGTGCTAAAACCCTACCAAAATTTATTAAAGGTATTTTGAAACGACTAAATGATGAATGACTGAAACGACTATACCGAACTTATTGATTGGTCAATCTATAAGTTAACACCGCCGCCACTACTGTCCAAGATGCCAACTAAAGACATTGCCTTTTTATTGAAAGACAAAGCTCTACTAGAGTTTAACTACCTCAAATTCCCATACCACACCCAGTTAGTTGAGAGATGTGTAAAACTGGTTACAGAGGCAGCAGAAAAAGTGTGTGGTGGCATGAAAATCAAGATGGTTATATTAGAGCTACTTTAAAATCAAGGCAGCTGATACCCACATTTAATTGAAAGTCAGAATTTAAAAGGGCTTCTATGTAAATAACCCTTTGCCTACAACGAACACATGCATAGTACAAAGTAAATAGTTACTATAAATATTGCAAATGAAATTTACCCTGGTTGGTTGGTTGGGTAAGGTGGAGGTAGGACACGCCGTGCAGCCACATCCTCGCCGTATGTTCTGGGTCATTTTAGCAGAGATTAAATGTTGAAATGAGCTTAGAGCTGCAAGATGATGTGTTTGGCTAATAAATTTGTTTCTAAATCACTTGTTAGAGTCTTATTACAAACCCTAATGTGTTAAATAAATACTCATCGGATATTAAAAATGGCGTTTTTACGGGAATGTACAACTTACTTATTCTATAATTCAGAACTTTTGCGCCTTTTGCGCGATTTCAAATTTAAAAAAAAATATATTTTATTTTTCCCTTTGTAATGACGCCTATGCGAAACGTTTTCGCGCTACCAGAATTGTATTACAGAAAAAATGCGTTTTTCGATCCAACCTATTCATTGTAGAATTCTGGGGAATTTTATTTACAAATGACTAAATGTAGGTATTATTACATCCTCATCGTTGTTGTCTTCCGATTTTTTGAAGTAAGGCAAAACATCTTTGTAACCCCAACCCAGATTTCCCGATTCTTCCCAATCATTATAGTCTTCTGGGTTTCCTCTAACGTACAACATATAGTTTAATGTACCGGATCCACCCATTACCTACACGAAATAATTTCTTGAATTCATTAAACTGCACTTAAATTTGTAAAAACATATCATAATTAATACTTTCATACGTGCTTTTGTTATTATTAATTAAGTATTTACTTTGCCACGCGGCCAGGCACATCCTTTTTCAAATAAACATGCACTTGGTTCTGACTGAGTTTTATAGTTCCAATCAATGTCAGTTTTTTCAATATCTACCACGAATCCTGGTATATCGGTAACTTCTGGTTCCTCTCTTCCAGCTTCCAATAAAAGTACCTGGCAATAGTTCACATTATAGTAACCATTTTTTCGAAATTTTTCTCAAATGACACTTTTGGGAATAGTTTAGCGTGTCATATTTAGTCCATTAAAAAAGATTGTAGATCAAAATTAATATATTTAACAAATTCTGCTGATTATACAGCGACTATTGCATCACCTTTTTTATGAAACCAAACATTATTTATTTAAAGAATTACACAATATTGTTGAAAAATTTAACAAACATTCTTTTATTTTATTTATTTTGAAGTATATTTACATTCCATTCGCTGATCTCTGTGAGTCTATTTGCAACTACGCAACCTGCTGTTCCAGCTCCTATAATAATTACATCATACTCTGCTAGTTCCTGCTGTACTTGCTTAAAATAGGGAATTTTTTTTTCATTAGTAGATCAGATTTTCGGTAAATAAATCAGGGTATATTTTAAGGAAATTTAAACTTCAACTGACGAGTGATTTGCCTTCCTGCTACGTAAACCAGCATTCAGTTCGAGTTACATAAATTTTATACAATATTTGGCACGATGATTCAGTTGTAGGAAGTATCTTTCGTCTTACTGTTTTTTAAAAAATATTTTTGTATTATTTTATGCATATTTTATTGTTGATTATTTATTATTATTATTTACATTTTTAGCATTTCATAAAATGGTGATTTAGTACTTCCTGTTTTTCATTTAACATTATTCTTTGGAGTATACCAAATCAAAAATTTTACATTGTGATAGCCAAAAACTTGACGAATTTAAGTCCTCGTCATTTTTGACTTTTCTCTTTAATGTCAAATTTTGTCTCAAATTATATCAGTAAATTAAGATTTGCAATATTCATCACCTATATAAAAGACTTTATTAGTATGAATATAGTAGACACACCTTTAGCCTACACATCTTTAGCCTACACATCTCAAACAATTCCTACAAACATTTAAAAATAAATCTCTTGAATGTATTTCTTCAAACTTATCTAAGAATTTTTTTATTCATTCATTATGTTTCGTCTGTCAGTACTTTTTATGAAAATAAATTAAATTTTTACTAACTAGACCTACTTACAACAGATACTGTTTCAACAATTAGTACACAAATTTCAAGATAAGTCTGTATAAATTTGACTAACAGATTTGTGTCTAATTTCAATAAAATCAGATTGCTTTTGCATGACACCATAGAAAAAATGTTTAAAAGAACATAAAGTAGTATATATTTCTAAATCTAAAATGGTAAACTTTGTGGCAAATCACCCTCTAATTAAGTGAATTAAAGCGAATTCTGAAGTAGAATTTCTGCAAGTGTCATATTATATAAAGATTTTACTTAATATCTTGTTAATTGCAGATACAACTTTTTCTCGATTAAAATATAATCTTACCCTTTCGTACTTGGCATCCTGAGAGTTATCGAACAGAAATGAAAATACTATTAAGTAAAGCGATGTGCATTGACTTTCCCGAGTAACCCACATTGTCGCTCAGAACCGTAAAACTGCAATAGATTAATGTTTAAAAGTAAGTAAATCCATGTCCTGTATATGGTATAGTAGTCCTATCAGTTTGAAATTTGAGCTAAATGTTGTCCAACTAAATGTTAATTTTGCCCACAAATATTTTCTTGTTTTGTCGAATAGTAGCCGCATTAAAGGGTGTTCATTGTTGAAGTTTTTTGTGTATATTCTCTGTTGCGCAAATATTTGAAGCCATAAGTAATTTTAAAAAATTTGGCCATAGTGTTTTTAAAAAACTGTCAATTATTTTTACGGTTCCGAATGAAATTAAGTGAATGAATGTTAAAACATAAATAAAAGTGGGATAAAACAATTTGCGAAAAGATATTGGGATCCCGTATACTATAAAATTTCAAGAAGAGTTTTTGTGCTGTTTTCCAATAAAGTAAAATCAATCAAGTTATTATTACATAAGGGAGGGCGCGGTAGAACCTATGGTAAACAAAGCTTGTCCATATATATTTTTTCTGTTGGTTTCGTTTGTTCAAAGATTTTATTTTTAATTTTTAATGTTAATTTGACGAATGAAACAAGAAGGGTATTCTCCTAAAAAGTGTTTGCTAACAAATTTGTAGATCTTTTATAAATGCATAATTTTGGTCTATTCTTCTTTTTTTTCGTAAATTTTGTGTCATTCTTCTCAAAATTAAATTTTTTATTCTTAATGTAATTTTTTACGAATAAATCAAAAACTACGCTTCCTATAAAAAAATAAATTTTAATAAATTTCTATTTATTTTTTTGGTGAACAAATCTTCATGGTTTATTTTTTTCGTAGCTTGTTTCGTTTGTCTGAAAATATTATTTTTTCTATTTCTAATGCTGCTTTTTATTAATAAAGCAAAAATTGCTTCACCCTTTTACAGTAAAATTTATTCTAATTTTAAATATAAAGAAGTACTCACCCTTATGATTTTTCAATTTCTTCTGAGAACACTGTGGTTTCTTTTCAACAATAATTAAAGAAAATATGCCGTAAAATAGTCTCAATGTATAGCAAACTAAATGATAAAAAACATACTGGCGGAGAAATTTGAATAATATACAAATTTACGACTTCTGTAGACGTTTGAAATTCTTGAAAAACAAGTTCATAAAATTTGAATATTTTTAAAATCTTGTAACATATATTTTAATATTTTGGTTTTCTGATTATGAATATTGCCTTGAAAATAGCGATAAATGCAACTCTGCAATCTATGTATTATTAAGTTCTTTCAATTCTTCTTTCTATTTGTATTTTTTGTTGAAAATTATTTGTTTACTTTTAAATTTTTCTATTCTTATTTTAGTTAAAAGTTATTCGTTTTCGGTTCAAAATACAACTAGTAATTCTTCATAGAAAATTTATCTTCTTTTTTAATTCAACTGATTGCTTCAAGATTTAACTACTTTTTTGAAAATTTATATAATTAGTTAAAATACACCTCTTTGGTTAAAAGTTTAATTTTTTTATCTGATAGTTATTTTTTTGCTGGAAATGGATTCCTTTTAGTTGAAAAATTTAACTATTATATTTTTATGGAGAATTCATAGTTCTTGGTTGAAAGTTGAACTACTTTGTTAAAACTCAAATTTATTAGTAAAAGATCGATTTCAAAGCTTTAAATTTTGTCCTTTTGGGGTGAAAATTTCATTATTATCGTACAAAATTAAACTTTTTAATTGAAACTTACCTTTTCTGATTGAAAATTCATCTTTTTGGTTGAATTTTATGGGTTTTCATTTGAAGTGAAATATTTTTTCGCTTGTCGTATACTTTTCCTTGCAGCTTAATATTCTTTTCTTATCTAAATCGCAACTGTTTAATTGAAAGTGTAAATCCTTTGTGAAAAATTAATTTTCGATGGTTGAAGACTTATCATTTCAGCTCAAAATTCAACTATGCTGTTGAAATATAATACTTTATTTGCAAATTCAATAATGATTTTATTTTTTCATAGAATACTTAGGTTTCTGGAATAGTGACAACTTTGCAGCTGTTTTTTCCGATTTGTGATCTCAAGATAGATGATAGCCTCTTCGCTAATCCATTCAAGGATCTTTCCTCCACCTCTGATGCATTATTTGGACTGAGATATTTTAGCGCTCTAGTCGTTCAAATGGCTCAATTGGAATAAAATATTTATCAGAATGGTTAGAACCAGCACTGGCTGATTCAGGAATAAAAAATCAAAAATTGGATACAGTAAATAGTAGTTTATTATCATCTGACCCAGGTTTCAGAAAAACAATTACCAAAGATGGATTGGATTCGTTCACTTTTTCGAGAGTTATCGTGTTTGCGGACGGACGGTCGGACGGACAGACAGACGCCATCGTGAAAACCTGATTTTCGGATTCAGGGGGTTTTGAAAATTTTGAAACGTGATAAATTTCATCCGTATCATGTCTCTTTACATCAAGAACTTCATGGCGTTGATTTCCTAAATCGGGTAGCTTTTTGTCAGTGGGCACGTGAAAAAATACAGCAAAATCCTAACTTTCTTCGTTATGTATTATTCTCTGACGGGTCGTCTTCTACGAACCATGAAATAGTTAATCAACACAACATGCACTAGGGGAGTATTGAAAATAATTGGCAATAAACTGATCGATCCCCAGATTACACAGGCCGACAAAATTTGACAAAGGTCCGGAACCAGAGACCAGACCTAGTATACCCGAAGGTTTTAGCTGCGCTGAATCCGAATCCGACCTTAGAAAAATTCCATCACCCTCAGTTTTCGAGATATTGTAACCTAAAAGTGCAAAAAACACCGTTTTTTGCTATATTT
>NC_046660.1:39379375-39381909 GCF_010883055.1 Belonocnema kinseyi | reverse complement strand
AAAAAATCTATATATAGGTTTTTGAGGTTGCTCATTAAGAATATGAAGTCAGATTTTGAAAATTCAATATGGCTGCCATTTTGGATCCGCCATTTTGAATTCTTCAAATTTAATATTGGATTTGTAATCAGCGACCTCCAAAACCCCTTAATATACATTATCATACCAATACGCGTAATTAAATTTTAGTCTGGTCTCTGGTTCTGAGAATTGTTGGCCTGTGTTATCAAAGGCAGCTTAAATGCTCCAAAATATCAAGACATTTAGGAAAATAAACTGCCAATATGGCTTGAAGACTTGAGCTTAGAAGTACGGCCAAACGTGTAGTTTCAACATGATGATTTTCCGATACACTATTCAGAGGTAGCACGAGAAGTTCTTAATCGTATAGTCAATGGTCGCTAGATTGGTAGAGGCGGTTCGATAAATTGGCCTGCAAGATCGTCAGATCTTATTTCACCAGATATATTTTTGTGCGGCTATCAGAAAGAAAAAGGGTACAAAGAAAAACCAACAACACGTGAGAATATGATTGACCGAATTACAAGTGCATGTGCTGAAATTCAAGAAGATACACTTCTCCGTTGTGTAAATTCATTTTAATTACAGATTAATAAGTGTAGTGAAGCCGAAGGTCATCATTTTGAGCACTTGCTTTAATTAAAAGATGATTCCGTGAGTACCTCGAATCGTGAGAGGCAAGGGGGCTCACGTTAATCAAGAACCTCGAAGGGAACAGAAAACTGCTACATTCACGTCGTTGTTCTTGGCTTACGCTGAAGGTAGTAGTTTGTTTTAAGACTAATTTCGAGTATTGCAGAATCATGAGCGTGCATTCTCAGTAACAGTAAAATGAAAAAAAAATTAGATTTCGTCGATTACAGCGCCATCTATTGGTAAACTAGAAAAATGTTTCAGACAAATAATACACATTTTTATCCAAAGAATCCGAATATGCAATAAAAAATAGGGGTTCCCATTTAAGATTTCGAACTTGCTCCCACCTTGTACTGATCAGAGTGATTAAATTTTAATTCATTACATTTTTTCATAGAGTGCCTATTTTTCAAGATATTCGAAAGTTTCAAGTTAAAAACATCACCCTGTATATATCATTTAATATATTATATATATTTTTTAAATCACGTCCGTTTTGTTTGAAGTGGAATTTCTTTATGAAAATACATCTTCGTTGGTTCAAGATTTATAATTATAGTTAAAAATTGAACTGTTCTGTTGAAAAACTAATTCTTTTCTTGCAAATTCAGCTATTTTCTTGATTTTTTAAATAGAATATTCAGGTTTCTGGAAAGTTGACAACTTTTCACCTGTTTTTCAGATTCTTGAACGCAAGATCGGCAATAGCCTCTTCAATAATCCACTCAAAAATCTGTGCTCTTCTCCTGATCTCTTATTTGGACTGAGATCTTTTGGCGCCTTATACGTTTGAATGGCTAAATTCAAATAAAATATTTTTTATGCTGATTAGAATGATTCTGGGTATACAAGTATTAACGTATGTCTGATTTTTGACCGCAATAGGTTAGGCAGAGCAAATGAATTCCACTTCAACGCAAAAATGAAAATCGTATCCCACGTAATATGAGTATTACGAGATTTAATCTGCTGCAGCTGATGCACAAGAAGTGAATGCAGTAAATAAAAATTTATTTTCATCTGCTCCAGCTTTTTAGCCGATAATAACCTTTAATACTATTAAATCTATTGTTTCAAAAGATCCTGTAGGTATATCAAATATATAATTTGCGAAGGATTCAAACAATTCACTATTTCAATCCTTCATTAAAGAAGAAAAGAACATTAGAAAATTGTGAGAATATAGTAAGGAAATGATTAATTTACTCAGAATCCAGTGATAAAGTTTTTTGTTCCTGCGGAAAATTGATTTTTCACCAAAATCGAATTTATCAAGAAATGCCTCTAATAGTTCGGTGCATACAGGGCAAACTATAAGAAAGAATACAATCATTTTATCGCGCAAAATAACTTAGCAGAAAGTTAAAGTAAAAATAAAATTAAATAAAACTATAGATCAAGAGCAGCAAAAAATTTTAGATCGCGAAAAGCAGAATTGAAGAGGAGTCTTAAAATGATTAATGAGCATTGTTGGGTTCTTAGCTATGCATAATGTATCATTTCGAGTAATGTCATTTCGAGTGATGTCAAAAGAAATAACTGACTATTATTTCGGGAAAATCAGTCAAAATGAATTTAATTACTAAATACCAAAAAAGTTGTAGATTCCATTTTGTGACGCTTAGAAAGCCCTAGTGCTGTCCACTAATAGCTGATTGTACGCGGGACGAGTCACATAAAGAACAAAAGTGTCTTTGACATTAGGATCTACAGATATCTGTTCCAATTTTGTTAAGATAAGAAAAAATTTTAATGACTTTGCGTCTGTCAACGGTAAATTGACTGGTTTTATTTTAACAAATCTTATTTTGTAGGCACCATACTTAAAGTAGTAGGGACCATACTTAAATTATGTGACACCTTAAGGGGGTTGGGTG
>NC_046660.1:39375191-39379365 GCF_010883055.1 Belonocnema kinseyi | reverse complement strand
CATTTTGTTATGATTTATTACGGAAAATTTTTCTCTTGACGAACTTTCTCCTTTTAGTTATAAATTTTATTGTTTGTTTGCAAATTCAACTGTTTTATTGAAATTCGCCTGTTTGGTTGAAAAATTCATCTCTTTTCGTAACCCTTTGTTTAAAATTTATATATTGTCGCTTATAAGTCCACTAAATTTATTTTGGGTGGAAATAACCTTCTTGGAAAAAAATGTAACTGTTTTGTTGAATATGCAACTATCACCTAGAAAATTTACTTATTGTTTGAAATTCGTATTCTTCTGTTAAAAAGTCACTTGAAATCTTTTCATATGAAAATTCAACTCTTTTTTTTTGGTTGAATATTTGTTTTTTTTTATTAAAAATTTCACCTGTTTTAGTAGAGTTTGCATTTTTCTTAACCAAAAATCCAACTGTTTGGTCGAACGTTAAACAGTCTTGATAAAAAGTGAAACTTTTTTATTGAAAATTCGACTATCAAGCTGAAAATGTACTTTTGCTTACAAGTCTTACTTTGGTATTGGAAAGTGAAATGGAGTCTTCTTTAGATTACATTTTTTTGTTTTAATTCATATGTTTTAGAAGTAACAACATCTTTGTAGGATAAAAATGCAACCTTTGGTTTCAAAATTCTACAATTTTGGTTGAAAATGCTGCTGTTTTGTTGAAAATTTAACGATTTCGTAGAAAATCCGCCTTTTGTTTAAATTTAATATTATGGTGTCGAAAGGAGAATTGAAATCCTTTCTGGATGAAAATTTTACTATTTTTTGTAATATCTTTTACTATTATGTCTGGCTTGTTTCTGGTTTAAGAGGAATTTCATCTTTCTTCGATAAAAATGCAACTCTTTGGATGAAAAGCAAACCATTTTGTTAAAAAGTCATACTTTTTGGATACAAATTCTACTGTTTTGATGAAAAATTAACTATTTGGTAGGAAATCTACATTTTGGTTGAAATTTATATTTGGTTGTTGAAAAACGAACAGAAATATTTTATAAAAGACAGTTCAACTTAAAAAAATGTATTTTTTTTTTCTATTAAAAACTCCTCTGTTTTGATACAAAATTTAATCCTTTTCCGATAAAAATACAACTATTTGGTAGAGATTTGAATTGTCTTGTTAAAAATCCATTGTTTTTGATTAAGAAAATTCGTCTTTTTGTATTGAAAAAATAAGTTTTTTGTGAAAACTTATTATTGTTACAAATTTAATTTTTTTGATAAAAGTGCAACTACTTGCTAGAGAATTCACCAATTTTGTTAAAAATTCATCCTTTTTGGTTAAAAATTCTTCTTCTTGAATTCAAAATGGAATTTTTTAGTAGAATATTATTTATTGTCTAAAAATTCATATTTTGATCGTCGAAATTCAACTGAAATATTTTTTAACAAAAAACTCAATTTTTTTTAAATGCCACTTTTTGTTAAAAAATGATTCTTCTTTGCTGAGTATTCAAATTTTTTTAAAGATTTGGTTGGATAAGTTTTGGGAGAAATTTTTTTTTTTTAAAGATTTATACTTCTAGTTGAAACTTCATTTTTTTAGTTGTCAGTTTTTAGTGTGTTGTTAAAAATAATCTTTTTTTAAAAATTAAAATTCAACTACTTCGGCAAAAGTTAAACTACTATGTTAATATTTTTTTTGATTGAACGCTTATGTCTTTAGTTGACAATCTGAACCTTTGGTGGCAAAGCTTCTTATTAAATTGATTTCTTAACTGAAAATGTAACTTCCAGTTTTTAAGATTGATCTTTTTACAACGGATCTCCACGTTTCGAGACCCCCTACAACCGAAAATCAAGTTTTTACGATGGCGTATGTCTGTCCGTCCGTCCGTAAAAACATTAACTCTCTAAAAAATAAACGAATCAAATCGATCTGCGGTGTACTTTTTTTAGGATCTAAAAGAAAGGACGAATTCGTTAACCAACCATTTTTTTTATAAAAATTCAAAAAGTAAGCATATTTTGAAAATTGTTTAAAACAATCGAAAATCCAAATTTTAAGCCAAAGCACGCACGATATGAAAAGAATCAAAAAAAGAAAAACATTTCTTTCTAAAATCCCCACAAGATTATTATAACAAATTTTTGGTTTTTGTTAGAAAATCGAAAATGGAAACTTTGATTGCGCAAAAAATAATGAAAAATCCAAACTTCCATTTTTTGGTCCAACTATATGAGATACGAAAAAAGAGGAGTTTACAAAAATTGGGATCCCAAAAAAGATCTACAATATCGTTAGGAATCACTTCTTGATACGACGCTGACTTTTTGTTTTATTCGTGAAAAATAATATGGAAAATTCAAAATTTGTGGAAAACGATCAAAGTTAAAAAAAAAAGATTTCACAAAACCTGCTTACTTTTGACTATACTTAATTAAGTAGACAATTCAGAATATGAAGACGCATATAAATACTGCAATCTAAAAGAAATCTTTTTGATCAAGTTTTATTCAAGCATTCCAAACGCAAAGTATAAATAATCTTATTTTGCGTTGAATGTTATTCCTAGTTGCGCTAATACATGTATAATTTTAATAAATTTAAATCATGACAATTCATGATTAGCATGGAAATTGTAACAGTCCTATTCTTATTGCCTTGTTTTTACTTATTAGTTTTTTAATCTTGTTATGTACGATTGAAAAAAAGTACGCTTTCTATCGAAAAAATATTCCTAAAAAATTTGTAAATCTTTTTTCGTTGAATAAATTTTGTCTGACTTATTCACGTAAATTGTATCGTTATACTCAAATATAATTTTCTAATTTTCGATATTGCTTTTCAAAAATAAAACTAAAACTGCTTATCCTACAAACAAGTAATTCCTGAAAAATTTGCTATTCTTTTTTAGGTGCACAGTTTTTTTTAGCAAAATTGAAAATGTTCTTTAGGCAATCTTATAGGGCCTTGAAAAAGTAGTGAAAAAGTAACAATTTAGATAATTTTATTTTTTTAGAAAATCGTTATTTGTTGAAAATGCGTCTTCGTTGTAAAATGCTTTTTTATTTTTGTATTAATTTTATCTTTTTTGAATGAAATATGAAATATGATACTTTTTTGTCAGGAATGTATACTTTTAGGTTTAAAATTCAGCTATTATTTTACAAATTTCATTATTTTCTTAAAAATTCAAGTGAGTCGATTATAGTAGAAAAGAAATTTTTTTGTTTAAAATAAATTATTCAATTTTAAATTTGCATCTAAAATACTGTATAATTAAATCTATAAAAGATTTTGTGTTACAAAACCTTTTCTGGAAATTAGAAATTACTTACAGTAAAAAAAAGTGGGAGGGGGGGGGGGGGGGGGGGGGGGTTACGGTTTGTTCCTTTTGCATTGCGCAAAAATTGCACTAAATAATCAAGCTTTAGAATCGTATAAGCTAGATAAAAAACAGTTCGATTATATAACACCAAATGAACTAATAGACGAGCCGGGGTGAATTTTCAGTCATTTTTTGCCTGGTTTCAGATATTGCGCGTAAATCAATTGAGACTCCGGATTCTATAACCACGCATAAAATTTGCCTGGCCGCTTCAGGCCGCTCGAGTTGGCCCCTGATGGCTTGAAAATCAGTTTTCGAAAATTCAACTTTTTAAGATATCACTTCATAGGAAATTTCATGGCGCATCTTTTTTCTCTCGACAAAAAAGTTGTATCTTTCACTGTTTCTGTAAAAAATCAAAAAAACTTAATTTTTCAGACCAGAAAATTTACTCAATATTTTCACTTCAACTCGCTCCGAAAGACAAAGTTCTTAATATTTTAAGATGAAAATTTGAGTGCTTGTCCTACAAACTGTTTTTAAGATAATGTGCTATTGAAAAATAATTGGTTTTGTTAAATAAGAAAGTCAGACATTTTTTTTGCAAGCAGTATCAAAATATTGTTAGACAATTTTCAAACGCTTCGTTTATCGAGGGAATTTTGAGTAAGACCAAACTTGAAGCGAAAGAAATGTTTATTAGGATAAAATGAAGTTTTTTGAAAAGTATTACCTCAATTGAGTGATTCGTTAACAAAATAGAATCATTCAAATAGCACTGATCGAGCGTTTGAAAATTGTCTAACATTATTTTGATACTGCTTGCAAAAAAAATGTCTGACTTTTTTATTTAACAAAACCAATTATTTTTCAATAGCACATTATCC
>NC_046660.1:39370207-39375091 GCF_010883055.1 Belonocnema kinseyi | reverse complement strand
TCGAAAACTGATTTTCAAGCCATCAGGGGCCAACTCGAGCGGCCTGAAGCGGCCAGGCAAATTTTATGCGTGGTTATAGAATCCGGAGTCTCAATTAAAGAACAAATTGAAGCAATTAGAAAATCATATTAAGGTTTGGTTATCTTTACATAATTTAAGTGAGATTCCAGAAGATAATGGTTGAAGACTACTTTTTTCTCATTTAGAAAAAAGGCAAACTCATAACAATGAAACTGATGTTGATGGAAAATAACTCTGTATGTTCAGTGCTCCGGTTTAGACCACTGCTCCTCATGTGGCAAACCAGCAAAATTGGCAAAAGTTGCCTATCTTTGAAATGATTCATAAAATCAACAAAAAAAGATCTATCATTAATTTCTGTAAATCTTCATGGATGCTTCTAAGCATACTGCAAAAAAATAGTTCAGGTTAAAATTGTTTATTTAACAGTATTTATTTCAAGGTTTAGTTCTTTTCTTTCTCTTTAGAGAAATCAACACAAATGGAAATTTAGAGAATGCTTCAAAGAATAAAATGAGGCGTTTCTCATCAGGATTAAATAAAAATTGTAACTTTTCCCTAAAGAGAAACAAAAACTAAATCTTTTAATAACCACTGCGAAATAAATAATTTTAACCTAAATTAGTTTTTTCTGAAGTGTGCTTGAAAGCCTCCATCAAGATTTACATAAATTAACAATAGATCTTTTTTGTGGATTTTATCAATCGTTTTAATGATAAGAAACTTTTGAGATTGAATGTACGTAGTGATAAAATTTAAAATGTATATTCACAAAGTTTAGATATTAATTGCAAACCCAAACAATGGCCTAATAGAAAAAAATTATTATTATTATTATTGCTCACTTAAGAAACAAGGGAACAGACCATTTATTTGTCGTTGTAAATAAAGGGGAAAATACGCAAAGTGAAACAAATGGTTTATTTTAGTTATCTTTATACAAATATAATACGAATAAGAGGTTTTCTTTCGCTTTTTTTCTGCTTATTCGTATTTTAAAGAAGTGGACAACAAAATTCTATATAATTAGTTTCCCCATTCCACAAATTGAAAAAGCCCACAATTATAATTTTATTTTATTTTTTGCCTTCTGTAAGGAATTTGTTCTGTAGATTTTTAAGCGTGCCATGTATATTTTGTGATTAGAAGAATTTTTTCCTGAATAGAATCGTCGTTCTTTTCTTATTGTTAAAATATTTTGTTTTTGTGATAAACCTTTCGAATAACTGGTATTATTAAAAGAAAAGGAAATTCGTTATTTGAGATTTTAAATGTATGATTTTAGAGCTTGGAAACATTTTCAAACAAAACATGAAAAACTAAGTGAAGCTTCTCCGAATTTAAAATGATGTATTAAAAATTGTATTAAAAAAGTAACACCATGGTAACGCATTACTTTTTTTTAGTAACGGTAACGCGTTATTTTTCTAAAAAGCAACGGTAACAGAAACGTGATAAAGAGTTTGAAGCAGTAACGATAACTTTAATTCGTTACACTTGAATGATAAATATGACGAAAATATGTCATAAAAACTTATTTTAGAATTTCTAAGCTTGAATTACTATGTCAAAATATCTTAAGAAATAAAGTTCAAGAATTTTCTGAGTATACTCGTATGTTGAATCTAGATTTAGTTTATAGCTAGATCATTTAATAAAACTTTTTCTTTAATTGTTTTGATTGCGATTTTTTTAAATTTTATTATATTTAAGAAATAAATGGTATATACGTATATTTCAATGTAGAACGTCCGTTTCAACACAAGAGTTGACGATTTTTTATCAAGTACAGTGAAAATAATAAAAAATGTATTTGAAATGTTCCGAAATTTATAGGAATGTGCAATCGAATTTTGATTTTTTATTGTTCAACATTTTATGTTAATACAAATAACAAACAATTTCATTCTATCTTTTTTATTTTATCTTTTTGTGTACAACTATTTCACTCTAGGCGTTTGTTTCATTTTATTCTTAGGAGTTTTCAAAATAATATTTTGGCAATAAAATCACTTGAATTTATCAGCAAGGTAATACATGATCACGATTTCATAAACACATTACTTGAAAAATAATGTCAACAAATCATATAAGAAATTAATACTTATAACATATTTCTCACACAACATACCCAAGTATCAAATTGATCCAAAATTGCAACAGAAAGCTGCACAATGGATATTTAATATTTGTCACATAATGCATTTGTCAACTGTTTTCTGTCGTTAAAGGCAAGGTATTTTGTCACCTAAATATTTATTAAAGAGACGAAGAATCGATAATGTTAAATACTTTTTATTATAATTGGTTCATAATAAATAATCATACTTATTATAACTTTTTGTGTTGCACACTCGAAGTGATGTCAGCTGGCGATAAAAAAAATGCGTAATTTCAAGTATAAAATATAATCGTTTGGATAAATAAATCTATCAAACTATACAAAAATCTTATACGGGGTACGAAAAATTAAATTAAAAAAATCGCATTGTTGAGAAATCAGGAATAAATAATTCAAAATGGCAGGAGAAATGGTCTTTTCCGTTTCTTCAGACTCTTTAGATACAGAATTCCTTTTCCAACCCCTCTGACTCAATAATTTGATTAAAGAATTAGTTACCCGACAATTTTATATGTCATAATAGCAAGTATAAATTTTATAAATAAATGAATTTTGAATATCTTATCATAAATAAATAAAAAAATTTACATAGGTATGCTCAAGTTTCAAATCCATCGATAATTAATTCCCGAGTTCATGATAAAGTGAACTGAATAACATTTTTGCAGGAAACAAATGAATATAGTTTTTACGAATGTTATTTTTTACGGCTAAATCAAAAAGTACGTGTCCTATTAAAAATTGTAGCTTTTTTAGATAAACAAGTTTTGTCTCATTTTTACATTCTCATCATTTATGATTGAGAAAGTATTAGAATTGTCGAAAATTTGACATCACACTTTTTTAAAGGATGTCCACGTTTCGAGACCCCCTGAATCCGAAAATCAAGTTTTCACGATGGCGTCTGTCTGCCTGTCTGGCTGTCCGTCCGGCAGTCCGTCCGTAAACACGATAACTCTCGAAAAAATGAATGAATCAAATTCATCTTTCGTACACTTGTTTAGGTTCTAAAAGAAAGGACGAGTTCGTGAACCAGCCATTTTTGATAAAAATCCAAAAAGTGAGCGCATTTTGAAAATTTTTGAGACTACTTTTTTTTTAATTTGAAAATTCTATCTACGGATATTTATAGTATTAAAAAGAGCAAACAATTTAACCTTAAAGACTTTTTTCGATAAAAAGAACATTCTCAGAGTTATAGCGTTTTCAAAAATTTTTTAATCAACCGAAAATCAAAATTTGAAGCCGAAAAACGCACGATATGAAAAAAGTCACAAAAGGAAAAACATTACTTTTTTAAAGCCCTACAAGATTATCATAACCAGTTTTTTGGATTTCCTTCAAAAATCGAAATTTCAAATTTTGATTGCACAAAAAATAATGGAAAATAAAAAATTCCATTTGGTGGACAAACTATGTAGGATACAAAAAATGATTAATTAACAAAAATGGTTATCTCAAAAAATATCTACAACTTTGTTAAAAATCACTTCTTGATAGGACGCATACTTCTTGTTTTATTCGTGAAAAATAACGTTGAAAAAAAATAAAATAAAAAAAAATGTGTGAAAAAACGACGAAAGTTACGAGAAAAAAAATCCAACAAAATCTGTTGACAAATGTCTGTCGGAAAACGAGCGCGCAGCACGTGTGTCACGATGAGAATGAGTACCTCAAAGCCTACAGAGCCTTGAGAAACTTAATCTTTGACTATACTTAATTAAGTAGACAATTCAGAATATGAAGACGCATATAAATACTGCCATCTAAAAGAGATCTTTTTGATAAAGGTTTTTTCAAGCATTCCAAATGCAAAGAATAAATATTTGAGCGCGAAGCGCCAGGTGTAATTATGTTCGAGCGTGAAGCGCAAGGTAACCTATTGTCGAGCGCGAAGCGCGTGATCCAACCGTCGCGCGCCCTCGGTGCGCTCAAACTTGCGTCCTATCGAAAAGTGATTAATTATAAATTTGTAGGTCTTCTTAAGGCGCGTAATTCTAGCTATTTCATTTTTTCCGTATCTTCCATAATTTGAACAAAAAATGAAATTTTTGGATTTTTCATTCTTTTTGGTATGATCAAATTCGGATTTTTAAATTTTTCGACCAAATTAAACAAGTTTTTATGATTATCTTGTAGGGCTATAAAAAATCACCGATTTTCTTCTTTCGACTTTTTTCATATCATGCGTTGTTTGGCTTAAAATGTTCATTTTAATTTGTTTTTTTGGATTTTGAAAATGCTTTAACTCTGATAATTTTTTTCAGAGAAAAAAGTCATGAAAATAAATTCTTGGAGTTTCTGAGCTCTATAATCAACTTTTCATAGAATTTTAAACTCTTGAAAAATGTTGTTTCGAAATTTTTTTAAATGCACTTACTTTTTGAATTTTGATCCAAATTGCTGGTTTACGAACTTCTTCTAGATTTTTGGTCCCTGAAAAGGTGTGCCAAAGCAGAATACAATGTGATAAATTTTTTTGGCATTATTAACCTGACAGAACAACAAATTTTTAATACAAATCGACACAAAGAATAGGAAAGTAGAACAATTTAATTTGGATTTATTTTACGAGGCTAGTTCAATAAGTCCTTAGAATGAAGTATAAAAACAATTTTTTTTGGGTACATTTTTTTTTAATTTTTCAACATAATCTCCTTGGAGCTCTATACACTTGGTCAATCGCTTTTCAAGGTTTTTTAATCCTTCAGAAAAGTGCGTTTTCGGAAGTTCCTCAAAAT
>NC_046660.1:39365053-39370107 GCF_010883055.1 Belonocnema kinseyi | reverse complement strand
TCCTGAACGTGGTTCGTCACTTATTGATGTACGACCACGCTTAAATTCATTTACCCAGTTATAAACCGTTGCTAAGGAAGGGGCAGATGTGCCATGAACTGATTCCAATTCATTTTTTATCTCATATGGAGTTAAAACCTTTAAATGAAAATGTTTGATTACCGCTCTGAACTCGTTTTTTTTCATTTCTCTTAACGAACAATTTTTTTTTTTCGATTGGTTATAAAAACACGTAAACTTAGAAGATGTGGACTGTGACTGCACCATATATCTAGTCGGGAGTGGTGCTGACTGAAAACAGATGATTTGGAGCGATTCGCGCGCCATATGTTGGTAATTCTAAGGACTTAGTGAACTACCCTCGTATATAAACCATCGAAATAGGAAAGTAGGTGAGCTCAAACGATTCTTCTAATATGAAAAGAGTCGTTCCTAATTCCAAGTAGCTTATTTTGATATTACACGAATCCTTTATTTTCGTAAATGAAAATTTTGAATTTGAAAATTCAAGCGTTCACTTGAATCCCGTGTCGAATGTGTAACGTGTGCTTAAAATATATAAATTTTATGTAGAATAACGAGAAAAACAAACCTGCCATAAACATATGAGAGGAAAGTATAGGAAAATAGTAGAAAAGGAAACATTGAAAGCGAATAGCGTGGGATCGATTGAGGCATCTATTGGAAGGAACAGAGGAAGTATTAAAAGAAGGAAGATATAGGGTCAAGCTTGAAAAATTAAAAAATGTTTAGATCGCTGCGGAGAAAACAGTTTTGTAGCGAAGGATGACAACAATAAGGGGACAGAAGAAAACAGAGCTGCTAAGGATGCGATGGAAGAGAAAAGATTAAAAAAAAGCGTAAAATTATGATAAAAGTAATGGGGATATATGCAGAAAAGAAGGCGAAAAGGGGAAAAAAATAAATTAAAAAATTAGGCAGGAAATGGCCGAACTTAGGAAAGAAATAAGTAGATGGAAAGAGTTCAGGAAAGAGCTTGAGAAAAGTATGCAGTCGTTCGAACAAATATTAGAAAAGCAGGAAGAGACTAATACGATGCTAGAGGAGTTGAAAGGTAGGATAAAAAACAGAAAGCTCAAACCGAGTGGCTTGAAAGGGAAGTAATGACACAGAAGAGGGTGTTATATGTGAGTTCGAACAGAACAGAGGATAATTTGATGGGTAGAAAGTAAGATTCTGTATATGTTAAGGTAAATAGCGGAAGAGGAAAGGAAAAAGGAGATAAGAACATAGGATGAGTATGGGAGAATACAGATAAAAGGTGATTATTAGGATTGAGGAGAGAACAGGGAAGATTTAATGATATTCTACAGGAATATTGCAGGCTTGGAAAAAAAGTATTGAGAGTTTATGAGAGATTTGACTCAATGGGTTGTATAAAGAATGATGCAGACGTGGCTAGATAAAAAAGAATGCAAACATAAGACGAAGATTACCAACAGGTTACAAATGGCAGGTTCAAAATGTAAAGAGAAAAAATTAATAAAGAAAAAGTATACTGAGCAGTGTGATAGAAATATAGCATAAAATAAAAGGTTTAAAGAAGAGGAGGAGAATGCTAAGACGAAAGAAGAGGTTTGGAAGGTGGTAAATAGGAAGAGAAGAACAAGAAAAAGTGTAAAACTGGATATGGATATGGTGGAATGGAAAACATATTTTATGGAATTACTAGGAGGGGTACAGGGTAATTTTAGAATAGGAGAAAAAGGTGGTAGGGAAACATATGAGGAAGACAGGGTTTAGGAAAGGGATTGAGGTAAAGGGTAATATATATTTTCAGAACTATCTAGATAATAAGCGGAATAAAGGGGAAACGGGGCAACGATATCAATGTTCGTGGACTTAAAGGCTGTGTTTGTCTAATTAAAGCGAGGTGAAATAGACATAGTTATAGTGAAAATGGGGATAAGGGTGGGCTTAATAAAAAGAGAGTATGGGAAATTTGTAGAGATACAAAGAGGTGGGTAAAGGCAGGAGGGCAAGTAGGAGATAGTTTCTAGTTTTTATGAAAAATAAAGCAAGGATGTCCTCCGATCCTAATTTTACTTAATATATTAATATCAGACTTGAATAAGGAAATAAAAAGAAAAGGATGGAGAGAAGTTGGGACAGGGAAGGCATTGATAAATACACTGGCATACGCGGACGATATAGTGTTGATAACAGATGATAAGGAAGGGGCGGAAGGCTTAATTTCAGAATTAGATAATTATTTAGCTGGGAAAAATTCGAATTTAAATGTAGAAAAGACAAAGACAATGAGATTTAGAAAAGGAGGGAGGGGGGCGAAAGGAATGGACTGGAAGATGGAAGGTAGTAAAGCTAGAAGAATTGAAGGAATTTAAATATTTGGTATTTACCCTGCAAACGAATGGAGATCATAGATTTCATATAAGAGAAAGGATAAAAAGGTAGCAGTGGTAACAAAACATATATGTGAAATAGGAAAAAGAAGGTTTAAAAAAAGTAGAGGAGAAGAATGTGGCTATAAGACATGCTAGTATGGCAGGTATTAGGTTGTGTAGCTGAGATATGGGAATGGAAAGAGGGAACAGAGATTGAGAGTTCACAAGACGCGACGATTAGACATTTAGATATTAATAACATGTAATATTTCATAATATGTTTAATTTCATTATTAAAAAATAATTTATAATAATTCCATTATTTCTTATTCTATTACCAAGAAAACGGCCTTATCTCAATTTGCGGTAGGGCTGTTTCTGAGTTCCGTAATTCATATGCAAATTATTTAATAACAACCAAAAAACACTTCAGAAAGTAAATTCTTCCAACTCACAGTTGAATATGTCGTTTAAACTGTAGATATTAATTTTCTCTATTTGAATATAATCTCACCTGTTTCAACCTGGTATCCTGAGAGTGATAGAGCAGGAATTTCAATACTGCCGCCTAAAATTCCGTGCCCTTATTCTAGAATATGGACAAAAGAGTCATTCAAAACCATAAAACTTTCGTTTTTTTTTAATAATTTGCAAACTTGACTGATGCTTAAGAGCTGGCAACTGTTACAAAGTGAATATACTACTTTTTAAGTTAGTTCTTTAAATTTTCTTAAATAGTAAACATTGTGAATAAGATTAAAATAATTGTCGCATTACTAACTCGACGAGCTCACAGTTCCGTAGGAATAAATAATATCGATACAAAAACAAATTGAATAACTTTTTGCACCAAGAAACGTGCATTACGTGTATTATACAAGAACAAAGCCCGACCAAGTAAGAATTGCGTGTTGTGGAATATTAGCCTCTAAAAAAACAAAAAAGTTGAAACTTATGCAAGAGACTTATTGTAAAAACTGAAAATGCTAAAAGTATTTTTATTTTTTAAATTTCACATAATTTAGTTTGTTGATAAATTATTTTTACAATGGAAATGAAAATAGCGTAGTATTATGCAATTTTCCTGATGATAAATTTGAGGAAGGCTTGTGATTTTTGCGAAAGATGGTTCTAGAGTTAAACTGTTTATTAATCACTTACAAAATTTCAAAATCAGTTCCATATTTTAGATTCTAAACTCTTTTCCTTAAGTCCCATTGCGCTCTTGTTTTCCAAAAACTTTTCCTTTCAGAGTTATAGATGTGGCGGTGCCAGCTTTACATGTGAAACCAGAGTGCTTATCGTTTTTTAAACATTTGAAAGGTCTGCGTGATTGGGATTATAACAGATCCACAGCCCTAAATAAGCTTTTAAGTTCTAAAGAAAAAAGCTGAATTAGAGGTTAAATCAACAGGCGTGAAGGCCCGGGCCGAAAAAATATATTTAGTTTTGTATATAGTATTAAGTTTTATATATAATATTCATTTCTGTTACACAAAAAATGGATAAAACAAACGAATATTATATATAATACTTTACACTATGTGCACTGAACAAAAATTCGCATTAAATAAAGTAGGCTAGGTTACTTGGCTGATTTTACTTGAAAGAAGCAACTATTTTCTTTTTACAAGGGAACGATTTTTTTGAATCAAGAAAAAAATAGAATCAGGACAACTATTGGAATCAAGAATATATTTACACTGAGCAAAAAACTATTGAGTTAATTTGTTCCATTATACTTATTTGCGTCAAGTTTAATAAAATATTAAATTAAGGATATTATATTCTTATGATAAGTAAATAAAACTCTAACAAAATGTTTCTTGATGCAAGTAAATTCATATACTTATTTTGACTACTATTTCAATTGACGAAACTACGAGGGTAGTTCAATAAGTCCTTAGAATGACCAACAGATGGCGCGCGAATCGCTCCAAATCATCTGTTTTCAGTCAGCACCACTCCCGACTAGATATATGGTGCAGTCACAGTCCACGTCTTCTGAGTTTACGTGTTTTTATAACCAATTGAAAAAAAAATTGTTCGTTAAGAAAAATGGAAAAAACTAGTTCAGAGCGGTAATCAAACATTTTCATTTAAAGGGTCTAACTCCATATGAGATAAAAAAAATGATTTGGACTCAGTTCATGGCACATCTGCCCCTGCCTTAGCAACGGTTTATAACTGGGTAAATGAATTTAAGCGTGGTCGTACATCAATAAGTGACGAACCACGTTCAGGAAGGCCCGTAGAAGCAAGTACTCCCGAAATCATCAGTAAAATCCACGATATGGTGTTGAAGGATAGAAGATTAAAAGTCCGTGAGTTAGCTGAGGCCACAAGGATATCTATAGGTGCAGTTGTTTCAATTCTACATGAAAAATTAGGCATGAAAGATCTACCGGCAAGATGGGTGCCGCGTTTGCTCTCAGCTGAGAATAAACGCAATAGAGTGGTCGCCTCTGAGGCTCTTTTGGCGCGCGTAAGTCGGAATCGTGAGGAATTTTTTCGTCGATTTGTGACTGCGGATGAAACATGGATACACCATTACACTCCTGAGACAAAGGAACAATCCAAATAGTAGATTTCCACAGGCGAAACAGCTCCAAAGAAGGCAAAGACCGTAAAGTCAGCTGGTAAGGTTATGGCTACAGTTTTTTGGGATGCACGTGGAATTATACTTAT
>NC_046660.1:39342215-39364953 GCF_010883055.1 Belonocnema kinseyi | reverse complement strand
GCTACAAGCTATCTGAGGATGGTACTATAGAACGTCACCTCAAGGTAGGCCTAGTGGCGCCATCTCTTGGTCAGGCCGGAAACTTATCAATCCACCCTCGTAATTTCTCTTAGAACAATGCTTGAATATTTTCCTTCAAATAATTATTAATAAATTTGAAACGAATGCGATAGAATTACACCAATTTTTCAACATAAGAATTGTAGACTTGGTACAATAAACATCACACGTATGCTATGAAAATGAATATATTAGTCTAAATTAATCTACTTCTTATGTAAGTATCTTATTAAATATGATAATCGACAAGTTGGCATGTTATGAAGTTGGTTCTCTTTGCGGCTAACAATTATTTCTAAATTCAATAATATATATAAAATTCAAAACATTCGTGCAGTTTATCAATTTTATTTATGCAAATGTAGATAGGAATTTGCGACTTTGATAGACTAGTAACTTTAGGCTGACACACAAATCAAATTACTCTTAAAATTTGTTTAAAATTGTAAGCTTATTGCGTCGGTAAGTTTTTGGTAGCAAGAAATAAAATTTTCTAAGTAGAAAAAAAAAGTGTTTTTTAATTTTGAAATAATTATGCAAGACTCAAAAGTCATTCCATTCCCAAAATTATTAAATGGTAATAAATTGACTACGTCTATAATATTTTTCGCTTATTATTTGTATGTATTAATCCACTCAAAATTAAACCACTTCAAATTTTTTTAACCGTAAAACATTTTTGTGAATCGGAAAATCATCAGGAATTTTTTCCTCTATTTAAACGGCCACCCGGAAATTACTTTTGTGTAATGTTCAAGGTAACAAAAAAAAATCATCCGAACTTAAAAATAACAATAAATATTCCCAATAAATACAGAAATTCTTTATATAATGAACATATATTACTTTTTTGGATTCGGCTAGATAAAAATTTATTTTTAAAAAGTTAAAAATTATGTTGTGTAAACCTTATATAATTTAGAGTTGTAAGACATAGTTGTATTTTGTTTACACAAAATTTTCGTGTTCGATTATAGCAGTTTGAAAATTATAAAAATGGCAAAATTCATGAAAATTATAAGTAAAAAAAATAGTTTTAAAAATACAAAATGATCATGTGTTATTCTCATTTAAGCTAAATGAGTTCCAGGCAACAGATTTTTTAACTTTAGAGAAAAATGGTAATCCAGCAGAATTCAAAGAATTTATTTTTTTTTTGATGAAAAACAAATTACTTTAACAGGCAGGAATTTTTAAAAATAATTTTTAATTTTATGCTCTTACTTGCTATCTAAGATAGTTAATATCTTGATTTATATTTTTATGTTATTAATTGGCAAAGCAGTGCTCCCCGCCTACTATAGCGCGTATATAATGTTGCCTTTTTAAATGATTAAGTATAGATTTAGGTTTTTTTAAAAATAAAATTAACAAAATGAGGTTTTTCAGTCAATGAATTCAATGATCATATAAAATTTCATTTCAACATGTCATAAATTATAGAAAATTTAATGCGGATATTATTAGTATGTATATTTATAAACGCATAATAAAATTAAGTTTTTCAGTAAAAGTATTAACCATTATTATTATATTATTATTAATCCTGGAAAATTTCTTGGACTAGAAATGGTTAACATTTTGGCAATCACCCATATACTTACATGATTGTGTTTTATTATGCAAATAATATTATGCAAACAAATATTTTTCAACCGACCACCGTGAGACCGCTTTTAACCTTCAAGTTCTTGCACTAAACGTTTCTTTACAGAATTCCTGTTTCTTCTGATTTTAAAGTATTTTATATTTAAAAGAAAAATAAAGTATCGAGGACATTTTCAAATAGGTAATATTTAAACTAGCGATCAATTTTTTTAACATATTTCAAATTATTTTTTAGAAATTGTTATTTTAAATTAAAAACTGAGTTAAAATGTATTATAAAAGAATTAAATAAATCGAAAACTGTACGTTTTGCAAAGGTTTTTAAAAATCAAAAAGTATTTATTTGTCACTGAGGTTATTAAAGCGTTTTTTAATTTAAAAGTTCTTTATTTTTTATATTCTTTATATAGTTTTTAACCGGCTTAAATTTGTAAAGGAAAAAGTATTAAGCCCTTTGTTTATGAAATTCTTTGTATAGCAGATCATAACTTTTTGTCATTGATGTTATTAAAGCATTTTTGTACTTGCAACTTTTCTTTATTATTTATTACCTTTGGGTCGTTTTTGAGCGTCTTAATTATTTAAAAACAAAAAGTATTAAATTCCTCGTTAAATAAGTGAAGCCTACTTCGCTTTTTCAAATATTTTAAATTATTGTTTATGAAATGTTATTTTGCATTAAAAACTGAATAAGGAAGTATTATATACAATAAAAGAGTTTGATAAATTAAAAACTGTGCATCTTACGGAGAATTTGAAATTATTGTTCATTACTTTGAGATATTTTATAACATTTTTAAATTCATTAAGAAAAAAAATATCGAGCCTTTTTTGAAACAAGTAAAATTCAATTCTAAAATTTTTCTAAATAAAAAATGGTATATTAAAGTTGAGTTCAACAAATTTTACTTTGAAATTGGCTGAGGCTCACCATATGACTTGGTAGAACCCTGCCTTGAAATTCTTAGCTAAGCTTTTGTCTCCGAGACCTAAGTGCTTGGATAGCGAAGTCGATACAGCGCGCGGTTAGGACACACTTGTTTAGGTAGGGAGGGTTCAATCCCCGGCGAGTGCGATTTTTCAAAACGTCTAGGCATACGATTACATGTTGAAGTAACAGTGTGCGCGAATTTTACGTACTTTAATCATTTAAAAAATGAAGATTATATAACAATAATTTCGAAAACAATTTTTTTTAGAAATAGTGTCCAGTTGAGGAACTAGTCTATTGCTCCGATACTACATATTCTTAGATTAGGAAAATATATTCTTGAAGTATATCAGAAATGATATCTTGGAAGTAAACTATGTTCTGCATTTGAATACATCTCTATATAAAGTAACACAGTAAAGTTTTAGAATAATAAAATACGATATTCTATCTAAGAATACATTTTCTCAGATTAAGAAAAGGTACGCTTGTTCCAAGCATACCGTAGCTAGTACTTATTTATTTGGAACACACTCATATTCTATTGTCCCCATTCTTATCTGCGATTGACTTGAATCAAGTAATATTTCCTTCAGTCTTAAGCTAACTCATAATAATTAAAAAATGGAATTTATATTTTCAGCTAAAAAACTATTTTTAACAATAAAAAAATTGTAACTATATAGGTAAAGTTTTAAGAATAAAAAATAAATTTTCAACTGCAAAGCTACATTTTTAACTAAAAAGTTTAATCTTTCTATTGCAAAAGACGAACATTTGAAAACATACATGAATTTTCAATCACATGGTTGAATTTTAAATAAAAATAGATACGTTTTCAACAAAAAATAGAATAGTTAACATTTTAATTTTCAAAAATTATGTTTAAAAAATAATTTTCCAGCCTATAGTTCAACTTTTAGCCAGAGAAATGAATTTCAACTGCAATGTTATGAATCTTCGACATTTGAGAAATTTTCGACCAAATGGACGAATTTTTAACAATAGAGTTTAATTTTTAAACAAAAAAGATTTAAAATTCAATAAAGAAAAAAGCGTTATGTTTCTTTCAAACTTTCAAGCCGAAAGTATAAATTTTCTGCAAAACAGTTCAATTTTTTCTTGAAAATGGACATTATTGAGAAAAAAATTATTTTAAACTGAATAGTTAAATTTTCAAGTTATAAAGACAAATTTTCTACAAAAAATTTAACCTTTCAACCAATAAGGATAACTTCTTAACACAATTGTCATATTTTCAATCAAATAAGTAAATTCTGAACCTAATTATACAATTTTTAAACACAGCAGATACATTTTCAGCTTAATTTATAATAATAGAGGAGACCTTTCAATAAAAAAGAATCCACTTTTTACCAAAAATATAGTTGGACACAATCTCAGAGCGCGCTTGGTGCGCGGCACGCTTCGCTCGCTAGTTTCAGCACACCTAGGTCGCGAAACTGTTGGTTCTCGCGCTTTGCGCTCGATAATATATTTATCTCGCGCTCCGCACTCGGTCTTTACATTACCCTACACATTTATGCACTGACCACAATGCGCAATTTTCTACATTCTATGTTAAAAACTATTATATCACATGTCTGTTATCATTTTTTTTGTGTACCTTGGTCTGGTACTGCTTATTCTGATATTGCAAAATAATGATCACATTTTATTTTTTCTAATCCTAATAGGGCCCTGCTGTGGTCGTTTAATCATTTTCCCTTTTCTTAAGTGAAGCTGAACCCTTTTTTTTAACTTGTCATTAAAGAAGGTTCTCAAAGTACCTACGGCCTTGACGATTACATTCTCATTGCGATAATCGCGCTTCGCGCTTAACAGATAGGTTATACAAGCTCTATTTTTTAAAATTTGGGCTAATCAAAAAATTCGGCTAGAATAGTTTTGAAATATATTTGGTATCTAGTGAAAATTTGGAATGACATTTTTGGATCTAAAAAAAAAAATAATTTTTCATATTTTTTGAAAATTTTCAAATTTTTGAAAAGTATATAACTTTTCTAATTTTCATAAAACTAAAAAATTTTATTTAGATAATTTGCAAGTCTTTCACCCATCTATAGGAAACTTCACAAAATTTTTTAAAATTTCAAAACAAAAATTTTATAATTTTGAAAATGCGCCTAATTTTTTAATTTTGATTCGAAATATCTGATTAACGAACTTAGCCTTCATTTTGGGTAACTTCAAAAGTGTATCGAATGCGGACTCGATTGGACACATCCTTTAAAAGTTAGCGTGGCTACAAAATTCAGGTAGCCATACATACAGACATACAGACACACAGGCATACAAACACACAGAAATACAGACATACGGACAGACAGACAGACACTGATGAAATTTGATGATTTTCGGATTCTGCGAGTGCCGAAACATAAAGATCCGTTAAAAACAGGGGTCGAAAATTTGGACGATTACATTACATTCTCAGAAATGAGAATGTAAAAAAGGAAAGACTGTGAAGCCCTAATAAGTGTATAGAAGTTTTTATGATTTATGATTATTATTTATTCAGTTAAATTTTTTTTAATCCAGAAACTTTTGGAAATTTTTGGTTCAAAAGGTATTTCCTCGAAACTGTGTTCTATTATAATTAATTTTAATGTCTAGAATTCCTGAAAATTACTCCAAGACTCCTACGACCAAATTTGGACAACCACCAGAAAATGTTCCTATTGTAGTTTGAAAAAAAACCATCTTATAAAAAAATCTGCCCACTTAGCGGAAATATTCTCATCGCGAGCAACTTGCGTTTATTAAATCTCGCGATTCGCGTTAGATAATAGGTTCACTCGCTCTTCGCGCATAGACATTTTATCTCTTTTAGATCGCTAGATTTTTAGTGGATAGTTGTAAATGTATATTTTCTGAACTACCTTGAAATAAATTAAAAAAACTACAATCCTTCTTTCAGACATTTTTTTTATCTCGCGCTTTTACGTTAAAAATTGGATTTTTGTTTTTATATTATTTTTTATAAATAAAACAAAATATTCTATAAGTCTTTCTTTAGATTTTTTTACGAATCTGGAGTCTTTTAACGTTATATTGGAATTTTCGATTTTCTGCATACAATAACTTTTGATGAATAAAAACAAAATGGCGAGTCCTATTTCAAATAGTTAAACAAAATGTTGTAGAATTTTTCAATAGCTATAATTTGTCTCAAAAATCTATTTTGTATTTTGCGTCGTTGGTTCAAAATTTTAATGGTGTGATGTAAAATTTCGGACACTTCCAAAACTTTGTCGATCATAAATAATCATAATTTAATCAATTACAAGGCATTCGTATCTATTTTTTTTAGGTAAACAAATTTCGTCTATCAATTTGTTTTCGCACTGTTTGTCGTTTTTCCAAAAATTTTGCGTCTTTGTTTTTAATGTCATTTGTACATTGGGCGCTACGAAAGTTTTGCAAAACAGACGAACCTTTCATAGTTTTTCGAAGAACTTTCCACCGCAGTGAATACACTTTTCCATACGTCGAAACCAGTCATCGAGACAACCTTGCCATTTTTCTTTTGGAAGATATGCACACGCTTGGTCCTACGCCGTCAAAAGGTCAGTTTCGTTAGTAAATCGACGCCTTTTTAATTGTTTTTTCACTTCCGGAAACAACAAACCAAAGTCACAGGGAACAAGATCTGAACTGTAAGGAGGGTGATCTAGAATAGTCAGTCCAGATTTGACCAAAAAAGCTACTGTGACTTTCGCTCTGTGATCCGGTGCATTGTCGTGGTGAAATAGCCAGGTGCTGAATCGAGATTTCGGCCTGATGTTTTTAAGTTGGTTTATAACTTGAGTTAAACATACCTGAGTGTACCAGGAAGAGGTGACTGTACGCTGGTTTTCCAGTACGACCCTATTCACAATGCCCCGTTTCCCAAAGAATACTGTAATCATTCTTTTGTTTACAGATCGAGACTTCCGCACCTAAACTGGAGCATCCGCATCCTTAAACAGCCAGATCTTGTTGTGTGATTTTGTTTGAACCAATGATTAAAATCTTCTGGACTTCCTCTAACGTACAACATGAAGTTCAGTGTACTCGATCCGCCCAATACCTAAATGAAAGAATTTCTTAAATTCATAACAATAAACTCTTTAATTTGAAAGAAAATATATTAAATATAATTAATATATATCTAATATAATGGTAGAATCCTGTATACGAGCTTTAGTTATATTAAATTAAGTAATTACTTTGCCACAAGGCCAAACGCATCCATTATCAAATAAACATGCATTTGGTTCTGGCTGAGTTTTATAGCCCCAATCAATGTCAGTTTTTTTCAATATCTAACATGAATCCTGGTATATCGGCAGCTTCTGGTTCCTCTTATCCAGCTTCCAATAAAAGTACCTGAGAATAGTGGAAACAATTATAATCATCTCATTGAAATTGTTGTGAGATCATGCGTCGACTGTGATACCACTTTTCATAAACCCAAAATTGTTTATTCCAAGCGATAAACACAACTGTTAATAATGGAATAAAAATTGTCTCATTTTAATATTTTTTAAGTATATTCACATTCCATTCGCTGATCTCTGATAACCTATTGGCAACTACGCATCCTGCTGTTCCAGCTCCTACAATAATTACATCATATTCTGCTGGTTTCTGCTGTACTTGCTAGAAATAGGAATTTTTTTTCAATGTTAGGTTTACTTTATAGTAAATGAATTCCCTTAGTGGATTATATGTATTTAGAGAAAAGTTAAGGCGCCGGCCAAAAATACGCATATCAAGCGGTCAGGTTTGGGATTTGATCCCAGAAGAAATGAAGGAATTTCCGGTAGGCCCGCAGCGCCGAATAGATCGGAGTTTTAGCGTGTTAGTTGTAAAACAAAATTCTCTACAGTTTAGCCAATAATTTGATTTCAAAAAATTAAAAACTTTCAGTCAATTGCGCATGATGGAAAGGAATAACAAACCTATGACTTGCGAAACAAACTATTGTTACACAAAATAAAATACTGCTTTTATTTTCCGAAATTTTATTTCTATTTTGTTCACATTCATATTATTACGAAATCTCACTAAATCAAAACGCATCATTAGGAAAAAGTCTAAGAAAAAATTTCCATTTTTTAATTGCTCTTCAAATTCTATTAAATTTTATTTAAGTCCGTTAGATTTCATTAAATATTATTGAATTCTATTAATTTTCATTAAATCACATCAAATAACACGGAATTCCAATTATTTGCATTAAATTATTCTAAATCCTTTCAACTGAATTCCAAGTAATTCTATTAAGTTTTATTGAAACACATTGAGCTTCATTAAATTCCAATCACTTCCATTGAATTGCATTTAATTCAACTGGATTATGATTAATCCCGCTGCGTTTCATCAAATTTCTTTGCCTTTATCTGAATTCTATTGAATGAAAAGTGGTCAACAACTGTGCTAAACTCCCTAATACTTCAGCCTATCCATCAATGACCGTGAGCTCATGTTGGCATACTCAATATGCTGCGAAATATTCGAGTCGGTTTTTGATTCTATTATATTAATTTTTAGTTAGAAAATTGTACTATTTTAAGTAAATGAAAAATCAGTCCTGTTAATCAATCATTTGCTAACGGACCGCAATTTTTTCAACTGCGCATGTGCCGAAAAGCATTGTTATTGATAGTATATCTTTATTGCTTCGAAATGAACCCGCGCTTTTCGGAACATGCGCAGCTATAAAAGTGGCCTACAGTGCAGGTATCGATACTTATCGATACAACGCCGAGACAGCCAATGAACGTTGTGGAAACAAATATCCATTCGTGAACGTATACGTTTTACAATGGGGGACATAGGTGCAAGTTTACTGTACTATAAAATTTCGTTGAATATTTAAATAAATTCAACTGAATCCCAATCAATCCCGGAGTTTTGTCAAATTTCATTATCGTCATTCAATTTAGTTAAATGCCGTTATATTCCATTTAATTTATTTAAATTAAGTTAAATTATATTAGGCACTATTAAATGACACTGAATTTCAATTATTTCTACTGAATTATTCCAAATAAATTTAACGTTATTTCAAATAATTTCATTGAATTTTAATAAAATACATTGAGATCCATTATATTTCACTAAATTCCTGCCTAGTTTCAATACCTTTAAATCATAATGAATTTGATGAACTTTTATTCAATCTCATTAACTCCCATTAAATACCATTAAATACAAATAAATTCCCAATAATTCCGTTGAGTTTGATAACATTCCGTTCCATTCATCAGAATTCTATTAATGCTATCGAATTTTAATTAATTTCTTTGAATCATATTGAATAACTGAATTCCAACTTATCCATGAGTTTCTTTAAATATGAATTAACTCTATTGAATGTTATTAAATACCTATTTCATTTAATTAAATTCCACCGAATTTCTCCTTATACCGTTGAATTTATTTAATTAAACTATTACCCGAAGGTTCATAAAAATCTGTTATATTTCATTAATTTAATTTTCATGAGGTGAATGTTTGATTGATTCCAATGAATTATTCCAAATAATTTAAACTGGATTTCAAATAGTTCCATTCAATTTAAATAAATTGATATTTCAAGCAATTCGGCTGGATTTAGCTTAATTTCGTTGAGTTTGATCAAATTCGACTAAATTCTACTAAACTAAGTTTAAATGACCTGATATAATTCAATTTGAGAATTCGTATATTTTATTACCATCGCACTATAACATTTGCAAAATATTCTCTATTCATTATTACCAAAAGTAATATGGAGGAGTGAAAATAAATTTAAACGTTAATGATATATTGTACACATAGGAGTAGAAAAAGTCCCTCTCTCCCTTAGCGCATACGATATTTTTTATAACAAATGGATGATTTTCGACATTTTTCGAAATACCGTAATGGTTTCAGCACATGTTAGATTTCGAATAAAGGAAGCATAGTGATTGGACTGACAACGATCTGACAGTCAATTACCCGTTTTTACCGTCAATTACCCGTCATTTACCGGTCTTGTGTTGTAAATGGGTGAATGCAGTAATATTCAAAATATGAGTAAATAACTAATTAAAAGTAATAGATAGATATAGATAATAATGATGATAATGAGATAGATGTAGATAAAAATTAAATACATGTTCGATGTGCAACATAGCCAACAAATCTCAAGCCTTACGCGGCGAGGTTTTGAAAACACGAATGGTTCAGTTATAAAGAGTTTAATGTATAAATAAACAATTTTCAGAACAAAAGTTTTGACTTGAAAGTATAATGGAAAAAGAGCAAAATATATTCCTATTAATGGACTTCGCAATATTTAACAGAAGAGTATTAAGATATAAAAAAAAGAAGAATTAAAAGGAAGGAATAGCAATTTCTGTTATCTTATTTCATACACAGACGATATTATATTTCTCGATATTATATTTATCTCGCACTCCGCGCTCGATAATGTATTTACCTCTCGCTCCGCGCTCGGTCTTTGTAAATTCCTTACTTTTCCTTACTTCGCACTCGAATTTGTACCTGAACTTGTATATCATTTTCATAAATTTACGAGGTCTGTTAAAAAAATACAGGGATTGAGCTTATAAATAAAAAGTACTTTATTTGGAAGTTACACGTCTGGGTCTCCTTCAAAATACTTTCCTCCCGAACGCACACACTTATCCCAACGGTCTTTCCACTTGTTGAAACAGTCCTGGTATGCTTCTTTTGTGATGGCCTTCAGCTCCTTCATCGCATTTGCCTTAATCTCCAAAATCGTCTCAAATCTTCTTCCTTTGAGGGGTTTTTTCAATTTTGGGTATAAGAAAAAGTCACAAGGAGCAAGGTCAGGTGAGTATGGGGAGTGGGGAAGAACAGAAATCGAGTGCTTGGCCAAAGACTCACGAGTTCTGAGTGCTGAGTGAGCTGGAGCGTGGCACAATTTCGCAGTGAAGCGGTGCATCCTCAATTTTTCGGTCAAAATCTCGTAACAAGATCCAACTGATATTCCACACTCTTCGGCAAGCTCCCTAATGGTCAGACGCCGATTTTCGCGCACCAGGGTGTTGATTTTGTCAACGTGTAGGTCGTCAGTTGACGTTGAAGGACGCCCAGGACGCTCATCATCGTCAATCGACTGTCGGCCACCCTTGAAACTTCATGCCACTTGAAACATGCAGTATGCTTCATGGGAACATCACCGTAGGCCGTGTTGAGCATGGCAAATGTTTCAGTTATAGATTTTCCGAGTTTCGCACAAAATTTCACAGCAATTCGTTGCTCTTTCAGGCTGTCCATTTTACAATCCGAAAAACAAAAAAACACTCTTTACTTAAAACCGTGTAGCTTATCAACAAATAAAGATATTTGCGACTGGAATACCGCGTTTTAAACAGCTGATCTGTACGAACTTAGCGATACCAAGCGGATTCTCCTGAAACCAACTCGAGCAGCGAAATTCAAATAGTCCGCGTACTTTTTGAACAGACCACGTATATTTTTACAATTCATAACATGCATTGATATTAAAACAGATGTAGTATCATTGTCTCTTTAAAGAAATGCGCATTATTAAAAAAAATCTCTTATTAAACATTTTACTGAAGCTTCTGCCGGTTTTAATAAACTGATTTTACTCATTTATGAACGGGGGGGGGGGGCGATTGGTTTTAACCAAGTGTCATAGCTGGTTAATGTTTTATGCTGAGAAGTTCAACCAACCTTCAGCAGCATTGTGCTAGATGGGAGTTCATATGATCTTATTTTCACATTCCCGGCCCTCAATGGGAAAAAATGACATTTTTGGTTCAAAATAACGTACAGCCCACAAATATTGAGCGATTTGAACGAAGAAAATTTGAAAAAAAAGCTGTTAAGATGATCATTTTATATATTTGACGTTCACAGTGCTCGTCAAAACAGGAAAATTGTAGAAATCGCCTAAGTTTCATAAATTAATATTAACTAAAGATGTTCCAATATTATATATTGAGCAACAAAATTTTTTATGAACAAATTATTTGTTAAAAAAATTATTTGTTTATTAAAAAAAGATTCTTTATATTATGAACCAATTTTATGAACAAATCTAGTAATTAGACATTTTTCGACAAAAAAATTTTTTTTTCAATGTGCAATTTTTTCAGTTCGGAACTTTAAAATAGTTGCAGCAAAATTCATAATCTGTTTATTAAACATATGATCTTTTAAACAAATTAAATAAACGAATACATTATTCGGGCATTTATCGGCAGAAAAATTCGACTTTTTCAATGCCAGTCTTTTCAGATGGGAACTTGATGGAAATTTCAGCAACATTCATAAAAAGTTGATAAATTTGATTATTTATTTTAAAAAATGTGATTAACAAATGCATGAATCAGGCATTTGCCTGCAGAAAAAATCGTTTTTTTCTATGTCAACAGTTTTAATTAGGATATCGAAAAAATGAACTTTCTATCGACAGATGTTCGAATAATGCATTTGTTTATTAAATTTGTTTTCAAAAAATATAAGATTTGTCAACCAATTATGAATTTTGCTTAAATCATCATGAACTTTCCAATTAAATGGACTGAAATAGAAAAAAACTATTTTTTCCGCCCACAGATGTTCGAATAATGCATTTGTTTGTTAAATTTGTTTTTGAACACTATAAAATTTGTTAACTCATAATGAATATTGCCAAATTTATTATGAAGATCCCAATTAAATGTCTGATTTTGAAACAAAAAAGAATTTTTCCGTCGACAGATGCCCCAATGATGCATTTGTTTAACAAATTTGTTTTTAAAAAATCATAAAACTAATCGAAAAATTATGAATTTTGCTGAAATTGTCGTAAAGTTTCCAATTGAAAAGACTGCCATTGAAAAAACCAAATTTTCCTGTCGACAAACGCCCAAAAAATTAATTTTTTATTAAATTTCTGTGAAAAATCATAAGATTAATCAACAAATTATGAATTTTGCTCAAATTATTATAAATTTCGTAACTGAAAAAAATTTACATGGAAAAAAACGAATATATTTATCAAAAATGCCTGAATACTGCATTTGTACATTAAATTTGTTTATAATATAAACAACTATAATCAGAAGAGAATTTTTTTTAAATAATATTGTTTCGATTTCAGTTTCTTGCAACATAACTTAAAAAAACGTCTATTTATGGAAAATCGTAGAAAAAAGTTGTTCAACGAATAATTTGTTGTTAACAAATTTTTTCCGTGTGTCTTCTAATATTGAAATATCTTTAACTAATGATATTTTATGCAACCTAACCTATATCAACTATTACCCTGTTATTGACTAGCACCGGGAAAGTCAAATAAAAAAAAGGCCATTTCTTCGTCATATTTGTTCATTTGTAAAAAATTGAAAACCTAATTCAAATATCAGGCTCGACAACTCTCTTAGAACTCTCATTAGCTTTTTTGCTAATTTTTTTTGTTGAAATCGGTGAAGATTTGTGGGCTTTACGCTATTCTGAACCAAACAAGTCATTTTTCTTCCCATGTGCGACACTACTTTAGGTGCGAATCAAGAAACTCTTTTTTTATACTAAGCGTATAGGGCACTAAAAAAGAAATATTTTTTTCCTTTCTTGGCTAACGTACTTGACCTTTATTTTAAGACATTTATAAATTTATATTAAAGACCAATCGAATCTGTCCATTCCTTTGAAAGTTATTGTACTGAAAAACTAGAAATCTACAGAGTTCGCCCACAATCCCGCACGCACGCTCACCCATTCACACACGCGCGCGCGCGCACGCACTCAGAGAGAGAGATAGAGAGAGAGAGACAGACACACAGGCAGGCAGACACACACATTCGTGAACACCAGTTTTTCGGATTCAGAGGGTCTCAAAACGTGGATATTTGACAAAAACGGGGGGGCTCAAATTTTGCACAAATCTAATAACTTCTCTTGATGAGAATGTAAAAATTAATTTTTTGTCATGAATAATGTTTTGGTAGTTCTGTTATTTGTTCAAATCATATGAAATAGCATTAGGAACATTAAAAAAAAGTAAATTTTTTTAAAACACACACACGAGACTAATAAGAAAATTAAAAAAAACATAAGTTGTGATGAGAATGTGCCCACGCAGCGGGCTGATTTTTGATTATTAATGTCATTTTTCACGATTAAAACGCAAAATATGCATGCTATCAAAACGTGATTTGAAACAAATTTGTAGATCTTTTTGAAATGCACAATTTTTTCCTTGCCATCTTTTCAACTATTTTGCACAATTTAACCGCAAAATGTAATTTTTGATTTTCCATTATTTTTTGTATGCTCTCAAAATGTTAATTTTCGATTTTAAAAAAAAATTCAAAAAGCTTTTATAATAATCTGGTAGGGCATTGAAAAAGAAAACTTTTCATTTTCTGATTTTTTTTTTTATATCGTGGGTTATTTGGCTTAAAGTTTTGATTTTCGTGTGTTTTTTGGATGTTTGTAAATGATATAGCTCTGGTAAATTTCGGTTTTATAAAAAAAGTCATAAGGATAAGTTGCTCGCCTGTTTGAATACTATGAATATCCGTACAGAAAATTTTTGAATTTTGAAAAAATGGTCTCAAAAATTTTCAAAATACCCAAAATTTTTGAATTTTCATTCAAAATCGCTGGCTTACGAACTGGGCCTTTATTTCAGGACACTAAAAGTGTATACCAAAGGCCAATCCAATCTGTCAATTCTTTCGAAAGTTATAGTGCTGACAAACTAAAAATCTACAGACACACGCACAGCCAAACAGATACATATAATAGTGTTAGCATAATTTAAAAAAACTGACCATTGTTGACAAAATCTAGTGCGAAAGACGAGTTTCCAATTATAAGGCATCTAATTTTCCAAGAATTTAGAGTAACTAAACTCTCATTGTTCACGATATTTTTCGTAATATTGAAAATTCTTAAACTTCAGACGGTGAAAATGAACATAAAAGAGGATTTTCCAACGAAATAATTAAGTTTTCAACGAAGAATTTCATTTGTCAAAATAAAAAGATGAATTATCAACAAAAAAGTTTAACATCTGACACTTCACCAACAACAAAAAATAAAATTTTACGAAATACTTAATTTTAAAATTAAGAAGACGAATTTTGAATAAATAAAAATCTTTCAGTCGGGATGAAAAAAAAAGTTAATCAAAATGGTTAAACCTTTAAGTCAAAAGAAAATTTTGCTATCAAAATTATAGAACTTTAAACAAAACATATGCATTTTTAGTCAAAAAATGTATTTTTAATAAAATAGTTAGAATTTCAACCAAACAGTAAACCTTCAGCAAAGAAAAACAAATTTTCAAGAAATTAGTGTAACTTTTACTCATTCAGTTGAATTTCTCATTAGAAACTGTTAGTTTTCAAACAACTTTAAACAACTTCAAACCAAAGAGATGAAATTTTAACCAAAAACGTAAATCATAAAAAAAATTGTTTTTTGACAAAGTGGCGGGACTAAAACTTTACCAAAAAGAATTGATTTCTTACAATATTATTCAATTATTAAACAAATATAATTGAATTTTGCAACCAAAAGTATCAATTTAAAAAAAAAATTGAATTTGAATTCCAGCAGTTGCACTTTTATCCAAGAAAGATGCACTTATTGAGCCATATTCAGAAACGCGTAAAACTCATATCTATCGCACAGACATTTATTGATCTTTGAATTTATTTTTTTATAGACCTTTGGGATATGCTTAACATAATGAAAACATTATTTTAGGCAGTTCAAAAATTTATTTTCAGTCAATAGTCTTATTTTCTAAAATGGGCAACATTTTAAAAATCACCCTAAAAATGAATTGAATTAAAGCGAATTATAAATGACAGTATATTAGATTTTTTGGAAGTTTCTTATTAAATTGATATTTTGTTAAATATTTCTTCTGATTTGTACCCAAAAAAAAATCTCGGTTTAAATATAATCTTACCTGGTGGTATACCGTATCCTGAGACTCAGGATTATTTTTTTAAATAATTGCATACATGATTCCGTTTTTTTACTCACAACTTCTACTCGTCCAGTTTGAATAAAATGAAAACCTGTATCGCATCAAAAGCCCGAAGAGATCGACTGTCCTGCGGTTATGAATGAACATCTTGAAAAGAAAAACACAAATCAAAGAGTGAGACAATGAACTCACTGTGCAAATAATTAATTTCAAAGTTAATATAAGAAACTTTTTATTTTTTAATATTCACTTCCGCGAAGAATGCATTGCCAAACAGTTAATGATCTTATGATATTCACCTCGTTTATTTCGAAACGAAATAAAGTGTATAACAACATCGTCCGTACGGAGTTCTTTCATTTTGAAAAGATCCGTTATGCCATAGCATATCTATAAGTATTTTCCTTGATTTTGTGACCAACTTAAATGACTATATGCATACATACAACTCCCCATTCATTGCAGCTTATTCAGCAATTTCTGATGAAAAACTCCCTTACAAATCTTCAGCAGCCTGCCTGCAGTCTTTTCTTTTTTTGTCTGCTTCCAAAAATTTGTTGATGAATTGCATAACTGATGCGTTGTGAAGATTGTAAATTGTTTGTAAATAAACTTTTGCTGATAATTTCAGGTTTCTTTCAGCAATATACATGGGCATCCAGACAAAAAAGGCCCTGCTCAATTTGAAATGTGCATTTACGTAATTTTTGAACTTCAGGCTAAAATTAATTATTAAACAAATTGTTGGTTGTAATTAATTTTTCGACCATAATTTCTAATTGATTTTAAATGATACATTTTCAGGATTGCTGTATATGTTTTTAATTTAAGATGATGCAATTTTAATTTATTCCAGTTTGGAATAATTTAATCTTGAAAGTTCTAAGCTGAAAGCTGATCACAAGGATGACACTTTTTGAATCAATAGTTTCTAAAGTTTAGAAAAGCGTTTTTGTACAATAAATCTTTCTATTATAAAATAAATTGTGTATACATCTTGAAAAAAATTACAGTTCGCACGTACATAGAACATGAAACTGTTTAATTTCTAACAAACTATTAAACTTAAGTTATTAACAGCAAAGAATTATCGACACGTCAAATTTATAACCTTTCAATAGTAACTTTATGGATGATTTAATGACTATAATTATTTGGAATTTTATAACATTTATACAATCTATAGATTATATAAGTACCTATAGGTGCTTACAAAAGTTAAATTCTTATTGACGATTACAGACGTAGTAAAATTAAAAGTTTTTTATAATTCTATTAGTGATATGATTGTTGTGTTAGTCTAAAATTATTTTATTAAAAAGAAAATTATTACCTAAATTTTTATAATTAAAATGGACGAGATTTATCAATACTCTTAAGTTTTTAATTGTTACTGCATCTCAAAATAAAATAATGAAAAAAAAACCGTCAATCATTTAACATCCCTTAACATTTTTAAAACTTCCTTGAAATCTTATCATTTATTTAAAAGGATATTTCCTCTTTCATTTATTTATAGAGCTTTAAAATTCTTATTGAACTATTTTACTAATCCTTAATTATAAGTTGTCCTTAATTTAAAACAAAAACTTTCGGTCACTCGTTGATTCTTAACTTAGGTATAAAGATAAGGCAGTAATAGTGCAATAATAAAGTTACATTTGTTTTTGTTTTTTTTTAAATTCACTATTAATTTCAGAGTTAGTTACAAGGTGAATCGTAAAGATTATCATACTAAAATTAAAAATTAATATACGTGGGTTGATTTCTGAACAGTAATATAGTATTTTATTTTTCCAAAACTCGAGCAAAGATATCTATGTAAAGATATCTTCTACAGTTATGTAATATTATTCATTCAACTCGAAACAATCATTTTTATTGTAAAGATCAAGCTTACGCTTAGTTACACTAGCAAACAAGAATTGCTTATCATCAAAATATGTACTTATTCCTTCCAATTCCTACACCAAAACAATTTCTTAAAATCATGAAAAGTTTACTTAAATTTGAAACCACATATCAGAATAAAAAAGTGATTGACATTTACCATTTAATTGCTATAATTTTAGTAATTACTTTGCCACATACCAAGGCACATTCTTTCTTTGGTTGGGTTCGGTAGTGCCAAGCAATGTCAATTTCTTCAAGTGATCAAAAAAATCCTGATAAGGTAGGCTGAGCATTATTGGGACAGTTAGGAAAATCTAACCCACATAAATACAATTTTAAAATGAGGAATTGGAATTTTTGGTACAAAAACCGTTATAATAAGTGGCTAAGACATTATTTGATCGATTAAAACAAAAAATACATTAGTAATTTTATATTAAATCGATATAAATGGATATTATAATAGCTAGTCAGATCGCCAATTTGTGGGACACGAATTTTGGAACATGTCGTTAAGTGAGAGACCAAAGAAGCCAATACTAGGACAATGAAAATCCAATGGAATTTATCAAAATAAAATGTCACCATTTACTTATAATTTATTAGAGAATACATTAAAAAGCAAGAATGGATTTTGATTAACGTTTAATTATTCATTCTCAAAAAGTTGTTTAAATTACTTTATTGAAACGTCCAATTCTAACCTCAAATTTTGCCAACTTCTCAAGTAAGTAATTTAATAATAACTCATAAATTTAATTTTTAAATGAAATTAGTAAGTATGCATTGCAATTTAATATAATAGACTAATATTATCGATTGACTTGTAAATCAAACTTTCTGGTATTAAATTTTGAATAAGAATTCATCTTAATGCAACCAATAAATTCTTAAACCTTTCGACAATTTTTTTTCCATTTCTTTATATTTTTCTCAATTTCTTCCAAATACAATTAACTCAAACACCTTTGCAAATATTTTTTTAATTTTAGCCCAATTATATTCTTTTAAATTTTAATAAATTGCATCAGAGCATCTTGAATTCTTACGAGTTATTAAAAATGTTCACCAATTTCTTCAAAATATTTTCAGTATATTAGATTAAATAACTTTACCTCATTCGAAGTCATTTGAATTTCACTCTGAATTCTTATTAATTTATATTGAAATCCTTTGAATTCCTTTAAATTCTTTTCAATTGTCATAATTTTTAAACACACTTTGAGTTTTTTTAATTCACGTGAGTTCTTGAAAATACACTGGATTTTAATTAATTCAACCTTACCTTGAATTTCCAGGGATTTCGTCTAAATTTTTTCCACTCCCTTAAGTTTTTATTAATCCATGTCTAATCTAATTAACTTAATCAAAAATTCTAATTTTTTTTTCATTTATATTCTTTTAAATTGTTATCAATTTTCTGAAATTATCTCGCATTCTTTCATATTTTTTTTAATTCACAAAATTTTTATTTAAATCTTTTGGATATTTTAAATTAAAAAAATATTTTGTAACTGAATCGATACAATTTTAATAACACTCTGAACTAAGATTAATTCATATTGAATTTCTTTAAATTGATTTCAATTCTTTGGAGTCTAATATTTTTTAACTTTTTTTTAATTATTTGGAATTTACTTGAATTCTTAGGCATTTCGTCAATAGTTTTTTCATTCCCTTCAATTTTAGTTATCTATAACAAATTAAATGAATTTAATCGACTCTTCAAATGTTTCCATGTTTTCGTTAAATGACTGAAATTTGACTGAATTTCGTTGAATTGACTTGAATTCTTTAAATACACTTAATTATACTGAATTGTATGGATTGGGAATTATTTCTTAAATTTGTTTATACATCCTAAAGTCTTTTAGCATGGCATTGAATTTTTAGGCATTTTATTAAATTTTGTCCATTCCCTTGAGTTTCTCTTCATTCATTATAAATTTATTTAATACAATCAAATTCTTTAATACTTTCACAAATTTTTGAATTGAGTTGAATTTTGAGGAATCTTGTCCAATTTTTCTAATTTACTTTTTCTCTATATTTACTCAAATCTTATTCTACTCGTTGGTTTATTTTCAAAATTTGTGCCGAATTCGTTACAATTCGTTTAAAATTTATAAAATTTAATTGAATTCTTTTAAATTCTTTCAATGTTGTAAGGACATTGGTCAATTTTGTCACTTTTGCAGTATAAGTATACCACTTTTTCAATAAAATTAGGCTAAGGAATCCTGCGTCTTCTTTTTTTACTATTATGGGCATATGATTTGACAAAATCTTTCTCGTTTCATACAGCACCTCTCAAGTTTAATGATAATTCCTATAGTAATACAGAATCTTCTGACAGCTAGCCGCTACCATGCTGAAAAAGCAACAACAAAATTACTGATTCTCATAATAAACACCATCACCTACATTTTGAAAGAACTAAAAAAGTAATGATTATATTAGTCACTGTTTCTGAAAAACTTTAACCATTTGCCTAATTCGTAAATTATTTGCAAACGTAACTTCGTTACTACTATATTTACCAAAACATTAACTACTTACAATACCTATTTATTACTACGAATGGGACATACAATATTCAACATTTTGACATTTCATTAGATAAAAATGGCCTTCCGTGTAACATTATTTAAACAATATTAATCAACTAATAATATATTCAAAGCAAAATACTGCAAGCCTAAATGATTTTTTTTAAAACTGTTACAATAGCTGCGAATCACCGAAAACGAATCTTTATTTCTACCTAAATTCTTCAAACTACTTTTGTATTGCAACCAAGAAAAAAGGTTACCGTGAAGTGAATTCAAGTGAATTAGAAATAACATTATCCTTAAATTGTATATGTTATCGATATTTTACCTAATTTCTCGCCTAAATTATAGATAAATGTATTCTGTGCCGAACACTGAGTAATATCAAGCAACGTCCTTGTCATGCGGCTATCATTGGTGGCATCGCATGCTTTCTTATAAAATATCTCATTTCGTCATTTTTACATAAATCCATCGAAAAATTGCAAGAAATCTTTCTTGAATATAAAGAAATAACCCGTGTAGAAATCGCTAAGTTACTTTCAGTTTCCACGCTTGGGCCAGGCCGGGGGACCCCAGCCAGGTTCTAGCTTGTATTTCCTAGTGGCTACAGCTCGATCCCGGTTAGGAAGCAGTGCTCCCAATTCTAAGATCCTTTCGCACTACACATGCGCAGTATCGACAACAGGATTAGTTACCGTTGGTACACTTATTTAAAATAAATGAATGTGTAAATTAATTGTGTACGAAAAATAAAAATTGCAAATTAGACTAAGCAATCCTACTTTAATCCGCTGATCCTGAAAACTAAGATTTCTAAGAGGAGTGTCTTATTCTTGACCTAGAAAAATTTTTAAATATTCGAACACATCCTCTGACACTAATAGGACCATTCCTTATTTAACAAGTTCTATCCCTGTACACTTTGACGAATTTAGTATTTCTGTATTTATACAAGGTGTTCCCTAACGTAATTGTCACGTAAACGTGACTCGCCGAACACGATGTGCGACGTGATACAATGATACCGTACTTCCGGTAAATGACTCGTGTCATTTTACCAATGAATCGAAAAAAGGAACACAAGAATGTTTAAACATCCTAAATAACGTATATAACAGAAAGGAAATCGAACACTCCGCAGTACTTAGAAGGCAGGCTGAGCGTTTTGGCGGTAATTTTATTTCCAATAACCTTATAAAAGGCAGCCAAAACCCTTTGCCAGAATACCAAAATAAAGCTTACCCCTTCAAAGAAAAACCCCCCTTATCATCTCTGGCTTATTTTCGATGTTTTCGATTACTAGGTTTATTTTTTATAAACAATTTCAAAGTGCACAAAATTCTCCTCGCCACGAGGTTCTCCGAAATAAGTATGGAACGAGAGTGTCGTAGCACGCCTAATCTAGTGGGTAGGTTGGTTTGGTAGTTCCTTGCTATTGTGCCAATCAAAACGCAGCACCGCTTGGCTCGACGTTTTCCACCAATCGTTGACTTCATTATCCTCGCGAACCGCCATCTGACAGGAAGGGGGAAGAGGACCGTTCTGGCGGCAAAACCGAAAGAAATAGAAATATTTGTGCGTGTTTGTGAATGAAATGCTAGACTGTAGCACCCTCTGCGATTTCCGGAAATCACGGTATTTAGGTTTCTGAAAAGTGCCCATTTCGTTCATGGTTCCCTTTCCCTTAGTGATTTGAGTGACTCAACAGTCTTTCCGGTGATTTTTCCCTCTGGTTTGGTCCGTCGATGGGATAAGGAAGCACAGACTGCTTACGCCATTATTCGTTATCTTTCAATCCTGCGGATGGGATCGCCTCGTGGATCATGAGTTGTAGGTGTTTTGTTGGTTGAATCATCAATGCCTACTGGCAGTTTCTCTCACTCGGAGTCATCGGAGTCCGAAGATAAATATACACATAAAAAATGGAAATAAGAGAAAAGGAATATAAATAAAAGATGCGCAAGAGTGCCGAAAGTACCCCCATGGCGTGTGACTCTCGTTCCGGTCTCGCAAGTGAAGTGAAATAAGTTGATTGTGCCGGCAAGGTGAGGGAGGTTATGTCACCTCTCACTTAAAAGTGTCAGGTAAAATTTACCCTGTCATAACTCCCCCCACTTTAGCCGGGAGCCAGGTATTGTTCAAATTTTTGCGGAGACCGAATTTGACCCTAGCTAACCCATTTCTTCTGACGTCTTGGAGAAAACCCTGTGGTATGATGACGGTACGAACCTACGATATCAGGTTCTATTTTCCATCAATTTTCCACTAATCCTACTAACTTACTATTAGGATAAAATGATGAATGTTGGGAATTATATACCAAAAAAAAGCGATATGAGATGGGAGACGGGAAGAACCGACCTAACACGGCTCTGCGATAATCCAGCGGACCTGATCGCGCAAAACATTACTAAACAAAAAACTTCCTCGAGATAGGAGAACAGGCTAGACAATCTTTCTAACCACTCACAAAAAAATTTAAACAGAGGGTTCCCCGAAGTGACGCCCTAGTTGTGCTCTTCCCATTTGTCTCCGCTCGACTGGCAACTTGAAGCAAAAAATATATTGCCTTCATTGGGCAAGGTATTGAGTTATACAAGAGATTTTTGGGGATAGACCAAAAGAAATAATATGTAACATAGAAACAAATTAAGGCATAAGAAAATAAAATTTTAAAAAACAAAGATGAGTCGTGGGGGGGGGGGGGGG
>NC_046660.1:39341216-39342190 GCF_010883055.1 Belonocnema kinseyi | reverse complement strand
ACCCTTCACCAACTACAACCTCCTATTACGCCTTTGTGCCACGTAGATCCTGTGCATCTCCTCCTCGACCTCCCGCGAATCCATTAATAAATCCCGTCCAGCACTCAGCTCGGCTCCTCTGACCCTCGACTGGTCAGCACGCCAGAGGCGACTGTAGTTCGGGCATGTTGCCTTTGTAAAGCCCCTCTGGCCACAGCCGTAGCAAAGCACGTTGCCTGATCCGACCTCGGGACATTGCTGTCGCTTATGCCCCGGCTCATGGCAGACAAAGCACCGTCACGGAATAGGGACAGAGTAAGGCCTGGTCTTAGGCGCGCCTTTCTTGACCCACTCCTGGCACTCATGGAATTAGCGACAAGCTACGAAGGGCCAAGGGTCATGTAGTTAATTTGGAGTTCTAAATGATTTTTGCATGATTTATGGTGGTTTTCCAACTTTTAAATCGTTTTTGATGACGCGGGTAGGACATCTATGACTTAGGAGTGGTTTTTCGCCAACGTATTATATATTATCAAAGAGCGAAACAAGATTTTAAAAATATCAACTAAGAGTGTTTTCTAAGTTGGGGCATTATTCCTCAACTGCCCCAACTCAAAAAGTCATGTTTTTCGATTGTCCCTAAATTCTAGGAATATGTTCGCCTACCCAACAGTAGTTAATCCACAAACTTATAGACCAGGCTTACCAACCCTCCCCAAGTAAGGGGTGGTTGAATTTTCAACCCCAATGCCTGCAGGGGTAGTTTCAAACGCCTGTAACTTCCTTTCTAATTACGCGATTAAAATTTTTATGAGGGTTTTGGAAAGTGCTTTTTACACGCTTTCATCCTATTTTATTATTTATAACAAAAAGATTGTTTAAACAATTTTTGGAATAAATCAATTGTTTATTTAACTTTTTTCGCAATTTAAGCATCTACGATTTTTTTTAAATAGTCTCAAAAGAAAGCTTGACTTTTTTACTATGAAAAATGT
>NC_046660.1:39334557-39341116 GCF_010883055.1 Belonocnema kinseyi | reverse complement strand
TCTGTAACTCAATGAATTTCAATTTGTCCATTTTCTTATTAGACATTTTTCATAGTAAAAAAGTCAAGCTTTCTTTTGAGACTATTTAAAAAGAAATCGTAGGTGCCTAAATTGCGAAAAAAGTTAAATAAACAATTGATTTATTGAAAACATTGTTTAAACAATTTTTTTTGTTATAAATAATAAAATAGGATGAAAGCGTGTAAAAAGCACTTTCCAAAACCCTCATAAAAATTTTAAATCGCGTAATTAGAAAGGAAGTTACAGGCGTTTGAAACTACCCCTGCAGGCATTGGGGTTGAAAATTCAACCACCCCTCACTTGGGGAGGGTTGGTAATTCTGGTCTATAAGTTTGTGGATTAACTACTGTTGGGTAGGCGAACATATTCCCAGAATTTAGAGACAATCGAGAAACATTACTTTTTGAGTTGGGGCAGTTGAGGAATAGTGCCCCAGTTGTATTATTTTTTATGTTTTTTTCATATATACGAGGGCTGTCCCAAAAGTATCTGACCTACCTCGATTTCTCGACGCTTGATTTTTTCTCCGTCATCCGGGGGGTGGCATCCTTTAAAGTTGTCCCCATTTGATTGAACAAGACGCTCATATCGATGTTTCCACTTGTTAAACCACTCTTGATAGTCAGACTTCGGATTCGCGTTTAGTCCATTCGTCGCATTAGTTTCAACAGTCTCTTTTTTTCTCTTTCTCAACAGTTTCAGGATCCTAACAATGGACCTATGTTTCATCACCAGTAATAACCTTTTTAAGAAAGTTTTCATCAATATTAATCATTCACAGATTGTCCTGAGCGATTTATAACTGAAGGTTCGGTTCGTTATGTCATTTTTAACAATAAACGAATTGCGACCAACGAAAAAAGTCGATGTAAACAAATGCACGCTACGCGGAAACTAATTCGTTTTATCGGTATCTCGGGCTACTGAGGAAAAGGTTAGGAGTTGCTAGTGACGTTCGTATACGCAGGGGTCGCATGAGTCTCTCCGCGCGAAGACATGAACGTAGGTTGAGTACTTTAGGAACATCCCTCGTAAGCCGCATTTATTCAGTCTCCTAGTCAGGTTACGCGAATTGTGAAGTCAGCGAAAGCTGCTATGGTTCGTAATGAACGCGAAACGGAAACCTTCCAGATATTTTTGAAATTTTCGAATTCCCAGATTACTGCTAGATATTTTCGTTTTGTGCCGGTATAGTTCCTCTCAGCTACCGCTAATGTCCTACTTGCAAACGCAATAACCATGACTTCCCCGTCCTGATTTTGTGTGAGAACGACCCTCAATTCAGCGGCACTAGTTCGGCCAGCGTCGCAAATTCCGGTATAAACCGCCCATACCACGATGTCATGCTCATGAATCTATGCCACTGCTTCACGGTATTAAAAGCGGTATAGTACACTATAGGGGCGACCTTTTTGGAATCATCTTTCAGACCCTCCTTGTTGACGACAAATCCGAGATATTTCACCTCAGAACAAGAAAACTTACTCTTGTCCGGATTTATTGTCAATCCCGCCTAAGTTACACGATCACAGACCTTGCCAAACCCAAAGATACCCAAAAGGCATCCTTTTGAACTCAAACAATCTCCACCCTGGTTCCGTGAACACAGTACATCCCTGAATGTCTTTATCTAACGGGATTTGGTTCAAGGCGGTACTCAAATACAATTTTGTAATGTACCTAGCAGCCTTGAGTCGTCGCAAAACTTCGGTCATATAGGGAAGAGGGTAGGCAGCCTTGGAAATCACGTTTAGTTTCCTAAAATCCAAATATAAACGATATTTCCCACTAGACTTACGGGCCATAACAATGGGTGCCGACCATTCGCTGTATGATTCCGCGATAATCACCTGGGCTAACAATCTGTTAACTTCCTCATACATAATCGCTTGAACTTTAGGGGACACTATCCGATACCTTGCCTTAATTGTGCTATGCTCTGTACGTCAATGGTGTCAGTAATGAGGTGGGTCGCTCCTAATGGGCCCTGCGATTTTGGAGGAAACTTTATTTTCAAAAATGCTTTCGAATTATCCTCCTCCCCTTCATATAGAATTGCTATACCGCTACACTTTTCCTCTTCTACTAATCATTGCCTTAAAGGATAATGTTTCCCCTCCGAATCTGGCATGAAGACCTTACGCGACCGTGAGAGGAAGGCTATGTCAAATTTTTCCTGACCGTCGAGAGCCAATATAAATTCGGTATCCAGGTTGTTTGCAATTCTAACTTCGCACGTCCGCACTACCGCATCAATCATTATTGGTAAACTAACTATGCCGATAATAGTATCCGCGAAACCATTGACCATGATTATACGAGATTTCTTATAACAATCAAGCTGTCTCCCTGAAGTCATGGCTATTTTATCCCACGCTGGTCTTCTTAGCAGTTCGCGAGAAGATCCATTGTCTATGAGTGTGTATAACGACACGGAATCGATAGAAGCCCCAGCATGAACCGTACTGGCTATTTCTGTCGATTCCACGATACCACTATGCAAATCTATCACTGACATATTCTCTTTAATTGCAGTGATTTTATCGAGATCCTCCGTATCGTCACAAGGTACATTATTTATGATTTCACTCTTAAAGTTGCATTTTTCCACTTTCGGATCTTCATGCACCTGGACCTCAACTATTAATTACACTGGCTAAACTAAACTAAACAAACTTTGTCTGTCCGAAAGGTATCCACAAAGGGGGTCTGTCAGTATATCAGATACGGAAAGTTTATATCAATATATCATCCGGCTGGAATCCCTATCAGTTTCGAATCTCGAATAGGCAATACACGCGATGGTTACCGTCCCTTGAACACTCGAACCTTTATCTGTCGACATGGGCAGGTCCAACTCAATTTCGGACGGTATCGTGACACCCCTATAACTCTCCATATCAATTAAGGCTTGAACCGAGACTAATTTCAGATCTGTATTTACGGTCTAACGCGGCGAAGATGTAGCGGAGACCGAGCTCACTGCTTCTTTGCCTCGTTTCCCGAATATTTAGAGTAGGTCTTCACGGTAAAGCCCTCAACCCTACATACGTAACAGATCAGCCTTCTTAGTGAGGCACACCCTTTTTGAAAGTGGCCTGGTTGTATGCAATTAAAGAAAACCACTTCGTTAGGATTTCTAGTTTGCGGCTCGTTCTTTTTATTATCAGCAAAATCCTTAGCTTTCTGCTGACCTCCCACTTCATTAGGATCAACTTGGGGTTCACTTTGCCTATCGCCCGACTGATTTTCCTTCTTGTTTTTGTCATTTGTGCCCTGTTTTTGTTTGGTATTAAACATTGAGATCTTAGTCACCTCTTCTTTTACCGCTGAGGATGGTGTTTGATTCTTTGTCTTTTGAGCTGAACGCGGTCTTTGGGGGAATTCTTTTAAGAATAATTTTTCGGGCGGAGGTGGAACCATATATTCTCAACTGTAAACATTCCACTCTTTCTCCCTGCTTCTCGCAAGGCGAGATAGTTCACGAAACGATCTATAGTTCGAGCGAAGGATGACTTTGTAGTAGTCAGGCCGAAGGCCTCTATGGATCCAATGTAATTGGTTAACTAGCGGTATTTCATCCTCGAGTAAATGTATCAGGCTTGGGACGTTTGTAAGATAGTCTTCAATCGACTCACTCATCTTTACCCTCAGTTCTTGTCTGACTTAAGGGTAGAATTTGGGTAACGTATTAAATATATTATCGACGAGCAAAAAAATATCGACTAACAGTGTTCTCTAACTTCTATTATTTTTATCCTTTATCAACACATATAATCTGTTCTGCTGTATACCTTCACGTGGAAGGGTCGTTTTTTAGAAAAATTAAAAAGAGGGAGAAATTTTTAAGTGTCATGTCATTAATTTGGAATTTTAAATAATGTTTGCATTGTTTAAGGTGGTTTTCCAAGTTTTTTAACGTCTTTGATGACGAGGGGAGGGTATGCATGACTTAAAGACAGTTTTTTGGTAACGTATTATGTACTATCAAAGAGCAAAAAAAGAGCTAAAAAATATCAGCTAACAGTGTTTGCTAAGTTTGATTATTTTTAATGCTTTTTCCATACATATATACGTTTTGTTGCATACGTTCACGTGGAAGGGTAGTTTTGGGAATATCATAATAAGAGGGGAAATTCTCAAGTGTCATGTAATTAAGTTGGAGTTCTAAATCATTTTTGCATTGTTCATGGTCGTTTTCTAACTTTTAAAACATTTTTGATGACGCGGGGAGGGTATGTATGACTTATAGGTAGTTTTTCGGAAACGTATTATATATCATCAAAGAGCAAAAGAATATTTGTAAAATATCAACTAACAGTGTTTTTCAAGTTGTAATATTTTTTATGTTTTTTTCATATATACAAGATCTGTCCCAAAATGATCCGACCTACCTCGATTTCTCGGCGCTTGATTTTTTCTGTGTTATCCGTGGGGTGGCATCCTTCAAAGTATTATCCATTTGATTGAACAAGACGCTTATATCGATGTTTCCACTTATTAAAGCTCTCTTGAAAGTCAGACTTCGTAATCGCCTTTAGTGCATTCGTCCCATTAGTTTCAACAGTCTCTTTATCGTCCAATCGATGTGCTTTAAGCAGCATTTCCAATTAAGGACCATAAATTCATGTTTCATCACCAGTAATAACCTTTTTAAGAAAGTTTTCATCAGTATTGATCAATTCCAGATTGTCCTAAGCGGTTTCTAATCGGTTTTTTTTATTGGTCTGTGAGCAGTTTCGGGATGAATTTTCCACACACACGGGTCATTCCCAAATTCTCGGTTGAAATTCGCCAAACAGTACTTTTTGGTATTTTAAGTTCATCTTCTAGTTGTCTCACAGTCAAACGACGATCTTGTTCAACTGCGACACACACACACTCGACATTATCCGACGAAGTTCCTGTTGAATGTCGGTCAGAACGAGGATCACTATCAACAGATGTGCGGCCACTTTTGTACCGCCTATACCACTCTTTAAATTGTGCTTCGCCCATACACTCACCTTTAAAGGCCTTCTGCAACATTTCAATAGTTTCCGCACAATTTTTACCGAGATTAAAGCAAAATTTTATGGAAATTCGCTGTTCGGTTCGTTCTGTCATTATTGGCAATAAACGAATTGCCACGAACGCAAAAAATCGATGTAAACAAATACACGCTGCGCGGGAACTAATTCGTTTTATCGGCATCTCGGGTTACTGTCGAGAAGGTAAGGAGTTTCTGGTGACGTTCGTACCCTCCAGAGGTCGCCTCAGTCTTTCCGCGCGAAGACATGAACATAGGTCTGGTACTTTCGGGACAGCCCTTGTATATATGTTCTGCTGTATACGTTCACATGAAAGGGTAGTTTATCGGGAAAATTATAATGAGGGGGAAATTTTGAAGCGCCATGTAATCAATTTGGACATCTAAATCATTTCTGCATTTTTCAAGGTGATTTTCCAAATTTTAAAACGTTTTTGATGACCAGGGGAGGTCATGTATGACTTAGGGGTAGAATTTGGGTAACGTATTATATTTTATCGAAGAACAAAAAAAGAACAAAAAGATATCGACTAACAGTGTTTCCTAAGTTTGATTATTTTTCATGCTTTTTTCATACATATATATGTTCCGCTGCGTAGGTTCACGTGGAAGGGTAGTTTCGGGGGCAATTATAAGAGGAGAGAAATTTTCAAGTTTCACGTTATTAATTTGGAGTTCTAAATCATTTTTATATTGTTCAAGGTGGTTCTTTAACTTTTAAAACGTTTTTGATCACGACAACTGCCACTTCACAGGTTTTCATTATAAAAAACATTTCTGTGGCGAAATGTTGTCACAGGCTTATACTGCCCAATATGTCGAAGGCATTTTTGGTTAGAGTTGGTTTTTATATGATCATTTTGCACGGGGCTGTCCCGGTATATATCATCAGTCACGGATGCATTTTTACAATGCAATCAAGTGATCTGATGAGAGCAGTCTGTCCAGACATATTGGAGAAAGCCTGGTTTTTACCCCATCATTGACCGACTGGGTTGCAGTCAAGTACACGATGGGGGGACCTACAGCTTAAGGTGGGTTCCGAACCACCAGAACCTCGGTAAAGTACATTGAAAAATTTCTAGAGGTACCGGCTCAGGGATCGAACCCCGGACCTCTGAGGTGAAGTCCGAGTGTCTAACCAACTGAGCCACCGAGGCTCATATCATTATTATTATTATTATTATTTACATTTTTAGCATTTCACAAAATCGTGATTTAATACTTCTTCTTTTTCAATTTCACATTATTACTTAGAATATATCATCATTTTTTACTTTTCACTTCGATGAAAAATTTGTTTTTAAATTATATCAGTGAACCAAGATTTATGATCTTTATTATTTATAGAGATGACTACATTTAAGCGCCGCCCAGTAAAATAAACAAGAATGTCTTTTCTTGAAAAAGTACGAGGGTAGTTCAATAAGTCCTTAGAATGAAGTATAAAAACAATTTTTTTTGGGTAGATTTTTTTTTATTTTTCAACATAATCTCCTTGGAGCTCTA
>NC_046660.1:39323454-39334457 GCF_010883055.1 Belonocnema kinseyi | reverse complement strand
TATATCTAGTCGGGAGTGGTGCTGACTGAAAACAGATAATTTGGAGCGATTCGCGCGCCATCTGTTGGTCATTCTAAGGACTTATTGAACTACCCTCGTATTAAATCGCAAGGAAATAATTTCTGCGTATACAAAATATGTATATAATACATATTAATAGCTGGTAAACTAGCTTTAGCAGATTCAGAAAAAATGAAAAATATTTTATTTTTAATAATGAGGCAAAACTTTGGCCTTTACTCTTAAAACAATTCGTACAAATATTTCAAAGTAAACCTCTTCAATTATGAAGAAAACTAAAGTTTTTAGTAATCAGGCACACCTACAGCGGTCACTATTTTTCCGATTAGTACAGAAATTTAAAGATAATTCTGTATAGATCTGACAAACAGATTTTTATCTAATTTCAATAAAATTAAATCTTTCTAGAATTTGTAACATATCATTATTGAATAAATAATCATATGGTTTTTGCATAATATCATAGAAAAGCTGTTCACAGGAATGTGAAGAAGGATATATTTTCAAATCTAAAATGGTAAACATTATGGCAAATCATCCTCTAATGAAGTTAATCAAAGCGAATTATGAATTACAATTTATGCAAGTTTTATATTATACTGAGATTTTTTTTAATATGTCTTCTTCCTTTTAGATAAAAAATTTTCTCTATGAAAATGTAATCTCACCCTTTTGTAGTTGGTATCCAGAGAATTATAAAACAGGAATGAAAATGTCATCAGGTAAATCGCTGTGCATTGGCTTTGCCAGATAGCCCACATTGTCTTTCAGAACCGCATAACTGTAACAATTTTTTTCTTTTTTACTAAGTACATCCATATCCTATATATGGGGCATTATTTTTTAAATGTCCAAACATAAAAATTGGATATGTCCGACCAATCTTAAACTTGAGATAGATTATTTTCTACTTTCAAAAGTAATTAACAAAAATGTATCCTTCGTGTTTTCAACAGACTAATAATTACTTTTATCCGTCAAATGAAAATAAGTAAATGGATGAAAAAATTATAAATTAAAGTGGGATAAAATAATTTTTCAAAGCATATTGGGATTGCATCTGCTTTGAAGCTCGTTTCCTTTCTCCGAAGATTTTATTTTTTTATTTTTAATGTTAATTTTACGAATGCAACAAATGGGCGTTCTCTTGAAAAGTGTTGGCTAAAAAATTTATAGATCTTTTATGAATACACAATTTTGCTCTATTCGTATTTTTTCGTACATTTTGCGTCGTTCATTTTAAAATTCAATTTTTTTCTTAATGTCATTTTTTACGAATAAAACAAAAGCTACGGTTTCTTACAAAAAATGAATTTAAACAAATTTGTTATTATTTTTTGGGTGAACAAATCTCGGTGGTTTAATTTTTTCGTAACCTGTTTCGTTTGTCTACAAATATTGTTTTTCTATTCCTAATGCTGCTTTTTATAAATAAAGCAAGCAGTACATCCCCCTTATACAGTAAAATCGATTCTAATTTTTAATGTAAAGAAGTACTCACACTTTTGATTTTTCAAATCTTTTTAACAATCACTAAAGAAAATATGCCGTAACATAGTCTCAATGTATACTAAACTAAATGATGAAAACACACAGAAAACTGGCGGAGAAATTTTTAAAATATTCTAATTTACTACTTCTATAGACACTCGAAATTCTTGAAAAACAAGTGCATACAATTTTCATATTTTTAAAACCTTGTTGATTCACATCTTTTTTTCAACTAATTGCTTTAAAATTCAACTACTTTTTTGAAAATTCATATGATTAGTTGAGATCCATTTTTTGGGTTGAAAATTTAACTTTTTTGTCTGATTCTTATTTTTTCCTGAAAATGGATCGCTTTTAGTTGAAAGGTTCATAGTTTGTCTTTGTGGGGTGAAAATTCTATTATTTTCGTATAAAATTAACTTTTTATTTAAAACTTACCTTTTCGGCTTAAAAATTCGTCTTTTTGTTGAATTTGGTTTTGATTTGGAGTGAAATATTTTATCGGTTGTAGTATGAACTACAACCGAATCATTTTAGCTCAAAATTCAACTATGCTGTTAAAAATTTAATTTCTTTATTTGCAAATTCAACGATGTTGTTATTTTTTTATAGAATATTAAGGTTTCTGGAAAGGTGACAACTTTGCATCTGTTTTTCCGATTTTTTTATCTCAAGATAGATAATAGCCTCTTCGCTAATACATTAAAGGATCTTTCCTCCGCCTCTAATTCCTTATTTGGACTGAGATATTTTAGCGCCCTAGTGGTTTAAATGGCCAAATTAGAACAACATATTTTTCAGACTGATTAAAACTAGCACCGCTGATTTAGAAATAAAATATGAAAAAGTGGATACAGTAAATAGTAATTTATTCTCATCTGATCCAGGTTTCTGAAAAACACTCACCTCTAATACTATTAAATTTATTGTTTCGAACGGTCCTGTGAGTATACCAATTCAAACGATTCGCTAATTCAATCCTTCATTGAAGAAAAAAAATTAGAAAATTGTTAAAACCTATTAAGGAGATGGTTAATGTACTCTGAATACAGCGATAAAGTTTTTTTTTCTTCTACAAATCAATTGATTTTTCTCCAAGATCGAATTTAGTCAGGAACAGATTAAATAATTTGATGCATACCGGACAAATCGCAAGGAAGAATGCCAAAGCGGAAAAGGATTTTCTCGCGTAAAAAATTTAACAGGAAGTTTAACTAATAATTAAATATAATGAAACTATAGATAAAGAGCAGCAAACATCTGCAGATCGCGAAAACCTGTATTTAAGCGGAGACCTAGAATAATTATTAAGCACTGTTCAGTAGTTAGCAGTGCATAATTTTTCGCTTCCAAGTTTCTTAGACAAACAATTTACACCACAAAATGGCAATTTTGTAGGTCTACTGAAATTATTGGAGAAATATAACAGAGTATTGATAGAGCATGCTAACGCCGAGTGATCTCAAAAGAAATGCCTGACAATTATTTAGGGGAATTCAATAAAAATAAATTTATTAGCTAAATGGCGAAAAATGTTTTAGATTTTATTTGGTAAAGTTAAGGAAATACTGAGTATTAACTCCTTTCGAAAACCGGTTCTTCTTCGAAATCTTCTACAATTTCTTTGGCGGTAAATAAAAAGTTCTCAGACCCTTTATTTTGGTGATCTTTTTAACAATTTCTGAAACGATCGTAAATGTTGATTGGCCCATGAAAGATCCGCGCAAGTATATTTCATAGATTTACTGATGATATTCACCGGAAATGAATTCGCTGAATTATGCGAAAAAGTACAAACAGATTCATTACATGATCAGCTATTAGTGGCTAGTACTTAGTATTTTCTTAACTTCACTAAATGGAATCTAAAAAGTTTTTCGCCATTTAGCTAATAAATTTATTTTTATAGCTTTCCCCTAAATAATTGTCAGACATTTCTTTTGACATCACTCGGCGTAAGCATGCTCTATTAATACTATGTCATATTTCTCCAATAATTTCACTAGACCTGAAAAATTACCATCTTTTTGTGTAAATAGTTTATCTAAAAAACTGGAAAATGAAAAATGATGCACATCTAAGAACTGAACAATGCTAAATAATCATTCTAGGACTTCTTTTAAATGCGGGTTTTCGCGTTCTGCAGACGTTTCCTCCTCTTTATTTTTAGTTTTATTTCATTTTATTTTTACTTAAACTTTCTGCTAAATTTTTTGCGTGAAAAAATGATTGTCCGGTTTGGCAATCTTCCTTATAATTTGTCCAGTAGGCACCAAATTATTTGATCCATTCCTGGCTAAATTAGATTTTGGTGAAAAATCAAATCATTTGCAGCAGATAAAAAACTTTATCGCTGTATTCAGAGTACAGTACCTTTTTCCTTGCTATTTTTTCACAATTTTATAATTTTTTTTTTCTTGAAGGAAGGACTGAAGTAGCGAATCATTTGAATTCCTGTGAAAATATATATTTCGTATACTCACAGGACCGTTTGAAACAACAAATTTAATAGTATTAAAGGTAATTGTTCTTTAGAAGCGTGGATCAGATAATAATAAATCACTATTTACTGTATCAGCTTTTTCCTTTTTTTGATTCCTGGATTAGCCGGTGCTGGTTCTAATCAGTCTGAAAAATATTTTATTCCAATTTACCCATTTAAATGACTAGGTCGCTCAAATATCTCAGTCGAAATAAGGGATTAGAGGCGGAAGAAAAATCCTTGAATGGATTAGCGACGAGGCTATTATCTATCTTAAGATCAAAAATCGTAAAAAACAGCTGCAAAGTTGTCATCTTTCCAGGGACCTAAATATTCTAAAAAAAATAAAAGCATAGTTGAATTTGTAAATGAAGAATTAAATTTTCAACAGAATAGTTGAATTTTGGGCTAAAATGATAAATCTTCCACCACCGAAAATGAATTTTTCACAAAGAAGTTACACCTTCAATAAAACAGTTGTGATTTAGATCAGAAAAGAATATTAAGTTGTAACGAAAAGTATAGTAGTTGATACTTTAAACCCAACAAAAATTTGCTTCGAATCAAAATCTATCAAATTCAACCAAAAAGATGCATTTTTAGCAGAAAAGGTAAGTTTCAATTAAAAAGATAATTTTACACGAAAATAATGGAATTTTCACTCCAAAAAAGACAAATTGAAAAACCTATGAAATCGATCTTTAACTAATATATTCAAGTTTCAACAAGGTAGTTCAACTTTTAACAAAGTGGTTGAATCTTCAACCGAGAACTATGAATTCTCAATAAAAAAAATATATAATAATCAAAGTTTTCAACTAAAAGCGATACATTTTCAGCAAAAAAATAATTATCAGACAAAAAATTTAAATTTTCAACCAAAGAGATGTATCTGAACTAAATATATGAATTTTCAAAAAAGTAGTTTAATTTCGAGGCAATCAGTTAATTAAAAAAAAAGATTGATTCTCAATGAAAAATTAATAGTTGTATTTTTAATCGAAAACTAATAACTTTTAACTAAAATAAGAATAGAAAAATTTTAATCTAAAAAAAAATAATAATTTTCAACAAAAAATACAAGTAGAAAGAAGAAGTGAAAGAACTTGATAAAACATAGGCTGCAGAGTTGCATTTACGGCTATTTTGAAGTCAATATTCATAATCAGTAGACCAAAATATGTCAATACACAAGGTTTTAAAAATTTTTAAATTGTATGCACTTGTTTTTCAAGAATTTCGAATGTCTTTTGAACCTGAAATTATTTTAAATATTTTTCTTTCCTAAATTTTTTTAATCTTTTAAACAATTTATTTTCGAATTAATTTTTTGCTACAAAACACGTTTCTCGTTTTCCTAGAATTTTGGATGGAAATTTTTTGTTATTTGTAATGTAATGAAATATTTTCAAGTTTTTAATTATTTTGAAATCTTTTTGAAACTTCTAAATACATCTTAAGCTTCATCAACATTTTTAAATTGATAATTATTATATTTTTTATTGAATAATTCTGATTTTGTCAAATATTTACAAATATTTTTAAATATAAAAATCAATGACAATTTTTCTAAGCAATCTTAAGAAAAATCTAGTTTCGTAAACCCTATGAATTTAAAGTACGCCGATTAAAAAAATGTGAAATCCTGATTTAGATTTTTAATACGAAGTGAAAAAAATATTTAAAAAAATTATTGTATCAAACTAAAAATTTTTTGAAGTTATAAATAAAGCCATCCAAAAATACCATCCCTAAGGAAATTCATATTGAATGGTGGTATTTAATATCCATACATTTCTTTTTTAGTTTTTTTTAAATCACTAACAATGAAAACTCCTACGAAAACACAAAAATGAGTAATTTCTGGTGTTTAATATTTTTATTATTCTGATTCCGATCTTGAGCAACATTAATAGCACATTGTCGATACTGCAAATAATTATTTTTTCCAATGAAATTATTAAAATTACCATGCAATATCACAACTATAAGCTAAAATCGTATTTTATCTATAAATTTTTACATAAAGGTTTTTTAACACAAATACACATGAAATGTATAATCAAAATAATAAAAAAAATAAATTAATAATAAAATAGCATCGAAATAAAAATAATATTTGATATCGATGTGTATTCGCGATAATGTAACCAAATTCAGTGAAACCCTTTAATAGCCCTCGCTTCTATAGGCTTTCCGAGAATTAACAGTAACGGTGCCGGTAACGCCTGATTTATTTTTAAAAGTACAGATAACGTTAACATTTCATGTTTAATTGTATGACTTGATAACGATTCAGAAGACGATAAAATAGATCTCTTCCAAAAAAATTATAAGATTATGGAAACGTTCGACTGAAAAATGCATTCATGTTACAATTTCTTATTATAGCATGTGCCTCAATCCCACTTATGTCTCACTTTTCTTATTGAAATTAACTATATGAATCTCTGTGCACCGATTTTGGAAGATTTACAACAAAGTCGTTCGAAAAAGTATACCCGACTTCAACATCAAGATCTGGACGTTTCCCTAAATAGTAGATAGTGTGAATAAAATAAAAACCGTTATCGCGTCAAAAGCACAACAGCTCATGATTTCGCGGTAAGAAATACAAATTTAGAAATGAAAAAACAAAGCGAAAAGTTACACAATAGACTTACTGTGCGAAGTCTTAATGTCAAAGGTAATGTGATACAAGTTTTATTTGTCAAATATTTTATTCAATGAAACATGCAGAACGTGAATTTTAAACGAAAAATGCTTGAACGGATCATGATTTCGTGATGAAGAATACCAATTTCTAAATGGATAAGCACGCGAAAATCTACATTGCGAACATTTTCAAAGATGTGCTTAGTTTGTAAAATAGTTATTTGTATAAAATATATACTGCGTGGATTCTATAGCCACAAAGCGCGGCCAAGTCACGATTTCGTGATGAGTGATATAATAATATTATAACATAAGTATATATGCAGCCAAGTATATAAATTGCTAAAGTGAGCTACATTTTTCAGAAACATGGATGGCATCCCTATATTTCATAAATTATTTTTAAATTCCAAATTTGCAACAATATGATTAATTACATCAAACATAGGCTGCTATTTTGTATCCCTAAAAGTTTTCATAAAAAAGTCTTTAAAAAAAGCAAAATAAATATGTTAAAAATTATTTATATCAGTTAACCTCATACATGTACACATTATTTAAGAAAAAAATATGGTTTTAATTAACGACTTTAAAAAATCTTCATTAGTTCCAAATATCTATAGCAAAGTCTTCGTTGTCCCATCAATCCCTGTTTTCATTATATTTAAAATTTGTTTAGTAAAAAAGTGTTAATTTTGTGCAAAACATTATTAAAATAAAACAATGTTGCTTGCTTAATATTTTCAGACAGTTTGCTAAACGTTATTTATGAATACTCAAGGAGAAAAAATGAAATTAAAGTAGCAAGTAATAGTCATGGCAAAGTGAAATATACGTTATATTTTAACTTGAATAAAAAGTTAGATATAATTCTTGAAACTTATTTCCACAGACATAATAAATACTAATAATATCAAAATATAAAAAGAATTTCCTTAAGAAAATTTGAAATATTACAAAGTTTAGTACGTGCTAAGGCTTTTAAATGTGATGAATATAAATACATGCGAAATGAAATTGAATTACATTTATATTTGAAATAATGTTATTTCCTAATAATTGGATTGAGTAACAAATAATTGCCCTAACTGCTATCTTCTATTATTACATAAAACTTGTAACAGCCCTCAAAACTAATGTACTCAAATATTGATTCTACTTATGTCTAAAACGCTTCATAAAATTATAATTGTATTTGTTCCTTAAGAAACGTAAGTTTTTAAAAAAGTTAGAAGTTGAACAAATTATTAAGGGTGTTATTCACTTATTATATTGCATATTATCTAAATTCTTGTTTCAGAGAATTTTGTTGATATTTTATTATGAATATTATTTGTTATGTTATCTGAAATAAGAAGGAACACATTTATTGCATCCTCGTCAAGGAAAGTATTAGATTTGTGTAAAATTTGAGCCCCTAATCTTTGTCAAATGTCCACGTTTTGAGACCTACTGAATCCGAAAAAACAAGTTTTACGAATGTTTCTGTGTGTAGGTCTGTCTGTCCGTTCGTGAATGGTTTTTTGTTAGCACGATAACTTTCAAAAGAATTAAAAGATTATCTTGACCTTCGATACAAACTTTTAATATATTAAAATAAAGGTCAAGTTCGTTAGCCAATCATTTTGCATAAAAATTTAAAAAGTAAGCACATTTTGAAGATTCTTGCGACACTTTTTTTCAAAATTGAAAATTTTTCTGTACCGGTATTCATAATATTCCAAAAGAAAAACAATTTATTCTAATAACTTTTTTTATGAAACAGAAATTTATCAGAGTTATAGAATTTCCACAATTCCAAAAACACAAAAAACGAACATTTCAAGATAAATAACGCAATTTTTTAAAGAAAGATAGATATTTCAATAAAATGTTTATTAATAAAAGCTTTTTTTTAGAGAATGCGCATTTTTTTTAATGAGACAAAAAACTACGTTTGTTTTAATACCAATGCATGTTATGAAATGTAATAATATACATTTATAAAGATTACATACAATTTGAGGGACAAACTCGAGTGCGAAGCATGTGATACGTGATGAGAATGTGTTCGTTAAAGCCGAAAGAGCCTCAACAAAGGAGAATGCACTATCACCAAATTACTGCTATCGATGCTTTGACCTTTTGTTTGAAAATGTCGTGCATAAGTGTGGGTAATATACAAAGAATGAACGCGTAGCGGGAGGTAAACAAATTATTGAGCTCGAGGCGAGAGTTAAGTATATTAACCAGCGCGAGGAGCGAGAACCAACAGTAGCGCACTGTAGGCGCGCTTAAATTTGCGAACGAAGCGTTATGCAATTCTGAACATTAATACCACCTTCATCGAAAAGTTCCCGGAATTCATTTTTAAAATTAAAAATACAAGTTTATTCTTGAATATTTATGTGGTCCCCTTCAAAGTAATTCCCATCGACTGCCACGTACTTATGCCAGCGCTTGATCCAGCTCTCAAAACATTTTTGACACTCAATTTTCGGTATGCCCATCAGTGCCGTTTTCGATTTTTGTATTATCTCCGATCGGCTGCTAAAACGCGTTCCGCGTAGTGGTTTTTTCAGTTGATCGAACAAAAAAAAGTCACAGGGAGCTAAATTTGACGAATTTGATGGCTGTGGAATTGTATTAGTTGAGTTCTTGGTGAGAAATTCACGGATAATGATGGCATTGTGCGACAACACACACGTTGTTGCAAAATTAAATCCATTGCAAAAATCGAAATTCGAAAAAAAACCGATGCACTCAAAATTGCATTACATTTACAAATGTCAAGCTAGAAAGCTGAAATTCGGAGAGAATATTGTTAAAAGGTGTGACAACCTACAGAAACGAAAAAAATGGGAATCGGACAGCAGGGAGCGCTACACGGTGATGATTCCGGGAAGTTTTTGATCAAGGTAGTAAACATGTACTTTATGGTGTCTTACGCCACCTTATCAAATTGTAAAAAAAGTCATGTCACTGGGTATCGAGTAATGAGTTTCCAAAGTTGAGTAGAAATACGTGGGCTCTTTTGGCAGCACGTGGATTTTTACTCCTTTCCCTCCGAAAAAATTTTTCTTAGTAATAGGCTATACGTAAAAATCAAGTATATTGCAAAGTATGACTTTGAGATGTAGTAGACAAGTTTCAAAAGGATTACGTGACAGGAGAAAAGTCATATGAAAATTATTGGTGAATTTACGAAATTGGGAACTTGTACTCGAGAATCCTGGTAAAGCTCATGGTTCGCTCGCTCGCTGCTGTACCGATACAAGCAACGAGTATGAATAAGAACGAAACAGTAAGCATAAGAGCAAAAGAGACAGCGAATGCGACGTTGCCAATAATTGTGCGTATAATTTTCGATATTTTTAAGAACGATATTAAACAATTTTATTCATTCATATGGTCCGCGAATAGGCTTAATGAATTTAGAACGCAATATCTTCATAAAATTATTTTTAAAAACTCGCTTGAAATAAGATTTAAAAGCCGTTTAATTTTCATTGCTTGCAGTTGGCAGCGGAATTGAAATACAATGCTATAGGATACGGAACAGTTTAACCACAATAAAAATACTAAATATCGCTGCAGTAGGTACAACCTTTATATAATTGTTCGAAATTTTATGAATGTTGCGAAAAAGGAATTAAAGCTTAAAGTATTTTGCTCCTAAAATATGTAAACTTGTTTATTGATCCGGTAACGTGGTACGGATAGTCGTTTTGATTGTAAAATTTAAAAACGTCGAATATTGTATGTTGATAGCTCAGTATGCTTAATATTCCCACAATATACCCTAAAATTTTTATTTTAAAAACGACTTTAAAATTAATTGTTCAACTTTGTAGAATTTTTATAAATCCCATTGGCAAAAAAACTTGAGGTGAAAATCAGTTTAGCTACACAGTATAGGACTTTAAACTCATTATACTTTTAGGCATGTTATAAAAAGCCGCTATTTTCTCATTTTCAAATTTTATGTTCGAATCAATAGAATAAGCAAAAACTCATCAGTCAAATGAAAGAAAAAAATTTATCATTTGTATGCTTGTTCGAAAATATTGTATTATGAGAACAAGATATGTCATTTTATTTAGTATATATGAGTGATCTTTTAATTATTTGAACATATTAAAAAAAAGTTATTTTTGAACTGTAATTATCTTTTTGATTCCAATATAGAATGGTATATCTAAGTGGATAACTATTCTATCACCATAACCCAGATTGTTCTTGAAATGTGGCCTGATTTGAAATGGAATTGGTCGCACCATACAGTCTGTCAAGTTAAAGCGTGGGTGGCTTTACTCGCAGTCGGTAAGGTGTATCGACATGATTTTGGTGTCAAAATATTAAGAAGAGCTCCCTC
>NC_046660.1:39322281-39323354 GCF_010883055.1 Belonocnema kinseyi | reverse complement strand
TCTCGCCAAATGTGGTCGTTTTTTTTTTAATTTCTTCTTTCAGCTGCTCTAATAATGATGCATAATATTCACCAGTGATTGTTTTACCCTTTACCAAGTAGTAAATAAGTATAACCTTACCATCTGACTTTACGGTCTTTGCCTTCTTTGGAGCTGGTTCGCCTGTGGAAATCCACTGTTTGGATTGTTCCTTTGTCTCAGGAGTGTAATGGTATATCCATGTTTCATTAACAGTCACAAATCGACGAAAAAATTCCTCACGATTCCGACTTATGCGCGCCAAAAGAGCCTCAGAGGCGACCACTCTATTGCGTTTATTCTCAGCTGAGAGCAAACGCGGCACCCATCTTGCCGATAGCTTTTTCATGCCTAATTTTTCATGTAGAATTGAAACAACTGCACCTATAGATATCCTTGTGGCCTCAGCTAACTCACGTACTTCGAGTTCCCTTCTATATATATATATATATAATTAAACTCAGATGAATATTGGAACTATATCGTAAGACAAATAGGGTTTTAATTTTGTCATCCTGTTGGAACTTGCAAAATGGGTCCTGAAAACGATTCGGAGGTTGTTGTTGATCCAAGATTGAGACTTTATAAAATAATTGGATTAAAAGTCATCGATACGTCTGGAATACCATTAATGGTGGTATGACTGAAGAAGATAGGTCAGAAGAACTATGCAAACACATATGTGTAACTCCAACCTAGATTTCCTGATTGTTCCCAAGCATTAAAATCTTCTAGATATCCTCTTACGTACAGTATGAAGTTAATATTGTGTTTAACGCACCCAAAACATATACGAAAACAATTCCACAAGCTCATACAAATTTATTTGGTTCCTCTCCCCAGCTTCCATTGAAAGTATTTGTTAAAAATTATAAAAATGGTTAATAGTTTAATGAAGTTTTTAAGGTGAGGTGTATCGACATGATTTTTGTGTCAAAATATTAAGAAGAGCACCCTCTTTCATGCTTTTTGATTTAACATTCAGTTTGCTTTCAATTCTCATCTTGTTACCATGTTACAAAAAATGAGTTCCGTATACGCTTCGCGCTTCGAGG
>NC_046660.1:39319276-39322181 GCF_010883055.1 Belonocnema kinseyi | reverse complement strand
TCCGAAAACGCACTTTTCTGAAGGATTAAAAAAACTTGAAAAGCGATTGACCAAGTGTATAGAGCTCCAAGGAGATTATGTTGAAAAATAAAAAAAAATTTTTGGAAAATGAACTGCCAATATTTCTGGAAGACTTGAGCTCAGAAAGTTGGCCTGCAAGATCGCCAGATCTTAATTTTTCAAATTTCTTTTTTTAGGGCTATCTCAAAGACAAATTGTACAAAGAAAAACCAACAACACGTGAGAATATGATTGACCGAATTACAAGTGTATCTGCTGAAATTCAAGAAGATACACTTCTCTGTTGTGGAAATTCATTTGAATTACGGATTAATAAGTGCATTGACGCCGAAGGTCATCATTTCGAACACCTACTTTATTAAAAAGATTATTCCCTGAGTCCTCAAATCGTGAGAGGCGAGGGGACTCACGTTAATCAAGCATCCCGAATCGTGAGAGACAAGGGGACTCACGTTAATCAAGCACCCCGAAGGGGACATAAACTGCTAGATCCACGTCGTTGATCATGGGTTACGTTAAAAGTAGTAGTTTTTTTAAAACTAATTACAAATATTGCACAATCGCCAGCGTGCATTCCCAGTAACAGTAAAATGAATAAAAATCGAATTTCGTCGATTAAAGCCATCTATCACGAAACGAGAAAAATGTTTTAGACAAATCATACACATTTTTATCTAGATTATCTGAATATCCAATAAAAAATAGGGGTTCCCATTCAAGATTTCAAACTTGCCCATACACCCACCTCCAAGGGGCGATGTGGGGGAACCGATTTTAACATCAGATCTATTGAAATTCTTGTTACGTAGACCTCATTCTTGAAAATTAATTTTGATCTAATTCCTAATTGGCTACCGGCATTAATATCTATGGTTTCATAAACGGGTTTGTTTATATCTTCTTAATATTTTATACGTCATAGAAAGCAGCAAGGATATTTTGATAACGTGAGGTATCCTTTAGTTCCATCGTAGCCGGGATACTTCTCCACTATCTGAAAAATTTCAACTCTTTAATAACACAGCCACACAAAAATAAGTGTGCGGATCTAGTAACAAGACACACGTATTCCTCTGTCAGTGATGCAAATTTTCACTTCAAAAACAAGTCGACAACTGTCAAGGATCAACCCTTACCTCATATCAACTTATTTAATATAACTTTACCTAACAGAACCTGACCTCACCTAACCTGAATTAACAGAAATTTATTGAACTACACGTAAAGCTCTGGAAGCATATTTTCTCAGTAGCAAATGTATGCTACATCGAATGGGTCAACTCGAGCTTAACCTAGAAATAAATCTAACATAGCCTAACCTAACCTCACAAAACACAATTAAACTGATTGTGTTGTCTCGTTGTGTTTGCGGTACCGTTTGAATCAGCTTGGGCTTAACCTGCAAAGAGGTCAAACCTATCCTAACCTAAAAAACCTGACCTAACCTAAACTAACCTAACCTAAACTAATCTAACCTAAACTCACCTAACCTAAACTCACGTAACCTAACCTAACCTAACTAAACTTCACGTAACACATTTAAGTCTGAGAACCGTACGCTTACATAGCTACACGTGTGGTTGTATTTCATTCAGCTAGATTAGGTTAGGTCAGGTTTTGTTAGGTTAGGATAGGTTAAACCTCTATGTAGGTTAAGCCAGAGCTGAATGAAACGGTACCGCAAACACAACGGGATAACACAATGAGTTTAATTGTGTTAATTGAAGTTAAGTTAGGTTAGGTCAGGTTTCTTTAGGTTAGGATAGGTTTGATCTCTTTGCAGGTTAAGCCCAAGTTGATTCAAACGGTACCGCAAACACAACGGGATAGCACAATCAGTTTAATTGTGTTTCGTGAGGTTAGGTTAGGCTATGTTAGATTTATTTCTAGGTTAAGCTCGATTTGACCTATTCGATGTAGCAAACATTTGCTACTGAGAAAATATGCTACCAGAGCTTTACGTGTAGTTCAATAAATTCTTGTTAATTCAGGTTAGGTGAGGTCAGGTTCTGTTGGGTAAAGTTATGTTAAATAAGTTGATATCAGGCAAGGGTTGATCCTTCAGAGTTATCGACATGTTTTTGAAGTGAAAATTTGCATCACTGGCATTATTTTGAAATTTATTTGCCTCAGTGCATGATTCGCATTCAGCGCCTCAAAATACATAGGAATACGTGTGTCTTGTTATTGGATCCACACACTTTTTTTGTGTGGTTGTGTAATTAATGCCATATAAAGTGTTTGCGAAATTATTTAGTAATCTACATACCTTTGGGTTGTGTATTGTCATATGACTTCTTAAAATAATGTAGAACTTCCTGATAACTCTATCTTATAATTCCCAGTTTCGCCCAATTATTATGATTCCCTTTATTTCCTCTGACGTACATAATCATATTTAGTTAACTTGAGCCACTTATAACCTTGAAGGTAAATCAAAGGTTTCAGCCACCACTCAAAAATTCTGTTCATGGGTTAAACCGCTATGGTTGGTAATATATAAGGATAAAGAGCACAATAATTTTTCTTCATAGTATTAGTACCTGCGTTTTTACTTGAATAAACCAGGTAGTAGGATTAAAAAGGACACTGCACGAGCTAATTTGTGGCGGAATAACCAGTTTTGGGCCTCCAGGCCATGACTTCTCCACCCCCTTGCCTTCAATAAATACAATTTTCGAGACGAACCTCTTATATGCTATTATTTTTTAGTAATTAATAAATAGGTTCAATTTCTTCACCAAAAGTAATTTCTATTTCATTCGTTTAACTAAAGAACTTTATTTAAACACGTAAAAATTAATTTTTAATAACTCATTTTTAAATTTTAATTTATCCCTAATAGAAACAAAATAAATTTAAAAAGTTGTTAAAATAAAAAAGA
>NC_046660.1:39300950-39319176 GCF_010883055.1 Belonocnema kinseyi | reverse complement strand
AAATAATTAACCAATAAAATATTTCAGAGTTTCAATACCACCTTATCATTTGCAATTGCGCAAATAAACTTCTAATTTGATCGAAATTGGTGTTGCCAACAAGAACTGCATTTATCACAAAGAATGCTAAAGCTGAAAGAAGTTCGTTTCCAATTGAATTCCTTTCATAATTTTTTATTCGCTTGAAAACAGAGAAAGATTGCTCTCCGCCAGCATTCGTCAATAATATACTCAGATAGATTCGAACTGCGATTTCAAGCTTCGGGTATAAGGTTATTAGGTGCTTCTCGCGAATACTTCTTAGAAACTTAGCCGCTAAGCATTTGCGTTCTTTTAGGCTTATGGCGTTTAGGAACGTCCTAAAATAAATGAATTCTTCCCCTAGTTGTCTCTCTAAATCTTCAAAGTAAATTTTAGAGAACTCAATCGATTCTTGTTCTAATGAGTTCGTTGGAACATTATTCCATCTGTTTGATGAAGTTGAATCTGTCATCAAGCACTTCGTAAGAAGCACTTCTTTTCGAAAATTTCGCACAGATGGTGTCGATGATAGGAAAGAATGTATTTATTTTTCAATCATCACTTGCATTAAATTCTGTAAAATTACCGGTTTCATCAGATAATAGTTATTGCCTTCTTTGCCTTCTGTTCTTTTCCTGATAATCTTCACATGCTTTAATCTTTTCCCTTATTCTTCGTACCAATCGAAATGGTCCCAAAAGCCAGCAATATATAATTTTAGACTTTTTAACAGCTTAAGGACGGCACCGGATTGAATACCTCTTCCTTGTAAGCTTAAATACGTTTTATCGAAACGGACTAATACGGCACAAAAAACTGCTGAAAAATCCCGTCTCCTTCAACTCTTAGATCAGAATTTTTTCGCGGATGCTCTGCTATTTCTAGCAGAGGTTCTACGAAATAACGATACGTATCTACAAGTGCGCGAGAGGCATTTGCTTGATGTAAACACCTTTAGGAAAAAGAAATCTGGGCGGAGGAGTGTACCAGATACCATATAACCAATAGTGTCCGCGTACGTTGGGCATCTATCGATTTGAAAATAGAACTACAATGGCTCACTTTTTCTGAGACTAGCTTAATTCGACTAGCAAACGCATCCATTACCAATATCCTGACAACATTGAGTTTGCGGATGTGGGAACAAAGTAGTCCTACACGGGGAACGCATATTTTCGACGCTGGTGTACCAACAGTTCGGAAGAAGCTTTACACGAAGCGCTGACAAACTGCGGGCTAAAAAGGTTAGAAAAAATAGAAACGTATGGATAGAAAAATACGGAGATATTTAATCCTTTCTAATACATACTTTGCATACCACAATTGCAATTTTTTCCTTTCCACTTCCTATCCGTCTTTTCCACTTATACCTACCTCTTTGTATTCCTGATTCTATTCCTGGCAGTCACAACTCCCTAGCTTGATCTATCTCTAATTCTATTTCTGGTATTCATGACTAGTTACTATTTCCTGTCACCGACTATATCCCTTGTAATAACATGGGACTATATATTTTCATCTTTGTATTTAACAAATATCTACCTTTGTTCTAGAACAAACTTATCATAGACGTTCCATAATATTTGTTGCAAGCTTGTTCTAGAACTGTGCTGTAATAGTATTATATCGAAGTTCTAGAACCCTGTTACAACTGTGTTCTAGAACGAATTAGAAACAAATATTAATAACTGTTCCAGAAAACTTGTTAGGTAATTGTTTTAGAATTGACCAATCACAGACATTCTGTAACATTTGTTCCCAGTTTGTTCCAGAACTGTGCCGTTGTAGTGTATATCTAAGTTCTAGAATCTTCTTACAAATGTGTTTCAGAATAAATCATGAACTAAAATTAAGATCTAATACTGAACAGTTCTTGCACTGACGTTCTAGCGTTCATGTTCTAGCACTAATAAAGAATCCTAGACGATCTCTATTATTGCTTAAAGTATTATTATCATTATTAACCTTATGGTCTATATTGTGCCGTCCTAATGTTACTTCGATGTATGATGTAGCTTTTCAGTCTTTATAAGGACAGAATGTTTTGTTTTTCACAGTTATCCGAAAGAAATTATGGGGCATTTGCGATATTTTCAAATTATTTCTACACATTTAAAATAATTTGGACGAAGTCTACGCAGGAGAAAATAATGCTATGCTTATCAGCCTTGGATACCACGGTAAACAAGCTACTTGCAGAGGAGGATGTCAGCAAATTGAGTTTCATCGGAACCCTTAGAAATATAGGGAGACTGCTAATCGATTTTTAAAATAGAAGAATCAATTACAAGAAAAAAATTGATTTTAGGGACTTTAAATGCCTCGCTGAAAAGCCCCTTAGGAGGAACTCTGACTGACGAATGGCTTTTTGGTAAGATTTTAGAGGATCACATTAAAACTGCAACATTGCTCCAAAAATTCTGCGAAGAGCTAAAACACCCACTTAAGGCATCAACCTCAAGGATAGCATCAAAAAACGTGAAGCAGCCGCCCTACCAACAACCTTTCAGGTGCCAGTCGTCGGCGGAGAACCGACAACGGACAGGGACCAACAAACGCAACAAGGGTAACGGAAGCCACTCTGGAGCTAGAACCCGGTTGGAGTTCAGGGCCAAAGGCCGAGCTCTCTAAGAAGATACAACTAACCAAAGTAAGTATCATTAGTGACAGGCCAAAAGATTTTAAAGCTCATTGGGAAACTATTGGTACAGATCGAGTAATTTGAAGATTTATTGAGCTATATGAGATACCATTTTGACGAATTTTATTTCAAAATAATCCGCCTGCATAGCCCTTCTTGGTCTTACAGTGAGGTTATGTCCATTTCGGGACAGTTCGATATGTTCTTAAAGAAAGATGTCATTTGAAAATGCCGATGCACATATGGTCAATTTATTTCGAGAATTTTTCTTACTCGAAAACCAGATGGTTCAAACCATCTAATATGAAATCTTAAAAATCTTTGTAATTTCATAGATATCCGGCATTTTAAATTGAAAGATATTAGAACCGCTAAGACTGTAATTCATCAATAATGATTTATGGTATCCTTAGATTTGCTAGATGCCTATCACCTGGTACATCTATCAAATAAAAGTGGCAATTACTTAAGTTTCTAATTATAGGACAGCTATACGAGTACACTTGTTTAACGTTTGGTTTAAATACTGCCCAAGACGTATATTTCTTACAGGTTAAAGTTCAATATAGAGTGGACAAGTTTTATCTAGTAATATTTTTAGATTCTTCTAATATAACGTAGGCTGCATGCTTTGCTCACGAAAGAGTTAACGGATTTTGGAGTAAAAATGATCAAAAAAATTATATTAATTATTTAGAATTGTTAGAAGCGTTTCTGGGTCTTAAGCATTTTTCCAAAGAAGATCGTGGCTGTAGTTCTTTGTCAAGAATTGACAATAAAACGGCAATCAGCTATCTCAAACGTATACGGGGAACGCGGAGTAAAAAACTGAATAAAATGACAAAATAAATTTGGAAGCGGTGTGAAGACCACAGTTCATGGATTTTTGTTTCGTCCATTAGTTCAAAAGAAAAGTTTGCGGATAATTTCGAATCAAAACTTCTCCAACCAGAAGGTGAGTGTTAACTTTCAAAGTATCAAGGTTTAATTGCAGTTGATGCTTTCACAGTAAATCGGTCACCGTATTTCTTTCACGCATTTCCTCCATTTACTTTAATGTTAAAAATATTAAGGAAAATCAAGACTAGTGGGTCTCAAGGTATCATTATTGTTCCTCACTGGTCTGCCCAGCCATGGCATCCAATATACATGTCAATGTTTGAAAGCGAACCAATTATTCGTAAACTCTCTACTAATCTATTATGCTCCTCAAATGGGAACCCACATACTCTCTGGCCTCAACTTGCCCAGGTGGCTTTGATGTTATCAGGAATGCTTTAACCTTAAGAGGCATTCCTGCAGAGACGATCGCTATTTCAATTGCATCGGCCAGTAGATCATCACTGGGACAATACAAGGCGCTAATTCACGGTGATCCTGAAGCAAGTTTAGGTTGAACAAAAATGTCATCCAAAACGGAGAACGCCACTGTTTTCTACAGTTTTCAAGCTTTCTAAAACGCTTTTGCACGAAATCGGAGCTGCTCGTTTGTCGAAATGGCGCCGGAAAATAGTTTTTACATTTTTTAATACCAATAATAAAAATACGTATTTAATGTATGTAATGGGTCTTTTAGTTATACATAAGAGCAATGGAAAAAGGGAAACCTAAACATATTTTACCCGCAGTCAAGAAAGAAACATTGATAAAAGTTTCTTTGTGCATAATTCAACATAACAAAAAATTTAAAAAACTGCTATATAAATCAGCTTAGAACCGAAAAATGATTGTAAAAGTTCAATTAGAACGAGAAAATTTTATAATTGTATTCAATTTTATCAATAATAATAATATAAATCAAATCCAACCGACTACGATAAATTTGCTAAATACGTATTTTTATTATTGGTATTAAGAAATGTAAAAACTATTTTCCGGTTCTCCGTTTTGGATGACATTATTGTTCAACCTAAACTTGCTTCAGGATCACCGTGAATTAGGAGACTATAGCTATTTTGTAAAAATTAGAAGATTAGCGTTTTCAAAGCATCAGTTTCGGATGTCCTTCAATTTCTGGCAGCAGAATTTAATAAAGAAGCATCATATGGTTCAGTAAACTCTACAAGGTCAGCTATATGTCTTATTCTAGGACCTGAAATTGGACAAGATTCAAGGGTTAAGAGGTTTTGTAAAGGCACAGCCAGCTTAAGACCGCCTCAACCCAAATACACATCAACTTTGGACCCAACAATTGTATTAGATTTTTTCAGGAAATGGGCTCCCTATGAAAAAATTTTTCTTGAAAAATGTCGCGAAAATTGATGGTTTTACTAGCTTTTGTAACGGGTCAAAAATAAAAACATCAGGGTATAATAGAAAGCAGCAGGTACATATGATACCCTTCAATGATGAAGAAAATATATGTCCTGCATCAGCTTTGATGGATGTGAGCATTGACACTATTAGTTCAACCGCTGAATGGACTGAGCAGTCCAAAACCTTCGCAAAGTTTTTTATCTTAGATATTATACATGATAAAACCATATTTGGCAACTTAATTTTGCAATTGGGGAAATAATCCTACTTTCAGTTGTATTTCAGTAAAATGATTATGTTTTTTCTTTTCTTTGTTATTTTATATAGTTCTTGAAGTTCTGAATGAAACATACAAAAAATATGTTACTGCCTTCACTTTTTCTTTATGCATCTACCAGGGATTTTGAGGAAGAGGCGCAAAATATAATTCGACAATTAAACGAACTTACCTATAAGTTACGTTCTATCGAAATTGTATGTAACAGCCTTTTTCGAAGAAATCAGTCCCACCCATCCCTAAATTATAAATTTAATGACCCCCTTCAAGTTACGGCAAAACTTAAATGTAATGAGAGGTAGACAGGCATACGAATAACTAAACCGAATTGGGAGGGGAGCACGTACAGTGTGATTGCCGAAAAATTGACCACTACATTTCCTAGCCGCCGCACAGTGTGCTGAAATCCAGAATTCCTGGAGAAAACTCAAGAAATCGTATGTCACCATTCATTGTGCATTTCTGCTTAATCTTGCCTAGAGAGTTTTAAGGTTCGAAAATAAAAAACAAAAAGTCATTTGATCAAATCCTCGACGACAGGTGCACGCTCGAAAGTACCATTGTCAAGCGGCGCGGGCGGCTGAAGCCTTTATGTCATCCTCGCACTCAGGCAAAAGTGCTCTTGCCTAAGTGAATAAGTGTTCAAAATTCATTCTGCGGCATGGAGAGTAATTCTATAGGTATGTGAAAAATTAACTGGTGTATTACAGCCATTGATTTTTTTATTTAGTTTACATTACAAGTGCTCAAAGTCCGCTATTTCAGTATAGTGTTTTTGTATACAATGTAAAATTCAAACATTGATTTAATTTTTATCTTATGAGATCCGATGGAGAATGATTTTTTTTATCAAAAAAAGTATATAGGTCAAAATTGTGTAAACGCGGCGTCCTACTTTTTCCTACTTTTCGTGAAATTGATGCAACAACGGTTGCCTGCAGACTGGGACCAAATCGCCAATGCTGTTCAAAAGTCGAAAATGTTGTCCGATGTGAGTAAAACTTTCTACCTAGAAGTTCTCGAGGTCGCTGATTACAAATTTGATATGAGATTTGCCGTAAACACAATAGCAAATTCAAAATAGCGGACGACTTTTGAAAATTACAACTGATTTGCTCTAAAAATTGTATACGGGGGTTTTAAAGGTCGCTGATAACGAATATCATGTTAAATTTGCCAAAAACAAAATGGCCATGAGATATCTCATAATCATCGATGACTTTTTTTTATAGGAAACATATTTTTTTGTAGGGAAATCTCATCACCCGTTTCTACAATTTACACAAATTTTCATTGCAAAACCATAAGGGCAGATGGTGGCAGCCAATTCTTTAGTATCATTTACATTCATGTTTAACACTTCATTTAAAAACAAGAATTCGACAGGATCTCGCAGGACTTTTTCAAAACAAAATTTTGTAACCACCATTTTGAATTTCCCCATAAAAACTTAAATTTCGTCATCAGTGACCCCGAAAACCCCCGTAGCAATAATTTTAGCAAAAACAAGAGATTATTTTTAGAACATGTCTGCCCTTTTTGAATCCGTCATTTTGAAATTTGCAAATCTGATTTCATTTTTGTGATCAGAGATCCCTAAAACCCCCCTGGTCATGATTTCAGCCGAAACATGAAATTATTTTAAGAACATGCCCGCCATTTTAGATTCGCCATTTTGAAATTTTAAATCTGATTAAATTTTCATCATCATCGACTCCGAAAACCCCTCTAGTCATGATCTTAGCCGAAACAAGAAATTATTTTGAGAAGATGGCTGCCATTTTGGATCCGCCTTTTGAATTTTTCAAATCTGTTTTCATTTTCGTCATCAGTGACCCCGAAAACCCCCCTAGTCATGATTAATGGCCGAACAAGAGATTATTTTGATAACATGTCCGCTATTTTGGATCCGCCATTTTGAATTTTACAAATCTGCTTCCATTTTTGTGATCAGAAATCCCTGAAACCATAAATTGCAAAATATTGGACAAAAATATTTAAATTTCGAATTTTGCCTGGAAATTCTGGATTTTAGCCCACTGTGCGCCGAGTAAAGAAACGCGAATATCTTTATTTGAAGAAAATAAAGTATGTATATATATACTCATATCCTATAATTATTAAACTAAGTTTATCAGATTCAGGATTAATTGGAGAAACCTATTTTGCACAAAAATAAACCAATTGGTACACAAATTTCAAGACAAATATGTAATAATAACATCTCGGAAGTAATGTTTTTCTTTTTTGTGTCGACTGAAAATTGCACTTTTTATCGTGATTTTTACGTTCCCATAAGAGAAGGTATTAGGTTTGCGTAAAATTGGACCCCCCCCCCCCAGTTTTTGTGAAATGTAAACTTTTTGAGACCCCGTCAATCCGAAAAATAGGTTTTTACGAATATGTCTTGTCTTTTCATTCAGGGGAAAAAAAGTATCTCAAAAGTATCTCAAAATTAGGGTTAAATTCGTTAGACAGCCATTTTGGATAAACGTTTAAAAAAAGAGCACATTTTGAATATTTTCGAGACTACTTTTTTTCAAGACTGAAAAATCTTCCATGCGGATATTCATAGTATTAAAAACGACGAACAATTTATCCTAATTACTTTTTTTCATAAAACCAAAATTTATCAGAGTTATGAAATTTACAAAATTCTAAGCAGCTATGACTCTCAGTTGAAACTAATCCTCCCCCCCCCCCTCTGACGTGCCAACCTCTCATTAATGGAATTTTTATGGGTCACTGAGGTTAGGGACATAACTTTGAAGTTAAAAAAAGGAAAGGCCAATGTGTAAACCGTATGCGTAATTTTTAAATCGAAAAAATAAAATTGGAAATGAGTAAATTCAGTTTTTGAAAAACCGGCAAAAGTTGCAGTAAACTGTTTAATAACAAATTTTAAAAAAATAATTCCCATTTTTTAATCGAAACAAGGAAACTACTTCTGTTTTAATATGAATACATGTTATGAATGATCATAATATACATTTCTGGGAATGATATACAATTTGACGGACATATTCCAGTGCGAAGCATGGGTTATGCGATGAGAATGTGTTTGTTAAAGCCGAAAGAGCTTCAACAAATAAGAATTCACTATCACTAAATCACTGTTTTCATAAGGTAAATATATTATTGAGCGCGAAGCGTAAGATAAATATATTATCGAGCATGAAGCGCGAGAACCAACAGTTGCGCAGTTTTGTTGGTCATCTATGTATGTACAATAAATCTTCATATATTCTAAGTTTCTTTAATTTTTTAAATTTAATAAATGCAAAGATTTATATAGCTTTTATGAATACTAAAAAACAACCTTAATTTTACAAACTAAGTTGTTTGCAGTGATACATTATTAGATGACAACCCAACCAGCTTACTACTCTGCAACCAGGAATACAAATTTTTAAATAAAAAATATAAAACTAGCAAAAAGTTACGCAAAAGACTCAATAAGAAACCGAGTTTTAAATTAGTAACTTTAAAAATCTTCATCAGTTCCAAATATCTGAAGCACGGCGCTTGTTTTCCCACAAATCCTTGTTTTTGATTGTATTTGGAGATTAGTTATCAAAAAATTGTTAATCGTATGCAAGAAATCAGTTAAACAAAACAGTGCTGCTTAATTAATAGTTTCAAATAGATTTCTAGACGTTATTAATGAATACTCAAGAACGAAAAGACCAACAAAAATATCAAACAATAATCATGGCAAAGTGAAATATATCCTAGCTTTTAATTTAAATAAAATGTTAGATATGATTCTTTAAATTTATTCTCACAGGCATAATTAATACTAATAATATCAAAATATAAAAACATTTTTCTAAATAAAATTTGAAATATGACAAAGTTTAGTGAGTGCTCGGGCTTTTAGATATAATGGATATAATATATTTGAAACTAAATTGAATTACACTTACATTTGAAAAAATGTTATCAGATAATAGTCGGATTAGGTAACAAATAATTGGTCTAATTGCTCTCTTCTATCATTATACCACTCGTGAAAGAGTACTCAAAGCCAAGGTATTGGAATATTGATTCTATTTATATCTTGAGCGGTTCATAAAATTATAATTGCATTCGTTCCTCAACAAAACATAAGTTATCAAAAACTCTTTAAGACGTAGATCTGCCTTGGATCGAAGGGTGTTGATCCAACGCTACGTTGATAAGCCGAATTAAGAATATATTGCAAATTGTCCACATGCCTATACCATTTTCTTGGATCATCTACTCACAACTTAGTGAGTATGGAAATGATGGATCGATTGATTCGCTCAATCTATCCATTAGCACGTGTTAGACCGGTTGTTATCATTGAATCCTTGATCCCTTCGTCTTAGCAGTATTGTCGAAATTTCTCTGACCTAGAAGCTGTACGTCTGTCCGTAAATATCAAACTAGGACTTTCAAAAATATATTTTTGTTTATTTAATTTCTTAAGAACCTCAGATGTCGTCGTAGATCGAGTAGGATATAGCCAGGTAAATTTGGTAAAACTTTCTATTACGGCCAAGATATGTTTGTATATTTCACACGTCGACTGTAGAGGGCCCAGATGATCCATGTGAAGAGTGTGTAGTGGGATATCTGGCTTCTGAAGTGACTCAAGGAATCCTTCTTGCTTTCCTTCTTTTCTATTGGCGATGATACATCGAACACAGTTGGAGATATGCTTTCGACTTTAGTCTTCAGGTTCGGAATGTAATATTCCTGTTTGATGCTGTCTTGCGTTCTCTGGACAGATCCGTGACCTTTCTCATAAGTGTTCTTTATTGCATCCATTTCCATTGAAGATGAAACCATAAGTAAATCGATGCCATCAACAAATTTTTAAAATACTCCGGCTAGCAGACTGCACTTATCTTCATTTTTATCCTGGACAGCACGTCTTCTTAGCTTCAGTTCTTCATCTTCTTCTTGAAATTTAATTATTCTGGCCATTATATCATCAAACTCAATACTCAAAACAGTGTGCCCACTTAGAGCATCCACGTGACGCATTCGCGATCCTGGTCTATGTTCGATTTTGTAGGTATAGGTCTCAATTTCTTCCGCCCATCTCCATATCTTTGGTGAACCTTCCTTCTTTTTCATTGTCTGGTTAAATGCTGAATAATCGGTGACTAGCTTAAACTGGATCCCCAGCAAATAGGTACGGAACTTCCTTAAATCTTCAATCACAGCTAAGACTTCCAACTCATAGCTATGAAGGTTTTGATGTTCGACACTTGTTTTGTGGCTCATAAAATGAACTGGGTAGAGTTCACCATCTTCTGCACATCGTTGTAATAAAACCGCCCCGAAACCTTTCTTGCTAGCAACTGTGTGGACCTCTGTTTCCCTTTTTCTGTCAAAAATCACAAGTACTGGGCCACTAGTGAATGCGGTTTTTAAACTTTTAAACGCGATTCTTTGTGGTTCTTCGAAACATAACATCTGATTTTTCTAGAGCATATCACTTAAAGGTTTAGCGATAAGAGCATATGACTTAATGAAATTGCGAAAGTATCCTGTTAGGCCTAGAAAGCTTTGGACTTCCTTCAGTGAATTGAGTTCTGTATAGTTTACGACTGCGTGGACCTTTTCTTCTGACGGATACACCTTGCCTTTTTCAATGTTTTCCCCCAAATATTCAATTCTTTCTTTCATAAATCAACATTTCTTAAAATTAATTTTCAATCCATAGCTACTACAGAGATCAAATACAACCTTCAACCTGTCGAGTACTTCCATCAGATCACTGGCCAGTACAATAACGTCATCAAAATAAACCACTACAATTCCTTCATTAACAAAGTTTCTGAAAATATGGTTTGCAAATCATTGAAAACCCGGAGGTGAGTTACACAAAACAAAAGGAGCTTTTAAAAATTCGTACTGACCGCTGTTTGTTATAATTTAAGTATATTTGCGACTTGATTCATTAAGATCAACATGAAAGAATCCACTTCTCAGATCGATAGTACTAAAGAGATTCGCATATTTAAGTTTATCATTTTGTTCTTGGATTATTGGTATAGGATAAGGATCCTTTTCAATTTTCGCATTCAAATAAAGATAATCTACGCAAATACGATGAGAGCTATCTTTTTTCCCAGTAACTAACATCGGACTGGCATATTCAGAGGAACTAGGTCTGACTGTACCTTTGCTTATCCATTTTTTAATCTGTTTATCAATTATATCGCGTTCCTAAATGGCAGTCAGCATGGTCGCGCATAAACAGGCTTAGAGTAATATTTAATTAAATATTACTGCTCTTAGTTTTAATTGGCTTATACGTTTCAGTCATGTTTTTTACCTTTTTTCTAACACCTTCAGCAGCAATCTCATCAATATCACTTTGAATTGCCGAAGTTATATCTATTGCGGCTATGAAGTTAGTTTCGTCAGATTTCCCAACTTTAGCACCATCTTTATTAAAATTCAAATCCACTTGATTTGATATATCTCGATCGATAATAACTTTGTGATTCATAGCATCAACAGGTACAAGGTGCATATTCAATAAAAGTGTATGACCTTCCACATTCACGTCTGCTTGAAAATGACCTTTAGTACCCGATTTTTCATTACCAAATCCTTCTAACTGTAAAAAAGTATCTTGTCATTTAAAAGATTAAAAATTGACAAACTCGCCTTCCATCATTAAGCTAATCGGACCGCTTATGTCTACAAACGCTAACATTTTTACATTTTCAAACCTAATAGATCTTAGTGGCTCAGATTTATTTGCTGTATTGATAATATTAACATTAGTCCGTAAGTCATTACTTTGTTTTCTTCTCTCACAATCAACAGCGATGTGACCAAACTCGTTACATTTAAAATATTTTGAACCTCCACTTTTCTATTTGCAATCATGAGACTGGTGCCCTTTAGTTGCACAGTTGAAACAACACATAGCTACATTTTTACTTATCTTTGTCATCTTGTCGGTAACTTCTTTTTTTACATTTTGATCTTTGGAAAAAGATTGATTTTCATCGAGATTTCCCCGCATTATCTCATAATTTTTCAACTTTTCCTTAAATTCACTTACAGACTTCGCACCGTAGAGTATTACTGCATTAGTTGTGCTATCGTTTATACGATTAATTACGTATTCAAATATAGCATCGTTTTCAATTTTACCCCATGATGCCAGTTCGTGCATTACTATAAAATACTCTTGAACACTTTCGGATTCTTTAATTTTGCGCTGCGAAAGCATCGTGTGCAATTGAGCACTTGTCACTTTTGTTAAAAATTCTTTAAGAAGAGAATCCTTCAACTTATCCCATGCTACTACTCCTCTCTCATTTTAAATAAAAAGATTAGCGAGCCCCTTTGATGATATGATGGCAAAAATAACTTTTTTAATATCTTCCCAACCGAAAAGAATTGCAATATCCTCAAAATACGTGACGCATCTTTCGATCGGAAAATCGTCATTACCATTAAATTCTCTTAAAGTCTCTACGACATCTCTGAACCCTACAGTGAACTTTAATTTTCCCGTACTTAGAAAAAGATCTAAATCACTTATTTCACCTGGAGCTTCGTTTTTACTTGAAACACTATTTTCATTATTTTCAACTTCCTCTACACTATCAGCGTCATAGTCGTCATCTGCTGTGTCACTGCCATTTGGTTGTGGTACCAAAAAGTTAATATATATGAAGGAATTTACAGTTTCCCGTCTTAGTCTTTCATTGTCCCCCGTGTAGTTTAAACCGAGAATGTTACACATTGATATTAAATCTCCTACCGAAAACTTAACGGCATATTCCATCTTTCCACAATATTCGTCAGAATTAGCTTTAAATTCAAACCCAGGAAATTCACGTAATTTATTCCTATTTCCCCTGCCTTCATCTTCCTCGAAAATTAAATTGTATAGAACACCTATCGACTTACGCTGCAGGAACAAGTCGTATTTAACTTTCTAGCGAATTGCTTGAATTTATATCTCAAGAAACTCTATTGAGTTATTAACCATTTGAATGAGTTTTATGAAATACTTTCATTGGAAGCTGGGGAGCGGAAAAACTATCGTTTTTCAATAATCAATAAATAAGTTCAATTACTTTACCAGAAATAATTTTAATGTCATACATTTAACTAAATAACTTTAATTAAGCACGTAAAAATTACTTTACAATAACTAGTTTTCGATTCCAATTTTTTCCTAATAGACACAAAATAAATTTAAGAGGTTGTTGAAATAAAAAATAACAATATTTTATAATCCATACTTTTAAATACTTCCCATATGTGTAACACTACATATATATTTCACAGTTGAGATTTATAAAATAGTTAACCTATGAAATATTGCGGATTTTCAATACGACCATGTCGCTTTCAATTGCGCAAATACACATATAATTTCATCGAAATTGGTGTTGCCAATAAGATCTGCATTCGTTGCAAAGAATGCTAAAGCAAAAGAAGTTATTTTCTAAATTATTTCAACTCAAAATGGGTAATCGATTCCAAAAAAGTGATAGTCATGATTTAAAAAAAAGGTAGTCAGAACTCACAAAAAGGTCATGGATACAATAAAAAGAGCCAAACACAATTCAACAGGAGATGTGATCAGAGTTTCGTCAAAAATCACGATACATAGCATCAAAATGGGGTAACATCAAAGTCGGTACAATGCATTTTAGGTAAAATCAACGAAAATAGCAATGAACATAATTCAATAAATCAAATAGGCAAAATCTAGCAACATGATACAGAAAAAATAAATCAGTAACTAGCAAACTCGAACAGCATATTACATCAACAATGAATCAATGCTAGCATCAGATAAAAATAACACTCAACAATGTGAATCATATTAAGGGCCACGTGACCCAGCCCAATACCTATATTAGCGACCTCACTTACTGTCCGCGTGGGCTGGACATCTATTGATTCATAAATTGAAAAAATTCATTTCTTCTGGAACCAGCTTTATTGCGCTAGCAAACGCTAGCAATCTTTCTCTATCACGGACTATATCCCTTGCAGTAACATGGGATTATCTTTTTCTATATATGTTATTCAAGAATACCTATCTTTACTATCCTACCGACAAAATGCCCTAACTTTACGACTAACTAGTCGAAGTGCGAATTCCGCAAAAGCGTCTATCCACCTTCCACTTATAGGCGGTGCAAATTATTTCACTTGGGTTTGACTTTTAAAGTTAGCCACCTACCGAGAACATGCCGGTACTAACTCAAGAATGTACGTCAAGAAGCGTGCGCCTTGTTCAGAATAGAGGTGGATAAGCGAAGGATTTGTTTGAATAGAACGCCTAGGATTCAGAAGGATCGGGCTATCTTATATTACAGAAAAGATAGAAACGAATTAAGTAATATAGAAAAATACGGATTAAAACGATAGACCAAATTTTGCATTGCCTAATAGGCATAAAGGGATAAAGTTAGATAAGAGAAGGATTCATGTTGATAGAAAGTCTGTAATTTCGAAGGATAGCGCTGACTTATCTTTAAAATATGATAAAGAAGTTTTCGATTAGATAAGAAGATAGGCTTCCCGAAAAAAATAGGTCTGTAATTTTTTTACACATATCCTCTTTCGAAAGAAACGTGGGACAGTCCTGGTTTTTTCGAGGAGTGTCTTATGTCGTTAAGCTGTCGATACATTTAGATAAACAGACTGGGATTTCAGAAGATATGGCTATCTTAGCTAGAAGATAAGATAGAACAGGATTCAATTCTTTAATAAGATCGGGATTGAAAAAGGTAGTTTAGATTTTGATTTCCCAAACGGATAGAAAAACATATTAATTGATAAGCGAATGATACATTTGGATAAAAACCTGAGGCTAAGGATAAGAAGTGAACAGAAAAGGATACAAGTCGATAAGTGTCGGATAAACATGGATAAGAAGATTGGGATTTAAAAAATAGAGTTGATTGTAAATTTAAAGAAAGATAGTGAAGTATTAAAGGGACAGGCAGAATAAATATGTATACATCGTTTCGTTTCATTTAAATCTTAGAGATAGAACATAATTCAAACTGATAGAGACTCCATCCATTTACTTCCAGCAGGGTGGTCCCACATCCCCAAAATCAATGTTGTCAGGACATTGGTAAGTCGTGCGTTCGCTGGTCAAATCAAGCGGGTCCCAGAAGAATTAATCTCCCATAGTTCCATTTTCGAACCGATAGATGTCCAGCTTACGCAAACAATATTGGTTCTATGGTATATGGCACCCGCCTTTGCCCAGATTTTTTCCGTGAATGATCCAAAATGCATTTCGCAAGCAATATACATTCATTTTTCTTTACTTTTCGACCATCTACCGGGAGAAGCACTAAATACGTGTACATATCTTACCCAAACATGAAAAAATGTTGGCTTTTAAACAGCCATCTGCAGGCAAAATTCCCTACAATATTTAAATAAAGATTTCTACCAGGAATGTACAAAGCTAAGGGGTTATGTTACCTGATTTTTGTTTGTAGGCTTGCACATTGCCCTAACATATTAGGCCCACTGTCATGATACTAACCATGACAAACTATTCGTTCTGAATTACGATCATAAATTAATTGAATTCATTAAAAATGCTCTTATAAAGATACGATACATTTCATGTGCTTTTATTACCGAAGTTCCTAATCTGATAATTATTTTAATCTTCATAACCACGTGCTAAAGGAGACTAACTTTATGTTCAAATAATGTACAATTTTTTCATATTACAGATCCTAATGATTTTTAATGTGATAGCCATTCTCAAAGCGCAGTCTCTCCATTTTCTGTTTTTTTCGTAAAATAATGAACTATTAGCAGACAAATCGATATCAGGATTCGAAAGATCGATTTCGAGATCAAAATTCTCTTTTGAATTAGAAAAATATAATTTGTCAAATTTTTGAGAAGGTAAATTTCGCACGATGTTTTCCATACATTCCGGATTCAATGATGATGGCCATTCAGCGAAGTCTGAACCGTCCGTTTTCAGAATCTTTTTTTCCATTTCGAAATGTCTTGAATTGATGTCACCTATTTATTAAACATTTATATATAAATCATTATATTCGCAAGGCTGTTTAGCAAAATTGTCTGCCTCTGTTACTTCCGTGCGTTACGTACTTCTGTCAGTTTGTTGCAAAGTCTGGAACTCTTTTCTGTGAATACACTGATCTGCGAGAACTAATGTTATAAAATACCTAAGTGCGCATTGACAAGAATACGCTCTGTATTTATTCAAGTAGCATACTAAAGTCGAAACGCTACACATAATACTTTTCATAGCATCATGATAAGTCTTAATGAGGGAAAAATATTCGCCGGTGTGTTCTTTTAAATCTACAGCATCTAACCTTTGATTGGCGTTTTCGTGATGGACACAAACACAAACAGTATGCGTACCACTGGCTCCAACGAGTATGCAATTTCGGTCTCTAAGCTGCGAGAATTTTGATAACTAAATTTTAACTGTAGGATGTTAAGCCTTAAAATTTGTATATAATTCAGAAAGGTTACACAGAATTGACTTTATTGAACGTGTTCATGGGAGCCGTCATCTTTTTTCCGGAAACAAAATCTTTCATGCCGGGCATCATTCGACTTTTCTCACAGTCAAGATAAAATTTTTATAACATATTCTCAATGTGGTTATCTAAAGTTTCACCTTTCTTTAAATTAGTAGAAGTTAAAACACCATTCCTAGTTACTTATTTCTAAGCATTTCTAGTTTAAAGTTTAAAACCACCAAATTTTTTAGCCAATGTTCTGCGACAACAAGATTTCGGAGCAAAAGTTAAAAGTAACACTTTTTCTGGATTACTTGCATATTTTTGAATTTTTTTTTATTTGATCAATAACCTACATTCCAGCATAATGATTTTAATCAGAACAATTAGTTTCAGATATTTCAAACTTGGATGTCGAGGGATCGGCAAAGATATCATCTTTTTGCATTAAAATATTTTTATCAAGAATAGGAGGTAAATTATTATTCATCACTGAAGCATCTTCAATTGTTGCATCAGTATCAGAATACAAGGGATAGCAACGCAAATTGAGAAATTTCGTTTCTGCAATTCATACACAGTTTTGCATCGTTGGGTATACTAGGATACCTGTCTTGAAGAGTTGCAGAAATTTTCCTCAAACTGCATAGATTACGCTTGTAATTTTAATTTAGAAAATCGACTAGAAGCACCATATTTGGTTTTAATCATATCACTATATCTTTCGGCAATCAAAATAGAAGCAGCATTAGGATTTCCTCTAAGGATATTCAGCATGATGAAAGCTTCAATTACAAGTAAATTTTTAATACAATGAATACGTAATTCAGGCTCAACAACCGCTTCCGAATCTTCTTTAGGACCCATTTTGCATGTCCCAACCGGATGATATAATGTTTGCGTATATTGTCTTATCACACACCCAGTATTCATTACTATTGAATTTAAATGCCGTACAAGGAGGCGAAGTTATTTCATTGAGTTTGAAATTATTATTTTTAAATTCTGTAGTATTGAATAATCCAAGCGCTTTTCTGACCCATAGAAGCAAAACTTTCATGTCTAAATCATCTGTAATATATCTTGCTCGAATTAGAGGTGCACTCCTAGTGCTATCAATGTCATTAAGTTTAACAAATCCAATACTTTTCCTTTGTATTAGGGTTGGCGCGATCACAACTTGTTTCAAGTAATCAAGACCAACGACCTCAGATAAAAAATGCATTTTTATATCTAGAGGCTCTGACTTTTCAAATTCAGTTTGAAAAAATGCAATAATCCTACTGACACCTATAGTAGAGAAAGGATCTGTATGTGGCAAAAGATAATTTTTTGCATTCGCTAGTCTTTGGTTGAAATTAAAAGTCTTTTTATCATTTACCTGAATAAATAGTTCTATGAATGACATGTGATCTTGAAGATTATCACCAACGGACAAATTTTTGATCACATTAATACCATCTTTCTGGAGCTTGTCAATTGAGCTTTTCACATATGCTTCTCTTTCTGGTTTGGAAGCTTATGTTTGGGGCA
>NC_046660.1:39295576-39300850 GCF_010883055.1 Belonocnema kinseyi | reverse complement strand
TGGATCTCAAATGTTTCGCGAATGATCAAAGAAGTTGTGACATTCTTTTGAGGGTAGAGAACACCAATGCCATAGCCTATAAGGCTTGAACCCGAAACAGAATACTCCTTGTCGGATAAGGCTTTTTGTGAAATAATAAAGAGGTTTGGTCAACCGGATATTGATTTATTTGCCACAAGATCAAATAGGAAATGTAAACGCGATGTGTCGTCGAAACAAGATCCGAATTCGAGCGCGGTCAATGCATTTACTATAAGATGGGATCAGTATTCTTTCTACGCCTTTCCGCCTTTGTCGCTGGACTTGAGAATTTCATAGAAAATAAAATTTAAAAATGCGAAAGGAAGTAAAAATGTTTAAAATCTGAAAAACAAGTTCAAACAAACTGGAGATCCCAGAGAAGAATGTGGCTATTCGACATGTTGGTATGCCCGGTTTTAGGTTATGGAGCTGAGATATGCAGATGGAAAGAAGAAAAAGAGATTGAGAGTTTATAAGAAAAGACGACGAGACACTTCGATATTCTGGATAAGTAATATTTTATAATAAGTATAATTTCATAATTAAATAATAATTCATAATAATTGTATTATTTCATATTCTTTTGACACGAAAACAGCCTTCTCTCAATTCACGACAGGGCTGTTTCTCAAGTCCGTAATTCATATGCAAATTAGTCAGTAAGAGCCAAAAAAAATTTCAGAAAGTAAATTTTTCCATATTACAGTAGAATATGTCGCTTAAACCGACGAGCTCACAGTTCCGCAGGAATAATTAATATCGACGCAAAAACAAATTGATAAACTTTTTGTAACAAGAAACATGCATTACGTGAATTATACAAGAACAAAGCCCGACCAAGTAAGGATTACGTGTTTTTTAATATTAGCCACTGAACAAACAAAAAAGGAAAAACTTTCGTAAGAGGCCCATTGTAAAAATTGGCAACACAAGTAGTATATTTATTCGTTGAATTTCAAATAACTTAGTTTATTCATAATTTAGTTCCACAACGGAAGTGGAAATAGAGTAATATTATGTAATTTTCCTGATGAGAAATTTGGACAAAGCTTGTGGTTTTTGCTGAAGAGAGTTCTGAAGCAGAACAGTTCATTAATCACTTGAGAAATTTCAAAATTATTTTCTTATTTTAGATTGCAGACTCTTACCCTTATGTCCCGGTTGGCCCTTGTTTTCAAGAAAATTTTCCTTTTGGAGTTCTAGGTGTGGCGCTACCAGCTTTATATAGGAAACCAGAGCGCTCATTGTTTTTCAAACATTTTGAAGAACTGCGTGATCTGGCTTAGCACAGATCCAAATCGCTAAATATAAGTCTTTCACTTTAAAGAAAAAAGCTAAATCAGGTTTAATTAACAGTTCGGGTGTGAAGAAAGCGCGCAACACGTTTTTCTATAAGAAATTACAGAATCTCAAAATTATAGAGTCCAAAAATTAAGGATCTAGGTATCTTTTTAGTCCTGAAATAGCTCTTAATATCTGAAAAACCTGCATTTGATTAAATAGACAGTATCCAAGTTACAGATGCAGTAGCACTATCTTCATGTAAAACCAAGCGCAAGCGAATTTTTATAAGAAATTGGAAAGCCAAAATTTGAATAAAAATTTTAACTATATAGTTAAATTTTTAACAAAAAAAAATTAAATTTTCATATCAGAAAGATACATTTTTTACCAAAAAATTTGCATTTTTAATCAATAAAAATAAATTTTTAACAAAATTGTCGAATTTTTTACGAAATAAGTAAATTATGAACCCAATAATAACATTTTTACCCGCAGAAGATGAATTTTCGACTGAATTTATAATGTTTGAGTAGACCTTTTCATTAAAAAGAATTCCCTTTCAACCAAAAGGATATAGGATATTCTTATTGCGATCTATTAATTCAATCGGAATTGAAGTGAATAAACGAGAACAGAGGCAAAGACAGTCTCAATAAGTAAATAGGAGTTTTGACGATTTATTGACAAAAGAATAATAATTTTAATAGTTAATTTTCAATCCTTCTAAAATTTTAAATGAGAAAACTGTATAATTTACTATATGAAATAGATGGTGGACATTTTGTCAGATAATGTTTTCGATTTTTTTAATCAAAAATTAAGTTTAAAATTTTGTTTTTGAAATATCCAAAATGCCTTTGAATTGTTTTGTCCAAAAAGAATTTCCTCCAAATTGCGCCCTATTATAATTAATTTTAGTGTACAGAATCCATGAAAATAAAACCAAGACTCCAACGACCAGATTCTTACGACACCATAAAATTTTCCTATTGTAGTTTCAAAAAAGATCCTCTTTATAAAAAAATTTGCTGAAGAAGAAAAAAATGTTGGCGAACAAAAAAAAAGAAAGAAAAATGACAAGGTAAAGAACCAAATCCCATTCCATCTCTTTTTTTCTTTTGTCTTATATTGTTATCATCATTAAATTACAATTAATAAAAATTTGAAAATAATATTTACCAAACGGTGAATAATTATATTTAATATTCATGTTGCATAATATTTGCAAATAGTTATTTATTGTGATTTGATAATAGTACCCGTGCAGAGATCGCCAAGTTTCTTCCTGGTTGCAGACGTGGGCCAGACTGGTCGCCACTAGCCTGGGCCTAGCTTGAATTTTCAAATGGCTCGCGCTTTAATCCGCCTTGTGTAAAAGTTCCTAAAATGGGCGACAGGTGCCTACGATAAAAAGCACTCTAAGAGTCCGAAGGCATCAATCAATCGAAAGTATCCTATACAGACGCGGTGAAATTTCAAGTAAGAACTGCTATTAATTATAAATAATTTTTTCACGTTAAGATTGCACGTGACTTCTAACCCCAAGTTGAGAAAAAAGTTTTCATTGAATTATGAAGTGTAAATGCGTTGTTAATTCGTGAAATGGTGTTTAAAACTTTAAATTATATGATAAATATAAGAGGCATAAAATAAAAAATTATTTTATATAGATTTTGATGATGCAGATGATGAAGAAGAATCAGAACAGGGCGAGGTAATGACTGAAATACTACAATTTGGAAATTCGAATCAGATTGAAGAAAATTTTGTAAATTTCAAACCATTGTAAGTTCAGTTGTAAACTTTAATTAAAATGAAAAATATTTTTGCTTAATTTATACTTTTAATTTTAAAAATAAAGAATGACAGGAAAATGATAATAAACTAGTGTCAGGCCTGGGCTAAACCCCGGCCAAGCTGGACGATCAAGCCTGTCCCTGGCCAGATTAAGTGTTTCATTCGAGCTCGACCCAGGCTAGATCACCAGGCCAGGGTCCAGTTTTGCCAAACCTGGGCTCTGCTTCGCCATGCAAAAGATTTTGTATAGGTAAAAATATGAAAGACAAAAGAAATAAAAGAAGACAAGAAAGGGGATTTGGTTGATTGCTATTTGATTATTTTCCCCTCTTTTTTATTTTAGTCCAAAACTGTTCTTTTCTTTTCCAAGAATTTTTTTTTCAAAGGATATTTTTTTAAATTACAATAAGAAAATTTTATGGTGATTGTTAAAATTTGTTGGCTGCATTCTTGTTTTGTTTAACGAATTCTGTACAATAACTTGATTATTTGACTTTAAATAGAATTTTAACTTCTTTTATATCTAATTAAAGTTTCTTAAATTATAATTAATTTGTTTAAGTACATCTTAATATCAATAAAATTTACAACAAAATTTACCTATGATTTTCTTTTATCTCTAAGAGAACGGATACTAAAATTTCAATGAAAATCACTAACAATGTATGAAATTCTGAGGGTAAGTCAACCTCGCAGGTTTTTCTTGACAGTTATACAAGAAAATTGGTTTTGAACTTAAATTAAATTTTTTTGTTTTGACTAAATTGAATTACCACCATGTCGTTTCGAACAAAATTTAAAAAATTAACTGATCATGTTTCAAAGTTGAAATTATAAAATTCAGACTATACTGATATTTATTTAATTCTATTAGGACCAGTGTGTCGGTTTAAACACTTTTTAGGACATGCTTAACGTTTTGAAAAGCAAAAATCCTTTTTTTTCTGCTTGCGAATCGTAAGATTAAATGTTCCAAAAATGAAGGTTAAGTTCGTTAATCAGACATTTTCAACAAAATTTAAAAAAATTAAAGCATTTTCAAAGTTTCTTATAGTTGGGTGGAAGACTTCAAAATCATCCAAATAAAACGTTCAAATTCAATGAAAATTAGAAAAGTTATATACTTTTGACAATTTTGAAAATGTTGAGAAAAATAAATAAGAAAATGTTTTTGTAAAAGATTAGGAAATATCATTCAAATCTAACACTAGATATCAAATATATTCAGAAACTATGTCACTTAAATTTTATGATCAGATATAAATTCAAAAAGTTTGAGCTCTGGCAAAATTTAAATACAATTTTGTTATGAGTTTTAGAAGTTTTTGGCAAAGTTTTTTTAACGCGTTAAATAGACTTGCAAATTATTCTTATGACATTTTTAAATTCGATAAAACTGGGAAAAGTTATATGGTTTTCAGCATTGTGGAAATTTTCAAAAAAAGAAAAAAAAAATTTAGTAGCTTAAGAAATATTAATCCAAATTTCTGCTAGATATAAAATATATGTTTTTTTCGAAACTATTATCCTGAAATTCCTTAACTAGACAAAAGTTTCAAAAGTCGAATCATTTTCAAAAATAATATGCAATTTTGGTTTTTTAAGAGATCCATGAGTTTAAAGCGTTGTTTTTAGTAGATTTTAACAAGATTTACAAATTATCTTCATGAAGTTTTTTAACTGGACACAAGTTATCGAGCGCGAAGCGTGAGTTTCCTAATGAGAATGTAATCGTTAAAGCCGTAGGTCCTTTGAGAACCTTCTTTTAAACAAATTTTTTTTTAATTCAGTTATAATTTATCTCTGTATTTCCTCAGAAGTTAAAATCACAGTTTTCGATTTAAATAAGAGTATTTACGATTTCTGAAAAAATGTAGTTAAAGTGTACGCATTTAACGTACGATAACGAGCGCTAAGCGCAAGAGCGTGCCCGTGCGCACTAGGAGCGCGTGGCGCACAATGAAAATGTGCCCGCGCAGTGTGCATATTGTTTTATTACATTTAATGTATCCCAAAAAACTTAAGGGTGATTTGTCATTAAAAAACATTTTCTTCAGAAGAATTGGGCTTGTTTTTATACGAGGGTGGATTGATAAGTTTCCGGCCTGACCAAGAGATGGCGCCACTAGGCCTACCTTGAGGTGGCGTTCTATAGTACCATCCTTAGATAGC
>NC_046660.1:39293507-39295476 GCF_010883055.1 Belonocnema kinseyi | reverse complement strand
ATTGATGCCGCACCCTCCCTACTCTCCAGACCTAGCCCCGAGTGACTATTTTCTGTTTCCTAACCTCAAAAAATGGCTTGGCGGTAAGAGATTTTCGGACAAATATGATCTCGATACCAGGTGCACCCAATTGGTGCTTTTTAATGACAAGTCATCCAAAAAGTTATCATGATACATGGAATCTAAAAAAAGAACCCAGTTTCCCCGGAGGAAATGGTTTCGGGCTATCTGGTGAACGCAATTGATACGTTTTAACGTCAAATCCTCTTCGATATTTTTGGATACATTATATATAATAAAAAAATAAAAACATTTCCCCGGGGGAAATTGGATACGTATACCTGCTGCATCCAATCCACGCATCCGATGCACTTAATTATTGCGTTTTAAATGAAGGCATGCTACTTGAAAAAAAGTCTTCCGAGAAGTAATCGCGATACATTAAATCTAAAAAAAAGAACCCAATATGTCTTGAATAAATGGAATCTGGATACCTGGTGCACCAGATTGATGCATTTAAAATTTAAAAAAAAACATATTCTCTTGAGGAAATTGGATCCGTATACCTAGTGCACACGATTCACGCACCCGATTCACTTGATGGTTTCGAAGACAAGACATCCGGTGAGCTATCGGGACACATTATATCCAAAACAGGAACCAAATTTCTCTGGAAACGTTGAAAAATTTGATACCTGGTCTACGAAATGTATGCTTTTTAACGGAAAGTCATCCAGGGGGCTATTGGGATACATTGAATGAAAAAAACAACAATTTTCACGCGGAAAGTAGAATCTGGATTTTAACCCGAATAAAAATGCTTCGACTTGAGTTTGACTTGAATTACCCCCAATCAAGACAGTCTGAAGTAGAAAAGGTCGACTTGAGCATGTCACAGTTTTGAGACGAAGCCAGACTTCAAACTATGTCTTAGAGGCAAGTTTTATGTCTTAAAGACATAAATTTATCTCTTGAGTCGAATTTTTATGACTCCAACACGTGCGGTTTATAGCTTCAAGCGTATTCCTGCCCTAACAAAAAGGGTAATTCTAACAGCTATAAAAGATAATCCTTGTTAATGGTTAAACAATCTTGTATATTTAATACAATGTGTATATATAATTAAAAATTTGTCATAAGGACAACCGCAGGATTTCGCCGGGAGCGGGTGCTAATCTGAAAAATTGCACCCGCTTCCAGCGAAATCGCGGGAAAATTCCAGCAATAACCACGTCTCACAACCGTGAGATAGGTGGTTACAGTCTGTAAAGGAATCAATACGACGATCCAGCAAAAGCCTCGTGGAACCTAAGAACACGGAGCAAACCAAGGACAACCGCCTTCTGCATTTTTCCCGCAAGTGTTCTAGCATATTGTTGACACGCAGGGATGCTTTTTAGACTATTAGCAAGTGAAAGCTTGGCACCTCCAAGAGCACCGATGATAAGGACGATCAGTTTAACAGAATATTCCGGGTACAATCGTTGCAACTCTCTTATAAGGTGTCGATACCTCTCTTTCTTTTCATTCTCCTTGGCTATGATGTTTTTGTCAGCTGGTGCCGAAAATTCGATAACGAACATGGTTCGCTTCTCGAAGTCAAGAAGAACAATGTCAGGCCTCGAGTGAGCAACAGAAACAATTGTCGAGAATATAAAGTTCCAGTATATACGGCACTTCCAATTCTCGACAATTGACTCAATTTCCCTAGGATCATTTAGAGGAGCGATATTAAGGTGAATGCCGTAGGAGTGACAGAGATGGTAACAAAGTACTCTTAGTGCCGCATTGTGCCTTTGAATGTAGGTCGTTCCCGAGTGTGTTGGACAGCTAGATAGTATGTGAGCTAAATTCTCAGGGTGTGCACGGCACGCCCTGCTGCTATCATCGGGAATGTCTTGGCTCAAAATGTGGCGACGGTATGTTAAGGTGGAAATGACACCGTCTTGGCATGCAAAAATGAAACCCT
>NC_046660.1:39291349-39293407 GCF_010883055.1 Belonocnema kinseyi | reverse complement strand
GCTCCTTTGCCTACTTCCTCGTGATTCCTGACCATTTTAAGAAGAGGGTCTCTTCCATTTGCAACTCTATATGCTGTACCCAGAATAATCCTGTTGTGAAGAAATTCAAGACTCAATATTCCGCGACCCCCTTGACGGCGTGAGATGTACAGTCGCGGAACGGAAGATTAAGATGCATGCTTTTGTTCATGTGCATAACCTTTCTTGTCCCGATATCAAGAGATCTGAGCTCGTTCTTCGTCCATGGAACTACACCAAATGAATAGATTAGTACCGGGACGGCAAGCATGTTCGTTGCAGATACTTTGTTCCTCGCGGACAGTTCGGAAGACCAAATCTGTCGGATCAGACGTTTGTATCTGCTTCGGAGAATATCCTTTATAGATGTCACATCCTGAATGCGGCTCTGTGGCACGCCCAGGTATGTATAAGTCTCTCCAGCGCAAAGGTGTCGTATGGCGCTTCTATCAACGAGCTCAGGATCTTCAGGGTTGCCATTAAGTTTTCCTCGCTTCAAATAAACCTTAGCGCATTTGTCTAACCCACATTCCATTCTAATTTCCTTAGTATATCGTTCGACAATCCCCAGAGCTAGATGCAGTTGCTCTCTGTTTTTAGCATAGATCTTAAGATCGTCCATGTAAAATACATGAGTGACCTTGTACTTTTCCACGCAAGTACCCGTCGGAATGACGCAGTGCTAGAGATAGTGGCAATAATATAAGGCAAAAGAGGAGTGGGCTCATGGTGTCGCCCTGAAGGACACCTCTCTGAAACGTGACCTTGTTAGTTGTCACACGATTTTTGACAGATGAGATAGTAAATTTGGTTTTCCAAAGCGTCATCAATCTCTCTATGCACCCAACTATTTGCGGATGAACCTTTAAGATTTCGAAAAGACAGATGATAAGTCTATGGGAAGTAGAATTAAAAGTTTTCCGATAATCAATCCAGGCCAACGATAGGTCTCGCTGGTAGAATGCTGCATCTTTGCAGACACATCTATCGATGAGCAGGTTCTCCCGACATCCGGTTACGCCTTTCTTTGAGCCTCGTTATTCATACATTTCATGCCACACAGGTTCAATTGCCCGAACAATCCTATCATTTAGGATAGCGTGTTTATATAGCGTGTTCAGAGAAGTTATTGGCCTGTAGTTCTTCGGGTCAGCTAAGTTGCCTATTTTCGGCAGGAGTATTGTGCGCCCTGCCACCAACCACTCTGAAATCGGCTCTTCCGACTTCAAATATGATGTGAAAATACGGGACAAATGCTGATGGGTTGAAGAAAACTTCTTCCACCAGAAGGTTTTGATACAATCTGGTCCCGGTGCGGGATAGTTCTTCATCCCTCTTAATACTTTTTTCACCTCCTCGGTAGTGATGGGTGGACATTCTTTATCAGGTGTTATGAGGGCAACACATAACTCCTTGAAGCTATTTATATTTACTGAGTCTTCGTCCAGTCTATGCTGAGCTTCGTAGACTTCTCTCCAAAGTACTTCCACCTCCTCTGGTTTGGGTGGGTGTTCGACAGTAACTGGAGGGTCTTGGAAGAGTCGAGATGGGTCAGAGAGAAACTGTTAATTTTCTCTGACCCACCTCTCCCTCCGCTCTACACTACTCTTAGCGTCCGATAATATCCATATTCTCGCAATAATATGTTGCCTGATGGTCAGCAGCTTTGACTTGTTAAGTGTGTGATAACGGGTCCGGAGTTCGCGCGCGAACTTTCGAATCTTAGCGGTAAAATTGCTGCCAGATGTGATGCAGTCAATCACAAATTGAATTCGGGACGCGTACTGTCTTGCCCAGCCTATCTTTATGGCAAGTTGATGCATTCGTCTTTTGGTCTTATGATCAGACGTTGGTTTTTTTTACGGTTCGCATCGGCCAAAGCTCTCGCTGCATTATACACACAATAATTGATAGCCCAGTGGTCGGATTCACCGGAAAAATCCCACGAAGCTCGTCATCCATTTACGCCTGATCTTTAGGCTTGAGAGAAACCTTGGTGTTGATGTTTCTCCGGGTCGTAAAGCACATAGCATGCAGTCG
>NC_046660.1:39285639-39291249 GCF_010883055.1 Belonocnema kinseyi | reverse complement strand
AAACTAATTTTCAGACCAAAAAGAAAGAAAATTAAAAAAAAGAGTTGAATTTTTAACCAAGCAATTTTCCTACAATTTTATGAAGACCCGGCAAATTAAAAGAATTGCTTCAAAATCTTCCAGATTTCATTTTTTTGAATTTTAGACATTTTAAATACTATTTCTCTACATGAATTACAATAAAATATTTTCATTATCTTGTGACCTTTTAAATCCTTAAAAAGCATTCTAAGTTTCTCGTTCACACTCTTCAAAAATCAAAGCTGTGTTTGAAGTATTTTTTAAACATTTTCAAGTTTCCAATAATTTATATATTATTTTAAGCCAAGTTTTTGAAACAGAGTTTTGGTTAGCCTGGTTTATTAGATAGAATATTATTTTAGAGACCTAATGCCAGTGTTTTTTATCTGTGTACGACAGAGATCTCTGTATTGTATAGAGTTTCGGTTAGCCTCTAAAATAATATTTCATCTAATCAAACAGTCTAGTCGAAACTCTGTTCCCGTAAATTTGCTTCAAAAACTTAAAATTGACAACTGACCTTAAAATAATAACATCTATGAAAAATAATTTCGATCGAAATTAAGGAAATACAAGTTCTAAAATTTGCACTGTTGGTGCTGCGGTGGCGCATTTGGTAGCGCCCGTCACATGTAATGAGGAGATTGTTGGTTCAAAACTAGCCCGCAGTGAATTTTTCCAAATTAATAATTGAGTTAACATTTTTTCTTTTTTAATAAAAATTACTTCTTTTGTGTTGAAAATCAATTTTTTTCACCAAAAAACACTCTATTTCATGTTTGGTTGAAAATTCATTTCACTTGTTGAAAAATCCTTAATTCGACATATTTTCGTGAAGATACATTATTTTAGTGAAATAATCATTTTTTTGGTTGAAAGTTTTGTTATGTTAAAAATTCGTTTTTATCTCTTTAAAAATACATTTTTGAACCACAAATGTAACTATTTCATTCGGGCTTGGTAATTTGTCTTTTTTAGGTGAAAATAAAACTATTTCGGTAGAAAATTCATATTTTCTCGTTAAAAATTAAAATTTTTTGCAAGGAATTCGTCATTTTGGATTGAAAATTCAACATTTTGCCTAAATTGTTTTTTCTTAATTGATTCAAAACGTAGGTGTTGTTGTAAGAAGTGCCAGTTGTTAAACGTATGAGACATTAATATAAAACAAAGTTTTTTTTTACTCCCTTTTGAGTCAAATAAAATATATTTGGAACATTTATAATTTTCTGATTTTGGATATGATATTTATATATTATTAAGTGTTGTACTACAGAAATGTTTCATAATGCATTTTAGCCCTTATAATGAATTATTTGATTCGGCGCATTAATTTTGAAAGTCGTGCGCGCTACGACAAAAATTTTAACAAATAGTTTGAGTTATTATTAAAAATTTCCAACAAAAAAAATTTCAAGACAAACAAAGATATTTTTAAAACCTCAATTTTTAATTCCTGAACTCTAATTATGTCAGAATATAATAGATTTTATTCTTTTACGATTATTCATTTTGATGAAAAGAGATATTTCAGGTTTCACTTGTGTAAAAAACTACGAATTGTTTGCCGACGTTTCGTGAACATTGCAGTTCACATCTTCACAGCTGACCTTCTTTATCCCTGCAAATGTAAACTGCAATGTTTACGACACGTATGTCAGAATATGTTAAAAAATTAAAGTATACAAAATTTCCATCGTTGCATAGTTTCCTTTATGAGGAAAAATTGTTCATTAATTTCATTACCAAATGTTCACAGTTCGCAAAAAAATGGACATAAGGGAAGAAAAAGTACAAACATTTTAATTCCAATCATCCTTTAAAACAGTTTTTCTTTACCTATCTAACTTCATTAAACCTTAAAAGTAAAGGGTGTGCTGAGTGGAAATGATACTTTTTGTGTCAAAATATCTATCTTAAATCCAAGTAACTTATTTTGTGTTTCCCGAAACATATGTACACGTAAAAGAAATATTTGTATCATGAAAGTCAAGTATACAAAGAATATTTATGTTTATACCAATGTCCTTTTACCATATCACTCCCTTTTTCGGCCATCATAATAACCGGAGAATTAGTGTTTCCTCTAACAACATTCGGCAGGATAGAAGCATCAATTACACGTAAATTTTTAATACCACGAACACGTATTGTAGAATCAACAACCGCTTCCGGATCTTCGTTAGGATCCATTTTACAAGTCCCAACCGGATGATATACCGTGTGAGTATATTGTCTAATTACACACATCCAATATGCTTCAGTGTTGAATTGAAATGCAGCACAAGGAGGCAAAGGCGTTTCATTGAGCCTAAAATTATTTTGTTTGAACGCTGGAGTATTAAATAATCCAAGGCTAATTCTGACACTTTCAAGCATGACTTCATGTATAAATTCTCTGCTAAATATCTTGCTTGAATTACAGGTGCACCCCAGATTGGATCAGTGTCATTGAGTTTAATAAAACCCCTACTTTTTGGTTTTAATAGAGTTGGCAAAATAAAAAATTGATTGTAATAAACAGGATTGCCACCATCAGCTAGAAAAAGTAATTGCATATCTGGTGCTCTCGGACTTGTTGCATACCTATTTCTAAAAAAAGTAGTAATAGTAGAGACACCTGTTGTAGAATATGGACCTCTATGTGTTGACAGATAATAGTTTCAATCATCTAGCCTTTCTGGGCAAATAGTACCCCTGTCTCTAACCTGGCAAGCAATTCCCGTAAAACTCACGTGATCTTGAAGATTATGACCGGCAGGTAAATTTTTTTATTACATCGATACCATGTTTTTGAAGCTCATAAGATGGGCCTATTCCAGAAAACATTAGTAACTTTGGAGAATTTGTAGCACCTACAGATACAATCACTTCTTTTTTTGCCATTACTGTCCTACTTTGACCTGTGAAAGTATCTGTATATTCGACACCGATCGCTATCTTTGTGCGCCGGTCAATCAAAATCCTTGTTACGAAAGTTCTGGTCATTATAAACAAATTAGACCTTTTTCCTCTAATTGGCATAAGAAACGCTTCGTTTGTACTTGCGCGAGATCCATTATATGATGTTGTCTGCAAATTCATTGCTCCTAACTGTAACTCCGCATTGATATCCAGATTTTTAAATGCAAATTCTTCAAGTCCTTGTAAAATAGTTTTTGCATCTGGTGTGGTATAAGGAAACCTTTATACAGATTGATATCCTGCAGTTTGATAATATATAGGATTTTCTTTCAGAATCTGCAAGTTACATAAAATTATTATTAAATTCTAGGAAATCTCATTTAGGACTTCCAAAATATGGGTTTGCTTACATCTTGATCATGGTTATCTTCCGATTTCTTAAAGTAAGGCAACACGTCTCTGTAACTCTAACCTAGATTTCCCGATTCTGCCTAATGATTAAAATCGTCTGAACTTCCTCTAACGTACAGCATGAAGTTCAATGTACTTGATCCACCCAATACCTACACAAAACCATTTCTCAAATTCATGACAACTGCACTTAAATTTAAAAAAACATATCTTATTAAGCATGATCACTGTCACAAACGCTTTAGTTATTATAAATTAAGTAATTACTTTGCCACGAGGCCAGACACATGCTTTTTGAAATAAACATGCATTTGTTTCTGGTTGAGTTTTATAGTCCCAATCAATGTCAGTTTTTTCAATATCTAACATGAATCCTGGTATATGGGCAGCTTCTGGCTCCTCTCTTCCAGCTTCCAATAAAAGTACCTGAGAATAGTTTAAAAAATTATAATCATCTTATTGAAATTGTTGTCAGATTATACGGCGTCTAATTCAGTCACCTTTTTTATAACACCAAAAATTCTTTATTTAGAGCGATTAACAACTTTGTTAAAGATTTGAACAAAAATACTTTTATTTTAATATTTTTGAAGTATATTTACATTCCATTTGCTGATCTCTGAGAGTCTGTTTGCAACTACGCATCCTGCTGTTCCTGCTCCTACAATAATGACATCAGACGCTGGTGACTCTTGTTGTACTTGCTTAAAATATAAATTTTTTGTGAATATTAGATAAACTCTTTAATAAGTGAATTAGGGTATGTTTTGAGAAAATTTAAACTTTGCCCAATGGGCGATTTGGCTTTCTATGGCGCAAGCCAGTAATTAGTACGAGTTCCACAGATGTTAATGTACAGAATTCCTAAAAAATCCAACTTCTAAATTTGGACAACCGCCATAAAATGTTTCTATTGGGATATGAATAGGGATCCTTTTTATAAACAAAAAAATTCCTTTTGAAAAAAAAAAAAATTTTTTAATTATAAAATCACAATAAATGAAAATTTGTAAATAATTTTCACTTTAAATATCGAATATAAATATTCACCATTCGGTGAATATCATTTTCAAATCTTTTTTTATTGTAATTTGATGATAATAAAAACATAAAAGACGAAAGAAAAAAAAAGGGAAGGACATTTGATTAGTTGCCTTCACATGTTTCTTTCCTCTTTTCATTTTAGATCTTATTCTTTTTTAAGAAGTTTTGTTTTAAAAGAATTTTTTTAAGACTGCAATAGGAACATTTTATGATGATTGTCTTGCGTTTGGATTCTTCGTGTTATTCTCAGGAACTCTAACATTAACTTGATAATTGGACGTTAAATAAGAATTTACATTTGATTTCAATCCAATTTCAGTTTCCTTCATTTTAATTTACATAGATGTTGTATAATATTGTGCGTGATAATTCAGTTGTACAAAGAATCTCTCTTCCTAAAATATTAAAAATATCCATATCTTACCCAGTGGGCACCTTAACGATATGGACATAAGATGTCATAAAGTTGTCGTAAAGATGTCGTCACGATGTCGTAAAGACGTCACCAAACTTTGTGCCCACTGGCTTATTCGATACATATTTTATGGTTCATTATTTAATATTCTTATTCACATGTTTAGCGTCACCAAATACGTGGTTTAATACTTCCCGTTTTTCATTTAACATTGCTTCTTACAGCTTACCCTAAAATAAATCTTCATTCGAAACGAAGTTCTTTAAACTACTTGTTTATTGTAGCAAAGTAAAAATTTTACATGTTGATAGCCCAAAAATTGAGAACTTTAAGTCTTAATCATTTTTACTTTTCTCTTTAATAATAATTTTGTTCTCGAATTATATCAGTAAATTATGTTTTAAGGTCTTGATTATCTATAAGCTAATTTTTCAACGCTATACGCTATACGCTATACGCTCGATCTTCCTGCACAGACTTTCTAAAACTAAAGGTGAAAGAATCGACAACAATAATTGGGTGATTGTAAATTCTCTTTTGTTAAAGCTCCTTCGGTTTTAACGAAAACATTCTCATCACATATCTTATGCTTCGCACTCGAGTTTATCCCTGGTATTCCATATCATTCCCATAAATGTATATTACTTTTATTCGTAACTTGCATTGGTATTATTAAAACAGACGAAATTTCATTGTCCCTTTTTAAAAAATGCGCAATCTTTTTGAAAAATTTGGTCACTTAATGTTTTATTGCAACTTTTGTCGTTGTTCCATAAACTGAATTTTCTCATTTCCAATGTTTTCTCTATGATTTA
>NC_046660.1:39274580-39285539 GCF_010883055.1 Belonocnema kinseyi | reverse complement strand
GAATATTGGAAATACTGTGAAGATATTGCATGAAAAAATGTAACTTTTAGATTTGTCGTTATTCAAGAAAATTCAAAAAGTTCTTATGATAAGCTTTTAGGGCATTTAGAAATCAAAACCAATACTTCTCTTGCTATTTTTTTCATATCGCCCGTTAATTGGCTTAAAAGGTTCATTTTCGTGTGTTTTTTGGAATTTTTAAAATACTATAACTCTCATAATTTTCAATTTTATGAAAAAAGCCATTAGATCAATTGTTCGACTCTTTGAATACTATGAATAACCGTACAGAGAATTCTTGAATTAAAAGAAAAATGGTCTCAAAAATATTCAAAAGGGGGTTTCAGAACGTGGACATTTGACCAAAACTGAGGGGAGGCCGCGAGTTTTTAGATTTGACGCATATCTAAAACATTCTCTGATGAGAATGTGAAAATAATCATTTATACAAATTTTGTTGCTCTACGTTCGGTGCAAAAACTTTTTTTATTTATTTTGGCTTAGCTTGTGTCGTGTACCTAAAAATTAAATGTTTGTGTTTCCAATGTTTTTTTATATAAATAAAGCAAAAACTACGTGTCCTATAAAATAGTGATTGATGACAATTTTGTAGATATTTTTTGGGTAGACAATGTTTGTCTTATAATTTTGTTCCTATCGTGCATAGTTTGACCGAAAAATGCAATTTTTGATTTTTAATTAGTTTTTGTGCAGTCAAAATTTGAATTTTTCGAAAAAATTAAAAAAGTTGATATGATAATCTTGTAGGGCTCTCAAAAAGTAACATTTTTCTTTTCAAGCACTATGAACAACTGTACACAGAATTTTTGAATCATGAAAATATGTGTCCTCAACCATTTTCAAAATAAGCTCACTTCTAGTATTTTTATCCAAAATGGCTGGCCAACGAACTTGACCTTTAGTTTAGGACACTAAACGAGTGCACCAAAATCCAATCTAATAGATCAATTTTTTTTTAAAGTTATCGTGCTCACAGACAGATAGGCAGACATAAAGACAGGCATAACGACAGACAGATAGACATACCGGTAGACAGATTCATAAAAACCTGTTTTTCGGATTCAGATAGTCTCAAAACGTGGACCTTTTGACAAAAACTAGGGAGGTTAAATTTTATACAAACTAATACCTTCTCTGATGAGAATGTAAAAATAATTTATTTGTCACGAATAATTTTTTGATCGTTCTGTTTTTAGTGTAGATCATAAAAAATAGCATACAAAAAATAAAAAGTTAAATTTTTTGAAACCCCACACACGAGACCAAAAAGAAATTAAAAGACAAAAGTTGTGGTAAGAAAGTGCCCTCGCAGCGGGCACATTTTTTTCCTGTTAATGACGTTTTTCATGAATAAGGCCAAAACTACGCATCCTATCAAAAAGTGGTTAATCACAAATTTGCAGATATTTTCCAAATGCACAATTTTTTGTCCATTTATCTTTTACCGTATTTTGCACAGTTTTGCCGAAAAATGTAATTTTTGGATTTTTCATTATTTCGCATGCTATCAAAATTTGAATTTTTGATTTTTCAAGAAACTTCAAAAAGTTGTTACAATAATCTCGTAGGGCATTCAAATAGCATCATTTTTCTTTTCTTGACTTTTTTTATATCGCTTATTTGGCATAAAACGTTCATTTTCGTGTGTTTTTTGGAATTTTGTAACTGCTATAACTCTGGTAATTTTTGATTAAAAAAAAGTCGTTGAGATAAATTGTTCGTCTTTTTAAATGCTATGAAAAACCGTACAGAGACTTTTTGATTTTCAAAAAAAGTGGTCTCAAAAATATTGAAAATGTGCCCACTTTTTGAATTTTCATCCAAAATGTCTGGCTAACGAACTTGACCTTTAGTTTAGGAGACTAAAGGAGTGCACCAAAGGGCAATCCAAAAGATTAATTTTTCAAAAGTTATCATGTTCACAGACAGACATACAGGCAGACATACAGACAGACATACAGACAGACATACATACAGACAGACACATTTTGTAAAAATTACCCCTAATTATTAATTTTCTTCTATTTTCGCATAGATCCTCATGAACAGATTAGTTACAAGATTGTATGTATTCTTAAATATATTTTTCATTGTTCAATCAATTGTTACATAAAAAAAATCATCTGAATAATTTTGCTTTTATGTAAAAGCGTGATTCAAGAACAATTTAGTTTTGCTCTAATTTAACTTTTTAACGAAAGCTGTTTAAAATTCTTACTCGTTTGCTACTTTTTTAAGAGATATCCAAATTTAAGCCCAAGATTATATCTTCGGAGATATTTAATATTTCGTAAACAGCTTTCATTTATTTAAATAATTTATTATCTTATTATATCGCGAACTAATAACATTTTTGAAATGGCATGTCCTCGTTTATGAAAGTGTATTTTAAATTATTTAATTTCGTTGTATATTTATTGTTGAAACAATTTATAATTGTTTAAATGACACTTTCGACAGGAAAAAGTTAAAGAAACTTTTTTTGGATATTTTTTCAATGAGTTTCATTGCTTGATACGAATTCACAGTTTATTTAGTCCTCTTTTAATTGTTGAAAGAATTTTGGTTTGCTTATTAATATTATTTTCTGTTGAAGCTGCTATGCTTCTGCTCGTTTTTGGTATATTTTTGTCTGGCGACTTTTTCTTTCTTCCCCCTTATTTAGAGCAACAGACTGTTCAAAATTTAGAAATAAATTATCTGTAAAGATTAGTTTCAAGATCCTAATTTATGGTTTCTTCTTTTTTTAACCGAAGTTTTTAATGGCTTAATTTTTAACTGTTCAGGTTTAAATTAATTAATTTGGACAATTTCTAATTATAAGGCATCTAATTTTCAAAGAATTTAGAGTAAGTTAACTTTAATGTTTCAAAATATTTTTCGTAATACTAAAACTTCTGAATTTCATACGGCGAAAATAACTTTTATGCTGGAAAAAATCCTGATTTTTCCTTGAGCAATCGTTCGTTTTCTCTGACATTCAAATACCAGCATCTTATTATATTATTATTATTATTAACATTGGACCTTTTATAAACGATAAAAACAATATTTCAGATAAAAATTTATAGCTGTGATCTTTATTTAATAATTTTAAACAAGAAAATCTGCTCGCTTTGCAGGCACATTCCCATCGCGCGTTGCGCGCGCGGCTCGCAAGTTTGAGCGCGCCTAGGGCGCACGACTGTTGGTTCTCGCGCTTCGCGCTCGAAGGTGTATTTATCTCGCGCTTCGCACTCCATGCTGCATTTGTCCCGCCCTTTGTGGTCGGTCTATGTATTTGCCCCACATTTGTACACAGACCTATTAAGGTTAACGAACCAAGCATCGACAACTGTAATTTTTTGATTGTGAATTCTCCTTTGTTGAAGCTACTTCGTCTTTAAAGAACACACATTCATCACATTCATCCGTGATAGTCAGTTTTCCCATAAAAGCATACCTTCTTATTATTATGAGAATGTAATAATTCAGTATTTGTTGTGCGATTAAAAGATGAATTTTCGATTTTTTAAAATTCTAAAACCTGTTATGATGACCTTGTAAGTTTTTTAAATAGTAACGTTTTCCTTTTCTTGCCTTTTTTTATATCGTGCGTTGATTGTTTTAGAATTTTGATTTTCATTTTGTATTTTGAAAAAGTCATAACTCTGATAATTTTCTTATTATCAAAAAAATTCATCAAGATAAATTGTTAACATTTTCGTGTGCTATAAATAGGTGCACACAGAATTTAAAAATCTTTGGCCCCTAAACCTGTCAAAGCCCAATTGAATTGAATTAGGCAGTCCAAAGACATCCAGTATACATACGACAACGACAGACGGATTCTAACCTGAAAACTTTTTGTTCCTTCTGAGGAAATCTCAAAACGTCGATATTTGATGGAATCCGCGAAAGCTATTTTTCATATGAAACCAATACCTTCTCATTGTAGTGTTAATGTAAAAAGCGCGTGCCCTATTAAAGAAATGTGAAAATTCAAATTTTAGATCTTATTTAGGCTAACCATTTTTTATTACACATTTTACTGTACCGAGCACCGTCTTCCACACATTTCGTTTGTTTATTTTTTCGTAACTTGTGTCGAACAGTGAGTCATTATAAATTTGTAGTTTTTTCCAGTGCGTGTAATCTGAGCTTTTTCATTTTTTTCGTATCTTGCATAGTTTAACCGAAAAATGGAATTTATGGATTTTTTTTTTTGGGTAGGATCAAATTTGGAATGTTCAACTTTTCGACCAAATTAAAAAAGTTGTTATCATAATAATTTAGGGCCTTCAAAAATCAAAGTTTTTCTTCTCTTGACTTTTTTTTTGTATCATGCGATGTTTGGCTTAAAATTTTCATTTTAATTTGTTTTTTTTTGATTTTAAAAATCCTCTAACTCTGGTAATTTTTGATTTTTTAAAAAAAGTCATTAGGATAAATTATTCAACTTTTTCAATACAATAAATAACCATACAGAGAATTTTAAATTTTCAAAATTGTGGTCCAAAAAATATTCAAAATGTGCTCACTTTTTGAATTTTCATCCAAAATGGCTGGCTAACGAACTTGACCTTTAGTTTAGGACACTAAACGAGTTTGCTAAAGGTCAATCTAATAGATTGATTTTTCGAAAGTTATCGTGTTCACAGACAGACATACAGACATAAAGAAAGACAGACAGGCAGACAGAAATACAGACAGACATACAGACAGACACATTCGTGAAAACCTGTTTTTCGGTTTCAGAGAGTCTCAAAACGTGGACATTTGACAAAAACTGGAATTTTATTTTTAAAAAAATCAATTTCCAAACCCTCCAAACCATAAAGGCAGATAATCTACACAATATCGATCAAGTTAAGAATCTCCAATAACGGAAAATTCTTAACGTCTTAGTAAGACTAGATAGAAAATAATATTTTTCAAATTAAAATTAATTCTTGAAAAAAAGATCCTACTCCATCTTCGCTCCGTTGGGAATCGAACCACAAAACTTTGGGTGCAAAAGAAAAAGAAAATAAAAAAAAAGTAGAAAAAATTAAAAAATAATCACTTGTACCATTATCACCTAGCTAAAAATTCGCGTTATTTTCTTGAATTAAGAGTTCTTATTCTGATTCCTCTAATAGCTTAATTAGAAAAGCAACTGACCGAAAATCAGAAGTTTTGTGGTTCGATTCCCAATGGAGTGAAGATGGAGTAGGATCTTTTTTTCAAGAAATAATTTTAAAAAGTATTCCTTATATTCTTTTATACATTCTTAAGTCTTTTAACATGGCATTGAATTCTTAGGCATTTTATTACATTTTTTCGATTCCCTTGAGTTTCTCTCCACTTATTATGAATTTATTTAATACAGTCAAATTCTTTAATACTTAAACAAATTTTTGAATTAAGTTGAATTTTGAAGAATTTCGTCCAATTTTTCTAATTTCCTTCTTCTCTATATTTAGGGTGAGTGACCCAGTGAATGAACACTTAAGGAAATCACTGATTACAACTAGTCAATTTCATGTTATAAGAATTTATTATTCTCACAAAACTTTCGAAAATAGATTCTTAGGGGTTCAAATTTCATAATCCGATAAAGAAATTTTGTTTTTACCAAAAAAAAATATATAAAAAATAATTAAATAGTGCAAAATTAACGAAAACACCAGTGAATGAACACTATGAGCCAATCAATGAACAGAAGAGCACCAGTGAATGAAGACTATAATCACTACAAATTAGCATTAGGATTTAGGTATAAAATTACATTCATTACATGCATTATTTAAACACAAAACACAAGACATTTAGATATAAGGAAAGGAGGGGATACAAAAGTTGAACGCAAAACTAGGTTAACTTTTCCTCATTTTTTAATCACAATATTTATTTTTAAAACATTTCTATCAGTTCTTTTAACCTTACAAAAAATACAACTTTTCGTTTAAAAATAGACAACTCTTATCTAGTGACTGCAATAGAAAACTGTGATTTTTAGGAGACATAACATTTGTAATACAACACCTTACTATGTTGCTTTAGGTTAAATTAGCAAATACAATTATAAATCACAGTGTTGTAAAAATGGAAATTTTTTATACATTTATAAATTTATATTGAATAGTACGCAGTAGTACCTAGCACGAATGAATGTTTTTCATAGTTAAGCAGCGTTTTCTAAATGCAAAAAAAGCATTAAATTTCTAACCCCAAAGTTGTCTGACCTTTAATTTAGTTCGTGCGTACTTTTTCGATGTTCTAACCACAAAAATATACATTTAAACTATAACTATATATAGTTTGTATTTATATTTATATATTCGATATTTATAGTCACATTAATTGAAAAAAACTTATTTATATGTAACAAAACAACAGCCAGGTCTCCGTCATTTGCTGTTCATTTACCGGAAATGCGGGGTGACAATTTTGCTCCAATAAATGAACACAGCGTTCGTTCACTGGAACATGGGCAATTTAAAGGTCCAGTACCTGAACACTCATTTATTAATAAAAAAAACGTACATTTTGTAAAAAAACCTTGTGGGAAATTGAATAATAATATCTTACAACTATAACAGCACAACTTTGATGCAGAAAAGGTAAAGAATATTTCTGTAAAAGCAGTGTAATCAAGGAGTTGCTTAGGCACGTACCTTATAGTGGTCGACGACTTTCTCACCATCACTCACCATAATCGATGATGCTTTACATTCAAGAAATTTTTTAAATTATTTACAATGATTTACTGCAATGAATTTTATATTAAACTTTTCAAAATTGCTTCAAGATTTCAAATATATAGAAATTTATGAAGACTTCAACTTTAAAAGATTATATTTATATATTTTTCGCATTAGTGTTCATTCACTAGTGACTGTTCAGCCACTGGATCATCCACCCTACTCAAATCTTATTCTACTCGTTGGTTTATTTTTAAAATTAATGCCGAATTCGTTCCAATTCGTCTAAAAATTTATTAAATGTAATTGAATTCTTTTAAATTCTTTTCATTCTGTCACTTTTTCAATCTAAATATACTACTTTTTCAATAAAATTAGGCTTAGCAATCCTGCGTCTTCTTTTATTACATTTATGAGCAACAATTTGACAAAAGCTTTCTCGTTTAATCTAGCACTTCTTCAGTTCAATAATAATTCTTATAGTATTAAAGAATCTTTTGACAGTTATCCGCTACAATGCTGGAAAAGCAACACCAAAATGACTGATTTTCATCAAAAATACCATCACCTACATTTTTAATGTAACTAAAAAAGTAATTATTATTTTAGTCACTGTTTCTAAAAAAACTTCAACCATTTGCCTAATTCGTAAATGATCTACAAACGTAACTTCGTTATAACTATCTTAACGAAAGCAGTAACTACTTAAAAAACAATTTATTACTATGAATGGGAAATACAATATTGAACATTTTGACATTTAATTCAATTAAAATGGTTTTCCGTGTAACATTATCTAAACAATATTAATCAATTTTACATATATTCAAAGCGAAATATTGCAAGCTTTAATGATTTTTTTGAAACTGTTATAATAGCTGAGAATCACCGAAAACAAATCTTTATTAATACCTAAATTCTTTAAACAACTTTTTTATTGCAGAAAAGAAAAAAGGTTACAGTGAAGTAAATTCAAGTAAGTTAGAAATAACATTATCTCTAAATTTTCTCTGTTATTAGTATTTTACCTAAATTCTCGCCTAAATTGTAGATAAACTTATTCTGCGCAGAACACTGAGTAATTTCCCAGTGGGAAAAAAAAATTAAGGACGTCCTAGAGACGCCTTTGTGACATCCCTAAGACGTCTTTTACAACATGTCTTTTGGACGACCTAGGGATTCTCTTGAAACGTCTAATGTCAGTACGAAAGACGTCTTGAGAATATCCAAGTCTTTAAGACGTCTTTAGCTCATCTTAAGGACGTTGGACGTCTTATAGACGTTAATTGGACTGACATAAGACGTACTAGGAACGTCCCAAAGACGTTTTTGGGTCTTTCATAATTATGAGCCCACTGGGATCAGGCAACGTACTTGCCATGCGGCTACCGTTGGTGGCATCGCATGCTCTTATAAAATATCTAAGTTCGTCATTTTCATATAAATCCATCAAAAAATTGCGAGAAATCTTCCTTGAATATAAAGAAACAACCCGTGTAGAAACTGCCAAGATAATTACAGTTTCCACGCTTGGGCCAGGCCGGGGGCCCCTATCCAGGTTCTAGCTTGTATTTCCTAGTTGCTAGAGCTCGATCCCGACTATTTTTAGGGATTTTAATTAAATAATTATTTTAACTTTTTCATTATTGAATGTCCCGAAAATAAATTTTTGTCCTGATTTTTTGTAAGAAAGAAAGTCAAACTCCATCTTCACGAAAAACTTTGAATCTTCAGAAAAATTTGCGTCTTATGGCAATCTTAAGCGTTATAAAATAGTTTGAAATATCTAAAAAAAACAAACCTTACACGAAAGTTTAAAAAATGTTATTATTAAGAAATTGTCAAAGTTCACGGTCAAATTTCTGAGTTCCGTCATTAAAAATATGAAATGTTCATAAAAAGTTACATTTATTGTCATTTTAAAAAGTTTTAAAGTAGTCTAGAACAGGAAAGAACAAAAAATTACACAAAGAATAATTGTAATCGATTTAAATTATTAATTCAAAAATTATTTTATTGACATCTAGTTTAACGCTGAAATGATGTTGACTACATCATGGTCACGCCTTTTCATCTTTAGAAGACAATCACTTTTACCGTTAATTTTTTTTTACCGCTAATAGTATGCACTTTAATGGCTAAACGATTGCATTTTGAAAGCGCGGTGATGCGATTCTACGCATGCACACACGCATGCGCGTAAATTATTTTTCGGTAATAGCACGTCCCATTTTAACCGTTAAACTGCAAATTCTACACGTTCAAGTTGACTCGCTTATCGCTTAAACGATTCTTGGTTAAACGACTCACACTTTAACCATTTCAGTATCTGTTTTCTAACTTAATTCTCAAACGATGGCACTTTAACCGTAAAAGTATTTCTTTATTGTTTAGATTAAATTTCTGAGAGTGTAGAGGTGTCCCAGGAAAATTTATGTTGAACCAATATGGATAAGCATGCTATTGTATTGAGGGCCATCGCCTGTATTGTACTCATGGATTCCACAAGGCATGAGATCAGTCCATGCAGGCCCCCACAGGGCACCCTTAATTGCCCCACACGATATATTTATATTTTGTATTAATTGATTGAAATGTATTATTCGTTATGAACAATTTATTTACACATTTAAATATTTAAAAATATTGCGTAAGCCGTGACCAATCTGAAAGTGGAGCGACAGATCAGTGTCAATCAGTTGGACCTTCTCGATGATATTTTGAACATGCAAAGAGAAGGACGTGTTTTAAAGGAACATGGTGGACAGTGCTAATGAATTTTTACTTTCATTCTACCTTAACTCCATTCCGATTACAAGGCCAGGGCCTAGTTTTGCGAGGCTTAGGCACAGTTAAACCCACGTTAAAACTTTCACACAAAAATATCTTCTTTACAGTCTTTGACTTGGATTTTCCGTTAATACCTTCTGTTTTCAAAACTAAAAAAAAATATGGTTACTGATAGGCTTTAGTTTTCAATTAGATATATACTACATTCATAGGGGAAGTGACATTTTCTGCTTATAGTTCGATCTTTTGAAACAATTTTTATTAAACTATTTAATTACATTCAACTTTTAATTAAAAGGTGTCGTGAGTGGAAATGATTCATCTTGTGTTTAAAGAGGGTCGATCTTAAATTTAAGTACTCTATTTTGATTGTTGACGGAACGTATATACTCGTGAAAGAAATATTTGTAATACAAAAGTCAATTATACAAAGCATATTTGTTCTTATGCCAATGGTTTTTTACCATATCACTTCCTTTTTCAGCAATCATAATAGTCGCAGCATTAGTGTTTCCTCTAACGACATCCGGCATGACAGAAGCATCAATTACACATAAGTTGCTAATACCATGAACACGTAAGTTTGCATCAACAACCGCTTCCGAATCTTCTTTAGGACCCATTTTGCAAGTTCCAACAAGATGACATGCTACCTGAGTATAGTGTTTTATTGCACATATCCAATATTCATCACTACTGAATTGAAGTGCAGCACAAGGAGGCAAAGAAGTTTCATTAAGCTTGAAGTTATTTTGTTTAAACGCTGTAGTGTTAAATAATCCAAGGCTGATTCGGATACTCTCAAGCATTACTTTCATGTCTGAATCTTCTGTAAAATATCTTGCTTGAATTAAAGGTTTACCCGAGATGGGATCAGTGTCATTGAGTTTAATAAATCCTCTACTTTTCGGCTTAAGTAGATTTGGCAAAATAAAAAATGGTTTGTCATAAACAGGATTGCCGCGATCACCTAAAAAAAATAATTGTATGTCCGGTGCTTTCTGACCTGTTGCATACTTCGTTCTGAAAAATGCAGTAATGCTAGTGATACCTATAGCAGAATATGGTCCTCTATGCGTTGAGAGATAATAACTCAAATCATTTAGTTTTTCTGGGCAAATAGGACTCCTTTCTTCAACCTGACAACGTATTCCCCTGAACGACACGTGATCTTGAAGATTATGACCGACAGATAAATTTTGTATCACATCGATACCATGTTTCTGAAGCTCGTTAATTGGGCCTATTCCGGAAAGCATGAGCAACTTTGGCGAATTTAACGTACCTGCAGATATAATCACTTCTTTCTCTGCCATTGCTTTCGTATTTTGGTTTGTGACGGTATCTGTGTACTCGACACCTATGGCTTTCTTCGTCCTTGGATCAATTAAAATTTTTGTTACCAATGTTCTTGTCTTTATAAACAAATTGTGCCTTTTTCCTCTAATGGGCCGAAGGAAAGCTTTGTTTGTACTTGCCCGAG
>NC_046660.1:39248645-39274480 GCF_010883055.1 Belonocnema kinseyi | reverse complement strand
CATGATTTCCGGATTCTTCCCAATTATTAAAATCTTCTGGATTTCCTCTAACGTACAACATGAAGTTCAATGTACTTGTTCCACCCAGTACCTACAAGAAACATCTTACATTCATGACAACAGCACTTAAATTAAAAAAATATATCATATTGTTTATAATCCCTGTCAAACACGCTACACTTATTATAAATTAAGTAATTACCTTTCCACTAGGCCAAGTGCATCCTTTTTCAACTAAACAGACATTTTCGTCCGGTTGAGTTCGGTAGTCCCAATCAATGTCACTTTTTTGAATTGCATAAATCATTCCTGGTATATCGGAAGCTTCTGGTTCCTCTATTCCAGCTTCCAATAACAGTACCTGACAATAGTTGACAATTTTATAACCATTTAATGAAATTTTTCTGAGATGAAACTTTAAAGAATAGTTTGGTAAGCCATATTCAGTCCATTAAAAAAAAGTTTAGATCAAAATTAATGTATTTCATGAAATTCTTGTGATTATACGGCGTCTGATTGTGTTTTCTTTTTCATAACCTTATAAAATTGTCTATTCCAAGCGACAGACAAAATTCTTAAAAAATTAAACGAAAATTCGTTTATTTAAATAATTTTGAAGTATATTTACATTCCATTCGCTGACCTCTGAGAGTCTATTTGCAATTACACATCCTGCGGTTCCAGCTCCTACAATAATTACATCATACACTGCTCGTTCTTGCTGCGCTTGCTTAAAATAGGAACATTTTTTGTCAATATTAGATCGAATTTTTAGTAAATAAATCAGGTTATGGTCTAAGGAAATTTAAACTTTATCCGATGAGCGATTTGTCTTTCTGCTGCGTAAAGAAGTAATCAGTACGAGTAACATAGATTTTATATAATATTGTGCATGATGATTCAGTTATAGGAAGTATATCTCTTCTTAATGTTTGGTAAATATTCATGTGTTATTTCGTACATATTTAACACTTCTTGTTTTCCATCTAAGATTATTCCTCATAATATATTATTATTTCTTACTGTTCTCTTTGATGATAAATTTTTTCTCAAAGTATATCAGTAGACCGAGATTTGCGCTCTTTATTATCCATAGAGGTGATTATGTTTATTCGTCGCCCAGTAAAATAAAAGCGAATATCTTTTCTCGAAAGAATAGAAGATAGCAAGGAAATAACTTCAACGCATACAATATATACAATATATTTATATTTGGTAAACTCGGTTTAGCAGATTCAGGAATAATAGAAAATGTTTCATTTCTTCTAATGAGATATACCTTTGGCCTATCTTTTTGAAACAATTCGTACAAACATTTCAAAATAAATCTTTTCGATTTTGAAGAAAATTCTGTATAGATCTAAAAAACAGATTTTTGACTAATTTTAATAAAATTATATCCTTCTGGAATTTGTAACCCCTTATTATTGAATAAATAAATATATGGTTTTTGCATGATATCATAGGAAAGCTGTTTACAGGAATATGAAGTAAGATTTTTTTCAATTTTTTTTTTATTTTTGATAAAATTGTTCTTCTAATAAAATATAATCTCACCCTTTTGTACTTTGTATCCTGAGAATTATAGAACAGACATGAAAATATCATCAGGTAAATCGCTCTGCAATGTCTTTGCCAGATAGCCCACATTGTATTTCAGAACTGCAAATCTGCAAAAAAAATATTTTTTCAATAAATGCATCCATATCCTTTGTATGGGCATTATTTATTAAATGTTTAAACCCGAAAATTGAATGTGTCTGATCAAGCTTAAACATAAGATAGATTATTTTCTACTCTTAAAAGTATGTAAAGATCAGCAAGTGTCGTAGCATCCAGTAAGGACAATATATTGCAGAGCGTGAGACCCGTTAAACTAAATCGCTTAATTACTTAGCACGTAATTGTACTCTGAATCTGTAATGAAGAATGGTGATATCTTATAAAAGATATCACATGTTTTTAAAAACATAATCTTGGTTTTTAAATCATTACATTTGGCCAGGGCTCTTAGGATTGAATTTTTGATCTTCAAATATTTTCGGATAAAATTAAGAAGAAGAATCCAATAGAAGTCAGTACATGTGAAAGGCCTGGAATCTGCGGGCCCAGGAAAAAACCTGCGTGAAACCGCGGCCAAGCAGCCCACTCAGCAACAGAGATATTAGAGCCAAGCAGCTGACTCAGCAACAGCGATAGCAGAGCGACGCATCACTCATCCAGCAGCATCCTACTAACGTTGTTTGAAGTCCACTGTCTACGGAGGACACCAGCGAAGCGTTAAACTGCTTTATGGTCTGAGGAAGGTAACGAATAGAAAATCATAGTTAAGTTTCTGTTCGGTGGAGCAAAGTTTTGGTAGTTTCACGTTTACTATACTTCGTGTGCTCCCAAGCCCTAGTAATCGTCAATAAAGATAAAATAATATTACTTTGGAATAGATACAAGTCTGTAGCAACTTGTTTCTCCATTCCACTGTATTAAAATACTTAAAAGTACACATACCTTTGTACGCGTAAGGCACATGCCCGACAAGATAAGATGAGCCCACAGACACTACACTGGCGTTTAATAACTATAAGACGGCCACAGAGTACAGATCTGACGCAACGAACAGCGACTCTTCCTTTCACCCAAAGGATATCCCATTCCATACCGCGGCAATGACTTCACGCACGCAATCACCAAGTCGAGAACAGCCCTCCACTCAGTCTACTCATGCGTTATTACTACAAATCATGCAGAAAGTCGACGATCTGGCCCTTGAATATCAAGTATTAAAACAAGCAGACAAAATCAGAACTGAGGAAATTTCAAATCTAGCAGTCAAAGTAGGACTGCTAAGAGATATTGAAACTTAGTATGACATTTCCGACCAATCAAAAAAGTTCAGCGAAGAACTACTAATAACCGATGATAGAGACTCAAAAAGAAGGATGGTGGGCAACAGCGCCTGAGAAATGAAGAAATCCTAAGGAATTGACATCAAGAAAGAATGAACCTAACAGAAACTAGGAATCCCACAACCATACCAATGACACGCAATGAAGGAATCTCAGCCAAAGATCTTATTAGAGCCATTCATCCTTCAAATGGACAAGACGATATGGACGTCGAGGACTTTATTAAAACCGTCACACGAATACAATATTTAAGAACAAGAAAGTCTCAACCGACACATGATAAATCTCAGAAGGGAAATAGGAGTACATGTTCGGTCTATGAGACCAACCAACATCGCAGAAGCACAAAAGGAAGCAACTGAATATTAGATAGGGTTAAGAGAGACCTAACCTTCAAGAAACGCTCCTTCTACACCAAAACCCTGACCCCGCTTCATACCTCCACCAATACCTCCCGTACGCTAAAGAGCTCATACTTCAGGAAGCACAGACACTAAAGTACTGAACCAAACTATACCTTTGGCAGAAAGAGCAAAAATGACATGCCATAAGTGTAGAAAAATTGGACACTTCGCAGCCCAGCATTACTCAAATGAAACGCAAAATTTGCAACTAGGCCAACACCAAAAGAGACCTCCACAAGTAAGATATATATTAGATCAATAATTGGAACAATTTCAGGAAGAAATGTCCCAGGAAGAAATGGAGGAACAAATCCAGTACGAGAAATCAGCAGAATCTCTACCATATGTGGAGAACTTAAATCAATACGAGGAAAAAGAAGTGATAAACAAGAATACATATTACTGTTCGACACAAGAACTGCGATAAATTTCATGAAAAATGGAACCATCCCCAACCTACAAGCCTTTAAATATAAAAAGAAATTTTCGTTGGGTAACGATCTGCAATACAGAAATGAAGCATGCCGTTTAAATTATTACGGCAAAATTCACCTATTCCATTTAGTCGATGACGAATTCCCATTATCAGAAGATGGAATTATAGGGCATCCTTTCCTTAATAAATTCTCTTGCCACGCAATAACATCAACCCACCTTGAGATGGATAATATTGAAACACCGTTAATTAAAGAAAAAGAATACCTAGAACAAATAACAATCAAAGTATGTAAAATATCTGTGAACGAAGAAAACCCACATATTTAGATTCAAAAGCAGAAAAATATTTCTGATGGCATCTACACCATCCATCAAGGAACAATTATCGTGCCATACTAAAATTATTCGGACAAACCCACTGGAGTGATTGATAACCCACGGTTCGAGAAAATTAAAACAATTAAAACCATCAACACACCAATGCCACAACTAAGGAAAAAATCAATTAACCTTGAAGAAGGAACTGACAAATTTTATGAAAAACAGGATAAATTCCAGGAACTGCAAGTAACTCCAAATTAGACCACATAGAAAAGGAACACAGGGACATTATACATGAAATCTTAGCCAAATAGTAGCAAGCATTAGCTCTCCCAGGAGACCCTTTACCCTGCACCACACTAACGTAGCACGAAATTGTCCTTAATTCTGGTAAGGTAATCAATCTAAGATCACAGAAACTCCCCGAACAACATAGAGAGTTTGCTCTGGAAAAAATGCAAGAACTTCTCGATAAGGGTATAATAAGACATTCTCAATCTCCTTTCAACTGACCTTTATGGATAGTCCCCAAAAAGGGAGGCAAACTGAGAATAATAATCGACTATAGGCAGATCAACATAGATCCTGATCAAGACGCCTGCTGAGAATTTCCAGTTCTAAGGAACGTAACGTATCGCGTATCGATAAGGAAGCGATAGTACTTATCAACATACCAAATAGTATTCGGTAAGTACTTATAAAATCGCCACCAGCAGAGTAGAGCGGGGTAGCATAGGTGACACCGCAGTGGAGACCCACCTGACTACCAGAGGGTTGAGTTTTTAAATAGCCGCTCTCGACAAGAAAGTTCGTCTTTCTAACGATGCGTCGGCAGAGTACCGAGCTCTAAGGGAAGGATCGCGGTTCTCCCTTATGGCAACCCGGTTAGGTTTGCAAATAATATATGCGCGTTACCTAGTTTAATTCCTTTAATGCGAAATTAGATTAAAAGACGTTTAGTCTAATAGAATCTCACTCTCGAGAAAGAGGAGATTACATAATTACTCAGTCGCGATATAGGCGAATCGCACGAAAGAGTGTACCTTGTCCAGCCCGAACAGAGACACATATATTTAATTATTGATTTCTCGTATCACACGTTGGCCAGCTGTAAGATCCAGCGCATCACGTCGTGTTTACTTTTCAGTATCTTTTGCTCGAGTCTAAATAACGGGTCGAAAATTCATAGTAAGAGATACTGCCGTTTAAATTCATTGAGGTTAGATTTAAATGCCTGTGAATGGAATTTTTCTTTTGCTTGATATTTCTTTTCTTTCCTAATATGAGCAAGACTCATTAAGAAGTTTCTTTTTGTTAAGGGCAGAATACCAATCTGATATTTAAAATTAAACAAAGAAAATTGTCGTGTCTCATTAGGAAATGTTGTGTACGTTCATTAAAATTAGATTCAAGTAGGGCAAAGGTGATTCTGCTGAGCAGAATCACACGTTGCGCCACTGGCATAATGATGAAAAATCGTGATTCCTAATATCTCATTAAAGATTGGGTTTAAAACTCAGGATCACTAAACTGAATGCTCCATGTAATTCAATATATTTTCCTACTTTTGGTTTTGAAGACCGTACAAAATCTCGCTACAAGAACGGTAATGTTTCACTACCCATTACCAATGATCGACGATATATTAGACCAGCTAGGAAGAGCCAAAACTACTTTGTCTACATCAAAGATATCGTCATGTTTGGCAACACACTTCAAGAACACAACCAAAATCTAGAACTGGTATTAAAAAGGCAAACGGAACTAGGATTAAAACTTCAACCGACAAAATGTGAGTAACTAAAACCCGAACTCGAATATCTTGGCCATGTCGTAACCAAAGATGGTGTCAAACCAAATACCAAAAAAATTGAAAAAATACTTAATCTCAAACAACTAGAAACAATTAAGGAGGTAAAATCATTTTTAGGTCTAGCGGGTTATTACCGAAAGATTATAAGAAATTTCTCCACTATTGCAAAACCTTTAATGAAACTGACACAAAAAGACACATCCTTTAATTGGGCACCATCATGTGAAGCATCTTTCACACAATCAAAAAAGCACCAACGTCAGCACCAGTCCTGAAGTTTCCGGACTTAAAAAAACAGTTTACCCTAACTACTGGCGCATCTAACTACGGACTAGGGTCAGTCCTTTTTCAAGAAGGGCATTCATGCCTCTTCATCTTCAGAACACTAAACAAAACTGAGGACAATTACACTACGACTGAAAAAGAACTCCTCGCTATTGTTTGAGTAGTCAAACGCTTACATGTGCGTAAAGCAAATATGCACTGCCTCTACTGAAATTTAACACACATTGGTGTAGTGAATTTAATATACATTTGTATTAAATTGAATATATCCACAATGTAAAAGAGCCAAGTTCTAGGCTTCTACGGTGGAGATTGCGTTTAGAGAAATACAAATATTCAATTGAGTATGTCAAAGGAAAGGAAAACAAGGTAGCCGACTGCCTTTCTAGACTTTTTCTGATTTACAACGGCGATATAGAAAAAGTATTTGCAATAACAAAAGATACCTTGAGAGAAGCTATGAAATCAGCTGGCCTAATGTACGAAGTAGAAGACACGCAAAGCCTGACGCTTGAACAGGCAGAAGACCAATTACCAGACATAGTAATTTTCAAAACACCAGTAAGAACTGAACAAAGAATACTAGAGGAAACAGAAAATATAAAACTCCCACCAAGAACAAGGAAAACTTCAGAAGAAACCGAACCTTTGGAAACCGAAACACTACATAAAAATAATAATAACCAGGAACAAGGAGTTGTTAAAACAGGAATTATCTACGAAGATTTCATGCAATGGAGACTACAACCAATTCCTGGAAAAATTAAAATTAAGCTTGATGATATAGAAAAATTATGGAAGAAAATAACAAAAGAAAACGTACAACCATACAATGAAGAATAATAGCTAACAAAACTGGTAAGGAAACTCTCTTTAATTAGATTATTGATCGCAGACCCATTAATAATTCCCTTAGAAAAAGAATTACTCCATGAAATGATCAAGTTTATATTCACTCTGTACCCCGTTTCAAGTTTCCTCCTACGTTTCACAAACACCAGAGAACTAACATAATACCGGACGTCCCACTGAAACCTAATAACAAAATCTCATTAGATATCTACGGAGGCCTCCCAGAAACCCATTGTGGAAACAAGTATATCCTAAGTATACAAGACAAATTAACAAGATACACTCTGTTATTACCCATGAAAGAGGAAACCTCCGAATCGATTGTTACCCAGATGATAGATCATTATATCTACACATTCGGAGCCCCAAAAACAATCCTGACGGATCAAGGTCAAAATTTTGTATCCGAAATGATGTATCAATTGAAGGAAACACTAAATAACAAACCTATTAAAACAACATCCTTCCATCCTCAATCTAATGAAAACATCGAGAGGATGCACTCCAGACTTGGTAACTTGATCCGGAAAACAATAGGAGTAAATAATAGAAATTGGGATGACAACCTGAAATTTGTAAACTTTGTAATAAACACCACAAAAAATCAAACGACAGGATTCTCGGCCTACGAACTCACATTCGGTAGAGAACCCAACATTCCATCTGCAATCCAACAAAATCCTAGGATTACTTACGAAGAGCTAATCCAAAAATGGAAAAGGAAACACGAAGAGAACTTAACGAAAACCAGGGAACGAATATACGAGGTGTGTTCAAAAATTAAGGTGACTTTTCAATTTTCGCGGGCTGCCTACATTCAAGTTTAAGATTTTTTGTTTTATTGTGTTGGCACACTCGTCACGATCATATGTTCACAGTTTTGACTATATAGCTCGTGTTGTTTTTTCTGGCAGAGGCGTAAAAGGTTAGAAGGGTTTGGTGTGCTCGGCGATTTTCTTCTTTCGAAAAAAATGGAGCAAAGAGTTTGCATTAAATTTTGTGTGAAAAATGGAATCCAGTGCTCTAAAACTCTTGAAATGTTGACAGTTGCATACGGTGAGTCTACTCTGAGTATGAATAATGTGTATAAGTAGTACAATCTCTTCCAAGAAGGCCGAGAGGATGTCGAAGACGAACCTCGCCCTGAAAGTCCCAGCACGTCAACAACAGATGAAAACGTTCAAGTAGTGGAAGAAAAGGTTTTGAAATATCACCGAATTACCATCAGAGAAGTTGCTGAAGATGTAAGCATATCGGTTGGCTCATGCCATGCTACCTTTTCGGACATTTTGGGCATGAGACGTGTGTCAGCGAAATTTGTTCCAAAACTGCTTAATTTTGAAAGTGCTTGTGAAAGATTTTCTGACCAAAAACAGCACCACAGTCATGCCTCAGCCTCCATATTCACCGGATTTGGCCCCCAGTGACTCTTTTCTTTTTCCAAAACTAAAGAAACCCACGATCGATTTTCAACGATTGAGGAGGTAAAAACTGCATCGCTGAAAGAACTCAGGGCTATACCACAAAATGATTATCAGAAGTGCTTCGATGATTGGAAAAAATGTTGGCACAAGTGTATTATATCTAAGAGGGATTACTTCGAAGGGGACAAGATAAATATTGAGGAATAAATGAATATTTTTTGAGAAACCCATAAATTCATCTCTTTTTTTGAACACACCTCGTAATTAGAAAACAAGAAAAGAAAACAGTACCAAGATTCAAGTATTGTTAAGCATCACCCTGTCTATAAAATCGGAGACAAAATAAAGGTTAAGAACAATGCCAAGTCCAACAAATTAGATCAAGTTTGAAAAGGTACTTATGAAATTATAAACATTCTGGGCAATAACAACCTCAAAATTCTAACAATAAATCAAGTGACCACAGTCCACATTAATAAGATTATGCCAGATTTTACAGATAATAATCCTGTGGATCCTAACATTCCTCATACCCATGACGCTATTAATAACACTTTTGCACTCGCTGAAAAAGGTTGCAATCGAAACTGCACCCCCAATGCGAAATTCAATTAGTCCAGGGAAGACTCAATCGGTTGAAAGCGAAAAATAACATCTTACATAAACTCCTAGGAAAAGACGAGTGAAAAGAGACCTAGCTAACTTTATAGGCGACATTTCAAAAACCGTATTTGGCACCTTAAGCAAATCAGATCTAAACCAAATAAATTCCTAATTCGACAACATGTATAAAGACAATAAAAACATAGCCTCCATCTTGTCGAATCACACTGAAATATTAAAATTAGTGTTGGATTGATCTTCAATAAATCACGAATTTAACTTAGGGCAGGAAAACAAAGAAAGAGAACTTTCTCGAAAGATCAGCACGGGACTAAATTTAGCAATAAAAGATAGCTACGTAAACTTTAAACTCTTAATGACAACCATAATGATAGTTGAGACAACAGAAGATATAGACACTACTATCAACGCAATATTCGATGGCAAAGATGGTATTGCGCATCCCCAAATCCTTACCCCGACTATCCTAAAGAAAAGAATACAGGAATTTAAGGAAAAGCAATTTACCCGCTACCAATTCGATAATCATGAGGACAACTATCAACATCTCATCGTGAAACTATCTCCAAGTGAAACATACGTTGCTATTATTAGAGGATTACTAACTTACATACTTCAAATCCCAGTACTTGAAAAAGAAGAAGGGACGCTTAAACATATCATCCCTATCCCAGTAGCAGTGCAAGAAGTTCACCTATCCATAGTCCCTAACTTCAACTATGTAATAAAATACAGAGACTCATACGTTCCGACAAAGACACAGTTAATCGAAAAATCTAAACAAATATTAGAATACAAAATTTGTAAATGAGCACAACCAAACATTGAACTAATCGAAAGTGACACTTGTGAAGCCAGTATCTTCAAAAGATATACGGAAAATAAATGTAACACCTCTCCGTATCTATCACACCATGAAACGTTCATAGCTGTGAATATCGGATATATCATAATACGAACGAAAAAATTAGTGTCAGACATATCTTGTAACAACGATATTAAAAACCTAGACATCAAGGAACCGAACCTTATAGCAGGTAAAAACTGCAAATTGTATAATAATTATGATACCCTCGACTTCAATTCCGAAACTACACAGGAAACAGTTGAATGGTATAACACAACATATCAAACAGGTTATAATGCAAGCGCTTGCGATCATTTAAAAGACAAGCTTATTCCGTTACCGAAAATAATAAGCAACAGAGAATTGGAACAGGCTAGATTAAGTTTAGATGATACATAAAATAAGTTACAAATAATAGCGAATCATCGCCGCACCCAAACATGGAAGAAAACCGCTGTATCCTGGTTAGGTTATTTGGGATATGGCCCAATAGGTTTAGAGTAACATTCATTTTTTACAAATTAAGAATATCAGAACTTTTAAAATCCTGCATACCTAAAAAGTATGCTTATTGCGCCTGGAAAAAAAACATTGAAACCCCTACACATGTCGTTACCTACAATGCTTCCGTTCAGCCACTTTTAAATACACTATCAAAAGTAAGGCGAGTTAGACCCTTAAAAGATTAATATTTTTGAAGACCAAAAACACTCTAAAAGAATCGTGATGTCTTACAAAAGATATCATATAAAATTGTAAATTAAAGTGGGTTAAAACAATTTTGCAATGGATATTGGAATTCCATCTGCTTTCAAGCTTTACAAAGAATTTTTGTGCTGTTTTCCATTAGAGTAAAATCCATCGACTTATTATTACATATAATTATACGGGTGGGTGCGGTTTAACCCACGGTAAACGACACTTGGCCATATATTTTTTTCTGCTAGTTGCGTTAGTTCAAAGATTTTATTTTTCATTTTTAATGTTAATTCTACGGATGCAACAAAAAGGGCGTTCTCTTAAAAAGTGTTTGCTAACAAAGTAGATCTTTTATGAATGCACAATTCTAGTCTATTCGTCTTTTTTTCGTAAATTTTGCGTCGTTCTTTTCAAAATTGAATTTTTGATTCTTAATGTCATTTTTACGAATAAAACAAGAACTACGCTTCCTATAAAAAAATGAATTTTAACAAATTTGTAGTTATTTTTTGGGTAAACAAATCTTGATGCTTTATTTTGTTCGTAGCTTGTTTCGTTGGTCTGAAAATATTGTTTTTCTATTTCAAATGTTGCTTTTTATGAATAAAGCAAAAAGTACGTCGCCCTTTCACGGTAAAATTGATTATAATTTTAAATATGAAGAAATAGGGTGAGGGGGGGGGCAGCGCTAACCAGTTATAAAATTTCCAGATCTTTTATAAAAGCTTAGTTTTTGTCTATTCGTCTTTGTTCGTAAATTTTGCGTTTTTCTTCTCAAAATTAATTTTTTTCATTCTTAATGACAATTCTTACGAATAAAACAAAAAATTCGCTTCCTATGAAAAATGAAGTTTAACAAATTTGTAGTTATTTTTTGGGTGAACAAATTTTGATGGTTTATTTTTTTCGTAGCTTGTTTCGTTTGTCTGAGAATATTATTTTTCTATTTCTATAGCTGTTTTTTATGAATAAAGCAAAAAGTACGTCACCCTTTTACGGTAGAATTGATTCTAATTTTAAATATAAAGAAGTACTCACCCTTATGATTTTTTAATTTTTTCTGAGAACACTGTGGTTTATTTTCAATAATAACTAAAGTAAATATGCTGTAACATAGTCTCATTGTGTACTAAACTAAGTGATAAAAACACTGAAAGTACTGGCAGAGAAATTTAAAAAATATACAAATTTACGACTTATAGAGACGTTCGAAATTCTTGAAAAACAGGTGCATAAAATTTGCATATTTTTAAAACCATGTAATATATATTGAAATAGTTTGGTTTGCTGATTATGAATATTGCCTTGAAAAGAACCGTAAATTCAACTCTGTAATCTTCGGTTTATCAAGTTTTTTAAATTCTTCTTTCTATTTGTATTTTTTGTTGAAAATTAATTTTGTTTACCTTTAAATTTCTGTATTCTTATTTTAGTTAAAAGATATTCGTTTTTGGTTGAAAATACAACTATTAATTTTGCATTGAGAACTCATCTTCTTTTTTTGAATTCAACTGATTTAACTGATTCAACTGATTGATTGATTATAAAACAGCACACGAACCAATGGACAAGTCAAAATGATTTTTCAGAATCAATTTCTTTGCTGATTTTAGATATTGCGCGCGAATCAATTAATAAACGATTCAGGCAATTAAAAAATAATAGTAAGATTTGTCTATTTTTACTTAATTTTAATAAGATCTCTGAAGAAAATAGTAATTTTTTACGGTTTAGTTGGTTTACTGTGTGCTTACGAATATGAACCCACCTTTGGCCATCAGATTTTAAAATTGAAGAAGCAAGTGGAAATCTGATTTTTCTCAAAAACGTCGCATAATATGAATAACAGTTGACAATTCAAAATTATTTCACTATCTCCAAATCTATGAAACTAAACCCTATCAGATGCTTACATAGTGTATTTTAATAACTTTGTCCTACGCAAAAAAGATCGACTTAAATAGACTAAAATAGAACACACTTTGATATTATTCCTGAATTACAAACAAACGTTTTTAAAATAAAATGATTGAACTCGTTGAACTGAAGCTTTTCTATTCGAATTTTATTCATGGTTACTATTTTTTTAATGCTTAAAATACACACAATGAAAATCCAGTAAAGCTAAATTTTCATAGATTTCAGGAGGGTTAAAAAACTACAAAATTTTGCCAACGTTTCTTGAACATTGCAGCCCACTTCTTCTGGGCTGACCTGAAACTGAGGTATCAGGTTATGCTGTTTTTATTTATACTCTCTACGATGTCTGTGATTAGCCAGAACGCCCCACCGTGGAGACTGGCGTAACCTTATTGGCCAATCAAGTTGTGTACTTGATACCTACCAATCCCATCTCTCCAATACTTCACGGGCTTCCGAAAATTCACAAAGATAACATTCCACTCAGACCGATCGTCAGCCCAATAAACTCACCAACTTACAACCTAGTACGCTTCCTCGCTACAAAACTGAATCATTTCACAGGAAACTCCATCACTCACGTCCAAAACTCTTTTGACTTTATCAAAAAGATACAACAGATCCACATTCAACCCCAAGACATCATAGTGAGTTTCGACGTAGTATTTTTCTTTACGAAAGTACCAATCTCTAATAAAATTGGTATTATTAAATCTTTTACAAACTTTCCTTAGGAGCTCGTACCTTCGATAGCACACTTTGCGAGCACATTCTCATCGCGCGCGTCTCGCTTCGCTCGCATAATTTGAGCACGCCTAGGGCGCTCGATAATAGGTTGCCACGGGCTTCGCGCTCGAACATAATTACACCTCGCGCTTCGCGCTCGGATATTTATTCTTTGCATTTTGAATGCTTCAAAAAAACTTAATCAAAAAGATCTCTTTCCGATGGCAGTATTTATATGCTTCTTCATATTCTGAATTGTCTACATCATTAAGTATAGTCAAAGATTAAGTTTCTCAAAGCTCTGTGAGCTTTGAGGTACACATTCTCATCGTGAAACTCGCGCTGCACGCTCAATTTTCGACAGATATTTGTAAACAGGTTGTGTTGGATTTTTTTCTCGTAACTTTCGTCGTTTTTCCACACATTTTTTTTTATTTTATTTTTTTCAGCGTTATTATTCACGAATAAAACAAAAAGTACGCATCCTTTTAAGAAGTGATTCTTAACGAAATTGTAGATCTTTTTTGGGATAACCATTTTTGTTTATTCATCGTTTTTCGTATCATACATAGTTTGTCCAAAAAATGGAATTTTTTATTTTCCATTATTTTTTGTTCAATCAAAATTTGAGTTTTCGATTTTTGAAGAAAATCCAAAAATTGGTTATAATAATCTTGTAGGTCCTTTAAAAAGAAAAGTTTTTATTTTCTTGACTTTTTTCATATCGTGCGTTTTTCGGCTTTAAATTTTGATTTTCGTTTAATTAAAAAAATTTTGAAAACGCTATAACTCTGAGAATTTTCTTTTTATCGAAAAAATTGATAAGGATAAATTTTTTTTTAATACTATTAATATCCGTACATAGAATTTTCAAATTCAGAAAAAAGTGGCTTAAAAAATTTTCAAAATGCGTTCACTTTTTGAATTTTTATCAAAAATGGCTGGTTCACAAACTCGTCCTTTCTTTTAGGACCTAAAAAGAGTGTGTCAAAGATGAATTTGATTCGTTCATTTTTTCGAGATTTATCGTGTTTACGGACGGACGAGCAGACAGACAGACGTCATCGTGAAAACCTGATTTTCGGATTCAGGGAGTCTTGAAACGTGGAGATCCGTTGAAAAAGTGTGATGTCAAATTTCCGGCAATTCTAATACTTTCTGAATCATAAATGATGAGAATGTAAGAAGACATGATTGACCAATTAGGTTTGACTAATCCCCACTGTACGGCGCTCTAGCCAATCACAGGCATCGTAGAGAGTATACATAAGAACAACATATCCTGATACCTCAGTTTCAGGTCAGCCTTGAAATAGTGAACTACAATATTTACGAAACTATAATGAGTTAGATTCCACCCATCGTCAGCCCCAAAATCGGCGCTGTAGAAGAGTTTCACTCCAATAAAATACTTGATTGTTATATAGCAGTAAATTATTATTTTTTTAATAATTTAATAATTTTTTTAAATTATTATTTATTTTTAATTATTATTATTAAATTGCCAAATCATGTCAATCATCCAGTGCTTGACAGAAACGGTGACGGTAACGCCTGAATTATTTTAAAGAATATTTAAAAGATTTATTTTATTTTCGATTTATTTAGAAATTTATTTATTTATTTTAGATTTATTTTAAAAAATAAATCTTTTACCAAAACATTATAAGATTACGGAAACTTTTGTCTGAAAAAAGCATTCATGTTATAATTTCTCATTATTGCATGTGCCTCAATCCAACTTGCTTGTCACTTTTCTTATTGAAATAAAAAAGGTTTTGTTTACAAAGCTGGGACAGTACTTGCTATTTTAAAAATGGCCAAATTAGGAAAAATTGTATTAATTAAGTTTTAAAAAAGTGTTTGCCAAGCATAGAAAGATTTTTTTATCGCGTTACTAATGCTCATTTAAGAAACAAGGGAACAAAGCATTTATTTGTTGTTGTAAATGGATGGAAAAATACTCAAAGTGAAACAAAAGGTTCATTTCTGTTCTCTTTTCACGAAGATAATACGATTAAGACGTCTTCTTCCGCTTTCTTCTGCTTATTTGTAGATAAACAAAAGTACACACAAAAATTCTCTATACTTTTTTCGCATGTAAAAAATTACAAAAAACTGTACTGAGATTCTTATGTGGATGAAATCAATTTCAAATTAAACAGTTTCAACGCTTCAAGTCTAGAAATCTCTTTTTCTAGCGAAAAAAGATTCTGATTGTTAAAATATTTTGTTTATAATATAAACTTTCTAAAGCTCGGATATTATTGGAAGGAAGGGAAATCCGCTATTTGAAATTGGAAATGTAAGGTTTTCAAGCTTGAAAACACAATCAAGCAAAAAATAAAAAACTATGCCAAGCTTCTCGGAATTTAGTATGACGTATTAAAAATTGTATTACAGAAAACTCACAACAAGGTAACGCATTACTTTCTTCAATGCCGGTAACGGTAACGCGTTATATTTTTCTAAGCAACGTTAAGTATGTGTTTAATCTAAATTTAGTTTATAGCGGGATCTTATCATAAAACTTTTTTTTTTAGATTCAAATGAGATAAAATTTTTTTTTATTTTCACTTTATTTCAAAAATTAATGGTACACCTACATTTTAATGAAGAACTTCCATTATCACAAGAGATTTCGATTTTTTTATTAAGCGTTGCGAGAATAATATAGAATGAATTTGAAATGTTTGGAAATTTTCAGAAATGTGCAATTAATTTTTGAATTGTTATTCTTCAACATTTAATGTGAATGCAAATAGAGAACAAATTTTCATTCTTATTTCTTTCATCTTTTGTAAACAACCATTCCAATCTAAGCGTTCTTTGAATTGAATTCGCGGGGATTTTAAAGTAATATTTGGGAATGAAATTACTTGAATTTATCAACAAGGTGACTAATAATCAAGATTTAATAAACAATTTACATAAAAAATAATATCAACAAAATATATAAGAAATCAATACTGTGAACATATATTGCACTCAAAATACTGAAGTATCATTTGCTCGAAAATCGCTTTAAAAAGTTGCACAATGGATATTTAACATTTGTTACATAATGCAGTTGTCCAACTTATACAGCCTACGAAAAATTAAATTAGAAGATACGCGTTGATAAGCAATAATAAATAAAATATACAAAATCACAGGAGAAATTGTCTTTTCCATTTCCACAGACTCCTAAGATCCAAAATTCCTTTTCTAACTCATCTGACTCAATAATTTTGTAAAAGAATGAATTATCCGGAAATCGTATATGACATAAAAATCAATCTAAAATTGATGAATGAATAATTATTAGATTGAATATCATAAAAAATAAAATAAATATTCATAGATATACTGAAGCTTGAAATATTTTAATCATTAATACACGAATTAATGACAATGTAAACTGAGAAACGTTGTGGTAATTAAAAAAATGGATATATATGTTCGGGTTCCTAAGCAATAAGAATTTTTTCTGATCTTGTATGGGCTTGAGTGTATGGGGTTGCCTGTCGGAAACTTTTTCCTTTAAGCTACAAAAATGATCAAAAGAAAAATCCCATTTCAGAAATACACGCATTATTTTCCTGGATGTCACATATTCAAATTTTCCAAGGAACAAAAAAAAGTTTTCTGAACGTTTGACCACACCATATTGATCTTTTGTTTTTTAGGTCACAGAAACAGAATCCGGTCGCCGTTTGGCCCAATAAGATCAGCAGTTTTTTCTAACCTCAAGAAACACCAAAAAATAGCCAAAATAGCCCTTTTTGTTCATAGAAAATGTAACCCGACCACATTTTTGTAGGTTTTTCGAGTCACTGGATTTGAGTATAATGCTGACTAATCCCTGTTCAGAGCCGTTCTGCTTCTAACCTCAAAACCGACAAACCTAACCTCAAAACTGTCTCCAATTAGCCAGAAAAAACAATCTTATATTTGTTGGGGCAAAATAAGCCCGAACGAAGTTATCTTGTGTCTTTTAGTTCGCTGAGTGTGGATCCGGGGCTTTTTTTTCTTTGAAAGGTCCGGAACCATTCCTAGCCTCAAAATATACCCTCCAGAAATTAACAAAGTATCCCGTTTTGTTATTCTGATGTGAAGAATGACCAAATTTCCATTTTTTTGTCAATTTTATTGATTCCATATTTCCTTGCATCCAAAAATCGAGGCAGTTTCCCCTTCTCGATCTAACTGATCGGCTGGGCCCGCATATTGAGGTGATTTTTAAGGTTATGTTGGACTTTTGTTAGGTTAGCCATAAATTATGAAAAAACAGATACGAGGAAAGATAGAATCAATCAAAGTGATTTTAAAAAATAAGAATTTAGCCATTGGTTATATTAGAATAACAAAACGGACTGCTTTGGAAAATTTGAGAGGGTATATTCTAACGTTCGGGATGGACTTGGACCTTCCCGAGTAAAGAAGGCCCCAGATTCACTTGGCGACTTAAAAGAACATGAGATAACTTTTTTTGGAAGATCGTTTATTCTGGCTAATTGGAGGCAGCTTCAAGGCTAGGTTTAACGGTTTTGAGGTTAGAAGCAGAAAGCCTCTAAACAGAGATTAATCAACATTATCCTCAACTCCACCGACCCGGAAAGCCTGCAAAAACGTGGGCGACTTACATTTTTCATAAACAAAAACAGCTATTTTGGCTATTTTTGGGTGTTTTAAGGTTAGAAAAGAATCCTTACCCGATGGAGCCAAACGGCCACCGGATATGCCTACCGGAAGGTAGGATAAAAAAATAGAAAGCTCAAACCGAGAGGTTGGAGGTAGGAAGAGTGTGAACAAGGAGAAGAAACGGCTGAGAAAAATAAAACAAATAATAAAAACGAAAGACAGAGGACGAAAGAAGGAAACATAGCGATAAAGGGTGTTATATAAAAGTTGAAAAGAGTAGAAGATGATTTGACATAAGTCGAAAGGAGCATGCTGTATAAATTAATGAAAATAGCGTAAGAGGAAAGAAAAACCTAAATAAGAATATGTGTTAAATATGCGAGAATATAGGCAGAAGGTGTCCGGTGTGATTGGGATGAGGACGGGGAAGATTTAATACAAAATTGATTTGTCGGAATGCTAGAAAAGAAAGAAGTGGAATATATAGAGAAAAGAAATTTTACGAAACAAAAATATATGAAAAGCGAAAGCAGGGAAGATGGGAGGATATTCTGTTTGAACATAGCAGGCTTGGAAAGAAAGCATTAGAGTTTATGAGAAATTTGACGCAATGGGATGTAGTTATAATGATGCAGACGTGGCTAGATAAAAAACAATTAGAAGAAGACAGAGCAATTATAGGAATTGCGATTAGAGTAAGAAACGATTGCATAACCGAGAAGGATTAAGAATAAATGAAACAGCAAAAAGAAGAAATAATATTAGAAGAGACATATACGGGGGGGGGGGGGGGGGGGGGGGGGGGGGGGGCGTAAAAGATAGTGGGGATTCATGTGAACGGTACTTTTTAGGAGAAATCAGAGAGGATGCAAGAACTGATGAACTTATGAGTATGCTGAGTAGTGTTATAATAGAAGTGGCAGAAAATAAAAAGTTTGCAGAAAAGGCGGAGAAGGTTAGGACGAAAGAAGAGGTTTGGAAGGTGGCAAATAGAGAAAGAATGGAACCTGGTATAGCGGAGATTCCAAATAAAGTCTAGAAATATGGAATAATAGTATTGAAGGAATGGGCATGAATAATGTGCAATAGAGAATGGCGAGAAGAAGAATGGCAAGAGTTATAAAGGAGTGGTAATACCCATATTGAAAAAAGGTAAAGGAGAGGAAATTGAAGATTATAGAGCATTAGCTCAATGTCAACATTGTATAAAGTATATGTGACTGTTTTATCGGAGGTGTTAAAGAAAAACGTTGAGGAGTAAAAGATGGAACCATCAAATCCGACAGGGTTCAGAGAAGGGATCAGGGTGTTGGACAATATATATTTCCGGAACTATTTGGTAAATAAAAGGATTAAAAGGGAGAAAGGGGCAAGGATAGCAATGTTCGTGGGCTTAATGGCAACGTTTGCCTCATTAGACCGAGGCGAAATACAGAAATTTATAGTGTATAGCTACAAAAAATAAGAATAGTGAGTCAATGAAGTCCTCTAATCTTACTTTTACGAAATATATTAATATTATTATTATAATATTAGTACATATATTAATATACGTGGAGATAGAAGAGAATGAAGTAAGTGGAAGTGAAAATGTTTAAATATCTGGCATAAAGCTTCAAAACAAATAGAGATCCTAGAGCGCATATAAGAGAAAGGATAAAAAGGCAGCAGTAGTATGAAACATTTATGTGGAATAGGAAAAAGAAGGCTTAAAAAAAGTGGAGGAGAAGAATGTGGTTATACGACATGCTGGTATGGCCGGTATTAGGTTGTGGAGCTGAGATATGAGGATGGACAGAAGGAACAGAGATTGAGAGTTTACAAGAAACGACGATTAGACATTTAGATATTATTACATGTAATATTTATAATAAGTATAATTTCATGATTGAATAATAATTTATAATAATTCCATTATTACTTATTATATCACCATGAAAACGGCCTTTTCTCAATTTACGACGGGCTCTACTAAAATATAATCTCACCTGGTGAACCTGAAATCGTGAGAGTGATAGAGCAGGAATTTAAAAACGGCCACGTGAAATTCTGTGCACTGACTGTGGAAGTGAATAAAATAAAAATAATTGTCGCGTTAATAACTCGACTAGCTCACAGTTTCATAAGACTGAATAATGTCGATGCAAAAACATATTAATAAACTTTTATTACAAAGAAACGTGCATTACGTGAATTCTACAAGAACAAAGCCGAACCAAGGAAGGATTACGTGTTCTTGAATATTAGCCACTGAATAGACAAAAAAGGAAGAACTTATGTGAGAGGATCATTGTAAAAATTGGCAATACAAGGAGTATATTTATGCGTTAAATTTCAAAAGCTTAGTTTGTTGATAAATTAGTTTCACAAAGAAAATAGAAATAGAGTAATATTATGTAATTTTCCTGATGATAAATTTGGACAAAGCTTGTGATTTTTGCGGAAGATGGTTCTAAAGAAGAACAGTTCATTGATAACTTAATAAATTTCAAAATCAGTTCCATACTTTAGATTCTAGACTCTTTCCCTTATTCCCCGGTTTGCCCATGATTTCAAGAAAATTTTCGGAAACTTGTCATTTTAATTATACATTACATTTTTCTTTGAAGCAAATGCAATTGTTTTGTTAAAAATGATATTATTAGGTAGAAAATTCATAAATTTTTTTAAAACATTCTTCTTTTCTTAAACAAAAATATTATTTATTTAAAAATTTATGTTATGTTTCAATTATAATTAATACATTTTTCGTTTAAAATATTAAATTTCATGTTTTCTAATAAGAATTAATCTTTTTTGGTAGAAAATTAGTCTATTTTATTAAAAAATTCAAGCATTTGTTAGAAAATTAAAATATAAGATTAAATAAAAATGTTAAATTCTGATAAAAAATATAACAGTTGATATTTTGACTAAAAAGGATTTTCATTACGTATTGAAAGCAGACAAATTAATTTTAAAAAAAAGGAATTTCCACTCAAACTGCTGAAGCTTCAACCTAAACAGATTAATTTCCTACCATAGTTGCATTTTTACTCAAGAAATATTAAATGTATAATTAAAAAGATACGTTTTCGAACCAAAAAGATGAATTTTCAAGAAAATAGTTCAAATGTTAATCAAAAAACATTTTTCAGTCAAAAAAAAATGTTAAACAAACTGCGGAATTTTCAATTTAAAAACTTGAGTTTTCTTTAAAACAGTTATATCTTATTTTTCAAAATATAAATTTTCAACAGAAAAGTTACTTTACTTAATTTTGTCTCAAAAAGTAAATTGATAATATTAATCTTATCAATATTTGAGGTTAGAATTAAAGGTTTCAATAAACTACTTTGAACAACTTTTTAGAATAAATAATCAATTAAACGGCAAGGTTGTGTCTTGTAAACAATATTTTTAATATATCACTAAAATAATACTGAGACATTTAATTAAAAACATGGTGAAAGTAACAGTCTAAGTGATGGAAACGCAATTTCGTAAGTCACGTCAAGATTTCGAGACTGAGATACTCAGCGACAGCTTGTCCCGGTTTAGGGAACTTTGCAAAAAAAATTTCCAAATGCGGCACATTAAAATATTCATAACCTATCGAATAAAATCGCTAATAAAGCTTATGAATTTTTGTCTTAAACGTATTACAATGTGCAGAAACACTACTTTTTCTTTTAGTGTAGGAACTTTCAATAACACAATGCTGCAAAAGTTATGCGGAAAGTTTTGAAATAAACAAAATGGCAAATTTTGTAGCAGTTCATTCACACATGTTGAGGAACATTTTTGATTATTTTTTACGAAATGTAAAACTTGTTAGGACAATAATAAATAGTCGTACCAAATTTAAAGAAACTTAAAAAATAATAGAACCTTTTTACTTTTATAATTTATGTTTGAATATGAAAGATACTCAACGATATTTATTATTGTCTCAGTATTAGACATACTTTTTACGTTGCCCCAATAATGGTTGGCTTACCTTATATTGTCAGCTTTTTGTTTCTCTCTCCCTGCTTCCAATACAAGTACTCGGAAATAATCATCAAAACTGTTGATAGTTTAATTTAATTTATCCGGGATCAAAGTTTCGGGATCAAACCATTTTTTCGCAAGCTTTAGACGACCAATTAAATTTCAAGGAATGTCTAGGCCATTATGTCAGAATAATTTTTTTGACATATTATTCTACACTGTGTTTTGAAACTTTACATGCAAGTTTATATTTGTCGATTTTTAATAATTGATTTGTATTTCATATTGTTTAGATTCAATATGCATAATCGCGATCATTTTTAGATGAGAGATTAGGCCATTACTGTAGGATCAGATGTTCAAGATCGTTCGCAATGCCTTTAGCAATACAATTAGTGAAATGCGGAGACGAAGGAGTGTGGCTTGCGTCCTTTCGAGCATCTGGACGGAATGTGTGTGGTTCGCCGCCCAGTCGTTGTCACAAACAAACAAGTCACCCTTCTTCCCACTCGCAATGCCCAAATCACAAAGGCTTATGGTCACTGACTGGAATACAGATAATGAAGAAGGCTAGGCCAAGAAGTTTAAGTGTTAACCAAGCGAGGAAGCTATCAAAGGAAGTCCACTAAAGTTGTCCAATCGGTTCAACCTACTAGCTACTGACTCTTTAATGAACAAAGATGTCGAAAAAACTAAATCGGACGAGCCTGAATCGATGCCTTAGCGACGCCCTTAGAGGAGTTCTTCAAGAATCTTAATTTACACTGATCTGACCGAAAGTAAATAAAAAAAATCTGAAGAACTTTGAACAAAGATTTACATAATCTATCACAGATTTGTCAAGAAGACTAATTAATTCGTGAAACTAGTGATTCGTGGTCTAGGCTTATTTTAGCCTAGTTTTACAACTAAATGCTTTAAAATCAAGAAGTCTAAACTTCCAGTGTCATTTTATTGAAGCTAAAAAGTGATAGACAACATGTGAATCCCATATACCTAGTGTGTCACTATGTATATGTTATTATTATTCATAGGTATGAAATAGAAAAAGAACAACGCAATACCGAAGATGCCAAGGATTTGAAGATGGTACAAAGAATTGAAATGCCGCCCCGCAGTGGGCAAAGTGTGTTGATTTACACATCACTCAGGAACTTTCGTGAACAGTTTTTCCATTCCCTTCTTTACTGCCTAAACAGATTTTTGGATTAAGTTGAATTTTTAGGAATTTTGTTGATTTTTTCTTATTTTCCTTCTTCTCTATATTCACTAAAATCTTATTCTACTCGATAGTTTTATTTTAAATGTATGCGGAATTCGTTACAATTCGTCTGGACATTTATTAAATTTAATTGAATTCTTTTAAATTCTTTCAATTTTGTAAGAACATTGGTCAATTTTGTCACTTTTGCATTCTAAATATTCCATTTTTTCAATAAAATTAGGCTTAGCAATCCTGTGTCTTCTTTTTTTACTTTTATGAACAATAATTTGACAAAAGCTTCCTCGTTCAATTTAGCACTTCTCAAGTTCAATGATTATTCCTATTGTATTAAAGAATCATTTGACAGCTAGCAGCAACAATGCTAAAAAAGCAACAACAAAATTACTGATTCTCATCAAAAACACTATCAACTACCTTTTTAAAGTAACTAAAAAAGTAATGATTATTTTAGTGACTATTTCTAAAAAACCTTAACTATTCGCCTAATTCGTAAATTACTTACAAACGTAACTTCGTTACAACTATCTTCACCCAAACTTTAACTGCTTAAAAAACCAATTTATCACTATGAATGGAACATTGAATATTCAACATTTTGAAATTTCATTCAATTAAAATGGCCTTCCGCGTAACATTATATAAACAATATTATTCAAGTTTTTTAAATACCTTCTTTGTCATATCGTTAGGGTATGTCAGTACGGTACTAGTGAACATTGATGCAATACTGCGGTCATTGTGAATTTCCATGTGGGGCAGTACTGCGCCAGTAGCGATATTCAGTGCTGAGCCAACACTATGATGTTGACTACATGACAGTCACGCCTTTTCATCTTTAGAAGACAATCACTTTCACCCTTGAACGCTTTTTATATTAATGCTGATAGTTTGCACTTTAATGGTTAAACGATTGCATTTTAAAAGCACGGTGTTGCGATTTCACGCATGCGCGTAAATTATTTTTCGGTAAGAGTACGTCCAATTGTTACCGTTAAACTGCACCTTCTACGCGTTAGAGAAGAATCACTTATCGCTTAAACGATTCTTGGTTTACGACTCGCACCTTAACCGTAAGAGTGAAAATAATTATTCCTAATAGCTCTGTAGTTATTATTTGTTATAAACTAATAATTTAGACACTTAATTATTTTAAAATATTACGTAAACCGTGACCAATCTGAAAGTGAAGCGACAGGTGAGTGTCAATTATTGTCATGCTTTTGGTGTTTTTAATTAAAATACGTTTTCATGATTAGCTTAAAATTCTCCTCGATATTTTGAATTTGGAAAGAGAAGGACCTAAATAAAAGGAGTATGGTAGATAGTGCTAATGAATTCTTACTTTCAAATTTTCCACGTCAAATGCTTTCGTGCTTGACCCTTGATGATCCATCACTTTTACTTGACGTTCATAATAAAAAATATCTAGCCTAGCCATCAACTTTGGACCTGGATAGACTTAGCTTTTCATTCTGCCTTAGGGGAAGTGACATTTTCGGCATATAGTTCGATCTTTTTAAACAATTTTTATCAAACCATTTAATTTCATTCAACTTTAAACTAAAGAGTGTCGTGAGTGGAAATGATTCATCTTATGTTGCAAGAGAGTCGATCTTCAATTCAAGTACTTTATTTTGATTGTTCAAGGAACGTATATCCTCATGAAACAAACATTTGTATTACAAAAAGCAAGTATATAAAGCATATTTATTTTTACTTCACATTCCATTTTTGCTTTACCATATCACTACCTTTTTCGGCAATCATAATAGTCGCAGCATTAGTGTTTCCTCTAACGACATCCGGCATGACGGAAGCATCAATTACACATAAATTGCTAATACCACGAACACGTAAGTTTTCATCAACAACCGCTTCTGAATCTTCTTTAGGACCCATTTTGCAAGTTCCAACAAGATGGCATTCTACCTGAGTGTAGTGTTTTATTGCGCAGATCCAATATTTATCGCTACTGAATTGAAATGCAGCACAAGGAGGCAAAGGCGTTTCATTTAGCTTAAAGTTATTTTGTTTAAACGTTGTAGTGTTAAATAATCCAAGGCTAATTCGGATACTCTCAAGCATTACTTTCACGTCTAAATATTCTGTTAAATATCTTGCTTGAATTAAAGGTTTACCCGCGATGGGATCAGTGTCATTAAGTTTAATAAATCCTCTACTTTTCGGTTTTAGTAGAGTTGGTAAAATAAAAAAATTGCTGTCATAAATAAGATTGCCACCATCGGAAAAAAATAACAATTGTATGTCCGGTGCGCTCGGACTTGTGGCATACTTAGTTCTGAAAAATGCAGTAATACTAGACACTCCTACAGCAGAATATGGACCTCTATGCGTTGAGAGATAATAACTCAAATCCTTCAGCTTTTGTGGGCAGATAGGACTCCTTTTTTTAACCTGACAAAGCATTCCCCTGAACGTCACGTGATCTTGCAGATTATGACCGACAGATAAATTTTGTATAACATCGATACCATGTTTCTGAAGCTCGTCAATTGGGCCTATTCCAGAAAGCATTAGCAACTTTGGCGAATTTACAGTACCTGCAGATACAATCACTTCTTTGTTTGCCATTACTTTCGTATTTTGGTTTGTGACGATATCTGTGTACTCAACACCTATAGCTTTCTTCTTGCTTCGATCAATTAAAATTTTTGTTACCAATGTTCTTGTCTTTATAAACAAATTGTGCCTTTTTCCTCTAATGGGCCGAAGGAAAGCTTTGTTTGTACTTGCCCGAG